>NC_056733.1:1957698668-1957876168 GCF_019279795.1 Protopterus annectens
TTGGCTTTTTGCTTTGCTGCTTAAATCCCTGAAACTTTCATGCCTTGGTGCTACATTTGGCCTGCTCAGGGATAAGCAACTGGTCTGCTGCTATGTGCCTTGCTTGATGGATTTGACCTATTACCAATCTTTCTACAACAAGGAAAGTGTAAACATTACTTATTTTATTTTAATTTGCAAAAACCTATTGGCGAAAATTCTACTTTTGGGGAAGAAGAGAGAGAGGGAATATTTTGTGAGGAAAATAACTTCACCATTGCCCTGGGTTAATTCTCTATTCACAGTCAGTTATTAATTAGCTGTCTGGCTATTTTCTTTTCTTTTGTAACTATTGAGTTCTGCACCTCTGCTCTTCATTTGACTGGGCATCTAAGTACTATGCAAAACATATCTTGCCATGTGTTCTGCTTACAGAACTTGACCTACTACTGATCTTTCTACAAAGAGGGAAAGCACAAACTCTGCTTATGGTATTTTATTTAGGAAAAAGCTACTGCTGTTCATTGTTATCTGCACTGCAAAATTCTGCTTTGTGGTAAAGAGAGTTAGCTTTGTGAACGAAAGTAGCTTGGTTGATGTCTTACATGAAGTCTGTGTTCTCAGGCTGTTAGGTATTATTTTAGCTATTTAAATTCCTGAGACTTGTTCTACATTAGGCTCAGTTGTGCAGTGCTGTGCATTGTACTTTGGCAGTTGGTATTAAACTTTATAGATCAATGTTATTGGAGCAGAACTCAGATTACAGTGGCAGTAGCCCCATTTTATCCCCTGCCATACTTAAATCATTACTAAGCCACACTTTGAAGTTGTTGTTGGTTTCATTGGCCGAAGTGTTTCTCTGCTGCTTTTGCCTGCTTATAAATTAAACTTCTTGTAGGTGTTGCTATTTACTATTATCACCACTATTACCGTTACCTGGTTATTATAACCATTTGCACACAAGATCCCTTATCCTAATGACTAAGCTACTAACAATATATTAGTAACATTTATCACTCTGTAAGAAATAGCCTTTCTGTCCATTATGAAAGACAAATCAATCTGTATTCCCACTGTTTCAAGCCTCACAACAATTTGCATATTTAGGCCTTGTAGGAACTACCTAATGGTTACTGACTATGAGTTATTACTACACGTAGATGGTACAGTATTTCAGTGGTAAATAAACAATATGGAGGCTAGCCTCTCATCCAGAAATATGGTCTGCAATCTCCATACAATTCCACTCACACCTCTGTATGACCACTCCAAGCCAGTGTATGCTGAGGCTGTCAAAATATCACTTCCCAAGATTCTTAGAACAAGGACGACAAAGTTTCAGCAGAGCTCTCATAATACAATGTTGTCACCAACACACACATATTACAGTCATCAGGTCGCAGAATGTAAACCTTGTACAATTGCTAAGATTGTGGTTATGCAGAAAAATATTCTAGTAATTGGTGACTCCATTGTCAGGTGCTGATACTGTGGTTGTAAATGAACAATGGCAGCATGGCATTTAGCTGCTTCTCTAGTGGATCAGCAAGGTTATGGGGGTTTTTTCAGTCGCTCTCAACTAGAAAATACAAATATGGCCTAGTAACAGTCTATGTAAATCTGAATGACTTGTGTTGCTTAGACCTGTAGGAGATGCAGTGAAATATTTTGGATCTGTCTGTGCATGTCTCATATTCAGCTAAGACTGATGATGAGTGAAATCCTATCCTCTGCTTAAATAAAAAATGATCATTTTTGATATTTTCTTGTCATTCTTGAAAGTAATTCTCAAGACTAAATGCTTTTAGTGGAATCTATTTAATGCTTTTAATGGAATCTGGTGGACTCCCCCCAAACTCCCATAACAACAATCTATTCTTACTGTACTTTAACAAATAGGTGTCTTCTAATGCCTATAGCCTCCTAAATATATAATTGAAATTGTCCGAAAAAAAGAGTTAAAATACAATGCAATAACCAGAGCATAATGTTTTTTCCCTACCTACTTTTCTTAAATTAATTTCAAACCTGTTGCAATTAACTATGTGTATCTTAATCATCTAGTAGCTTGTATTACTTCTTATAAAGTTATCTGGACTTACCTTACCTCCTGTCTCACTGAATTTTTACAGTTTGTTTCCTGGTACTTATTCCACCATGAACCAGCCTGCTCTGTTCACCCCTTGCTATGCTCAAGCGTCACTGCACACCCCTACCCTATCCCCAATTCTCACCTACCCCACTACATCTAAATATACAACTATGTTAACTCTGCCTCCTCTACTCCTACTCCTATTCTGTGCCTAACTGCTCTATCCAATCACAAACTGTTCTAATTATATCATCCCACCCACTTGTTATAAATTCCTTCCCAAATTTCACTCTGCTTCCTCCCCATCAAAATCTACCTATTTTCCACAACACATCACCACTCATTAACTCACATCCCAATACTACAGCACTAACCAAGTTGATCTCCTCCGGTATCACCTTATTCATCCTCCTTCTCACTTTCCTAATATACCCACCAGTAATAATAATAATAATAATAATAATAATAATAATAATAATAATAATAATAATAATCATACCTGGGGGCGTGGCCAAGATGAGCACAGAGTAGCAGCTTTTCTTATCAGCTCTGCCTTTACAGAACTTTATTGACAGGAAATATTGATATAAACTTCCCTAATAATAGTTTTTTTTATTTTAAATAATTCTTTAAAATATATATTAGGGTAGTATATAAAAAATTTCAAGTAGATTTTAAGTTTTCCTGTCAAAGTTACACTTGGAAGTACTACAGTAAAAGAACTGGATGAGCTTCACTAAATCTTTTCATCAAGAGACAACTATCAAAAAAGAACTACAGTCATTACTAACTACTATACAGGAACTAAGTGTCAAAATAGACAAAATGGATATAAAAATTGACAATTTCAAAGAAAAGTGTTCTCACCAAATGGACATTCTACATGAAGATTTATTGCAACAGAGGAAGCAGATTTCAGGAATGGAAACTGCATTAAGTGATATGGATAACAGAGTTCAGGAGAGTGAACATAATGTTGAGTTCCTATTTAAGCAAAATTCTCTTCTTCAGACAAAGGTTGATGACCTTCAGAACAGGTCCTGTAGGAATAATGTGAGAATTTTTGGCTTACCGGATAACATAGAGGGAAATAATATGGAAACATTTTTATTTTCCTGGTTGCCTGAAGTACTTGAACTGCCGGAGCTCTTTCATATGGTATTGAAAGAGCCCATAGATCAATGGTGACATCTAAAAACACCAAGCGTAATTATACTAAATCTGTTATTGTAAAGTTCCTATCAGTCCATGATAAGGAAATGGTACTAAAGACTGCGTGGGCAAAATCCCCAATCAAACTGAAGGACAATATTATATGCTGTGACAATGACTATTCTTCTTCAGTATTATCAAAAAGGAAAATTTTCTTGCCTTTACTCAGAGAACTAAAAAAGAATAAAATAAAAACCCATTTGCTTTTTCCTGTAAGACTGAAAATATTTTATCAAGATGGTTTTAAAATTTTTGATGACCTAGACAATGCAATTACTTATATAAAATCTAATAACATACTGGAAAAAGTAGATGAAATGGAGTGGGCCAGTCCTAGTCTTAAAAGAAATGCTGAGAACAACACTTGGAAAACATTTGACCCTAAAAAAAAAAATCAAAAGATGAATCATAACAAGTACATATTTGCACTTGATTCACTCAGTTGGGGAAATGAAACCAGACATCCAGGTGAGCTTTTGGTATTATATTTAATATAATGTAAATTGGTTAACTAAATAGTTGTCTATTTTGCATTGTAGAATAGTAGTTTGTTGGGATTTTTTTTGTCATTTGTACTATTTGTTTAAGATTCATTATCTTAATGTTTATTGGTTTAATTCCCATGGATGCAGTGATTCTCCTGTTTTGGATATCTATGGTTCTGGATGTCTTGTAGTGGTGCTTATCATTAGGGGGCGTATTTGCTTATCTTGATTTTGGTTCTTATAGTGGTTGGAAATCTTTTATTTAGTTGTAATTGCTGTATTTGTATTTTAGTTAATTTATAGTTAATTGTTTGATAAAGGAATCTTGTATGATGGCCTGATGTATAGTTGCAAATTGCTTTGCTAGTGATGGTACTTCTGACCCGGGATGTGAGTGGCAGTGTGGCTGGAGTAATGGCAAGGCTTTGTTGTCATTTCTGAGTTGTTGTTGTGTTTATTTGGAGGCTCTGATTTGGTGCTCTAGCACTGTAGAGACATGTGTGGTGTAGTTTGTGTTAATTGTATGTTTTGGTGCCTGTGTGCTTTGGTCGGAGATTAACCAGAGAGTCTGGTTGATAGTGTGGTGAAGCTTTGCTTGATAGCTGCCATTGCTTCCTGTTGTGTATGCAAGGTTTTTTTTTTTTTTTTTTTTTCTCATCTCTCTCGCTATAGAGGGAGTCTCGAGACATTGCCTTATATGCAGTTAAGTAATGTTTTACTTACTATTTCCCGCCGGAACTTTGAAAGCTTCATCTTCATGATGAGCTCGAGACTGTGGTATCCATCGCAGCTGGAAAGCTCAGAACTTTCTTAAAACATCATCATGAAGGCGTCGGAAGTAAATTGATCTTCTGATCCTTACCGGGAAGCTACTGTATGGAATTTGTTTCCTCATACAGCATACGGAAAGAAGATATAACTAGATTACTACTTTCAACTTATTGTAAGATATTATATGCAATAATCTCTTAAATAAATAGGGATTATACTATGCATGTAGCCTAAATACTTTTTCTGATCATGATAGGTATTCTTGAGCCTTATGTATTTATATACAAATAGTATTCTCATAAAATATTTGCTTTATGTATGACAAGGGTGCCGATATCTTGATGAGAAATACTAGTTGTGATTTTTGTGCATTTTTGGAAGATTTAATAATGTTACAAGCTGTTTATATACTTGTGTTACATGTACATTTTTTATAACTATTGACTTGCTGAGAAAATATTCATGAAGCATTTATCAAAATGTTAAATGTATAGATGTATACAATAGGTTATCTCAGTTATTTTATGAATGCATTTGTGTAATAGGCTGATAGGGATGTACCACATAGGCAGCAATAATATTGCAAGGACAGGTGCATTAAAAATAGTTAGATCTGTTTATCATTAGAAAATGTGAACTTTTCATCTTTTGTTTTGTTAATGAAATAGCTTTTCAAAATTCAAAGATAGTATAAGCTATAACTGAATAACAAAAAGCTCATTATATTTAAATAAGGCTTTTATATAGTATACAGGAGCTATTTAAGCACCTTGCTTCTTTGAACTAGTATGACCTTTTCACTAGTTTTCAGTATGGTGATGGACCCTTTGAGGTAACTCAAATGAATGCAATGAATGAAAGATCAGACTTTTAAGGTTTATTAGTCGCTCTTCTATGAGAGACTGCACCGGGGTGTTTGGTTATAAGAAAACTAGCAGGATGTTGTTGGTTTTACTTCTTGATGAGTAATCACTATATTTGGTTTCTGGCAAAGAAATGCAGTGTTAATTTCTTTCAGGACAATCAGTATGTTAGTTGATTGTTAGTAAAATCACTTTTATTATCATCTTATTTATTAGCTGCCAATGTTAGTGGTTATTGAAGGCCCTTAGGTGATTCATTTACAACTATGTTCCATTTAGCTGATCACCTATGGCAGTACTATATATCACACTTCAGCCTTTATTAGCCATATTTTGGTAATAAAAGAATGCCATAGTCTCTTTTTAAGGTTCTTATGAAATGTGATTACTTTAAAACAGAAGAGTGAACTCATAGATCATAGTAGTTCTTAATAACCTACTAACTAATGTAAGAAAATTCTGTACTTTATTCCTAAGATGTAGCTGTCATCAATTTACTAACTGACACAGCATTATAGCTATATATTTGGTTCATGCAAAAAATTGTTTATGTTATTGATGAGAAGCCTTATTTTTATAGTTATGACTATAGACATTTAGGTAGGTGCTGATTGGATGCTGCTTTTGATAGGAGGTCAATTCGAGTGACTGATGTCATTTGAGTTAGGAGTTTTAAACTCCAGAGGGGTTCAGGTTGGTTATTTTGTTTCATGTTTATGTTATAAATATTTTCTAATAACTTTTCAGACGTTCATATCTTGCGTAGTAGGAAACAACCTTAATTTTAAGAATACGATACTCGTACACTATGTTTGTTGTAATGATCATAATAGTATTCCTATTAGATATATTCTTGTGTATTTCTTAGATCAGTATGTTTATATTTACATAATTTAATTTTCAATGACTACACTAAAAGGTATATCAGTTAACATTAATGGTTTAAATAATCCTAATAAAAGGAGGAATTTAACTAGATATCTTAAGTTACATAAATCCCAGTTAGTATTTTACAAGAAACTCACTTAATAACAGAGAATATATTCAGACTTGAATCTAAAACATATAAGATTTTAGTAAGTTCTGAACATACTAAGAAAAAGAGAGGAGTAGCTATCCTATGGAACAGCATAATGCCTTTTCCTAAAATAATAGATACATATAAGGATAATAAAGGAATGTTTTGAGCAGTCACCATATAAATAAACAGTAACATTTTCACATTGATTAACCTATATTGGATCCCAGGAATAGGGATAAACACAGTGAAACAATATCTAGATCAAATTGTACTATTCTCTAAAGGGAAAATTATTTTGGCAGGAGATTTCAATTGTATTCTAGATTACAAAGACTCTAGTACTAATGGAAAGAGAAGAATATCTACATCATCTAAATTATTAAAAGACTTTTCAGATACTTATTTTTTGAAAGATATAAATTATTTTGCAGATACTATTTATTTATTTTATTTATTTTACATTTGTTGAATTTGTTTTACTACTGTTGTACTACTTCTTTGTTTTACACCTTTTTTCTCATAGACATAACTCATACTCGAGGATAGATAGAGTTTTTATTTCTAATAATTTAACAGATTCCTTAAACAAATCAGCAGTGATTTCATGTCCTTTATCAGATCATAATTCTATAATTTTTGAAGTGGTAGTCAATCCAAATTTTAATATTCATATAAAAAGGAGTCCAGCTTATATCACAAAATTAAAAGATTTTAATGATTTCATTTCTACAGAAGTACAGAATTTTTTAGAACTTAACAATACTAATGATATATCAGAAATTTACATATGGGATGCCCTAAAAGCTTACCTATATGGTAGGATATTGAATTGGTACAACAAAAAGAAGAAAGCTTGCGATAAAGAGCTGCAAGATATACAATGTAAATTAGACACTTTAAAACTTAGTAATATGGGTGATAAAGATATATCAGATAAAAGAAAAGAAATAAATATGTTAAATAATAAATATCTAGAAATATTAAAACATAAAACTATGATCAATACAGAAAAAATCAAGTCTATAAATTTCTCTTCTAACCCTAAATCCTTAAAAATTCTTGCTAATAAAATGAAAAGATTAAATAGATTTAATCATGTTAATGAAATATTCTCCCTTAAAACATGAAAATTGGTATCAGAAATTCATAATATATTAACTGAATTAAGAGAGTTTTTTATAAACATCAACCAAACAACTACTGAAATTAACTCTAAAGAGGAAATAAAAGCATTTATTAATAAATACACTAAAACAAGACTTTCAGAGGAACAAGGGATTTCTATTGATAAGCAAATATCTTTCAAAAAACTTCAAACTCACATTACCAAATTAAAGCAAAATAAAGCACCAGGTAATGACGGCATCATTCCTGAAATTTACAAATTACTACCTATAAATGCTCTAAAATTGCTTTATAAAGTATTTAATCTTGTTCAGGACAAAAACATAATTCCACCTTCTTGGAAATACACTTTTATTTCTCCTATTTTAAAATCTAACAAAGATCCCTCTAAGTGTACCTCCTATAGACCCATCTCCCTATTAAACACTGATTACAAATTATTTATGTCCGTTTATGCAGAAAGGCTTAACCACTTTTACCCAAATTAGTTGATAGTGATCAAATGGGGTTTATAATAAAGAGAACTTCATATGATAACATTAAAATAATATTAACTTTAATTGATTCGGTGAAAAATATTAAAACAAATTTAACCCTAGTTAGTTTAGATATAAACTGTGCTTTCGACTCAGTTACATGGGAATATCTGTTCACTCTATTAAAGGAATTAAATTTCTCCAATAATTTTATCAATCTTATCACTCTGTTATATGAAGGTAGCCAAGCTTATGTTAAAATTGGTACTAGTATATCTCAAAATATACCAATAGTAAAAGGTACTAAGCAAGGGTGTCCTTTATCCCCTCTTTTATTTTGATTAGTTATAGAACCATGGGCAAATTTAATAAGACATGATACAGATATTGAAGGATACAAATTAAACCCCACTATATCATCTACTATACAAATGTTTGCAGATGACATATTGATTACTCTTGGGAGTAGAAGGGAATCTATACAAAAACTTTTTAAAAACATGGAATATTTTCAAAAAAATTCCGGCTTACTTTTAATAATAATAAAACACAAATTCTTTTAACAGGTTCAAAAAAATACAATATACCCGATGAATATAATGAATATATAGCTCAGTCTCAACAAATAGCATATTTAGGTATAATTATTACTAACAATATTAAATATACCATTCAAATAAACTATAATAAAATTCTATTACAGATAGAAAATGTAATAAATAAATGGAACAAATTACCCTTTTCTATGGATGATAAACTTTTAATAATAAAGATGATCCTTCTCCCCAAAATCTTATATATAATTAAATCTTTATCTATACCTCCTTCATACCAAAAAAAAAAAAAAAAAAAAAAAAAAAAATGGAACTCCCTACCTTTAACCACCAAAACTTGTTTAAACCTACCCACCTTTAAATGCTGTCTAAGGGAAAACTTTACAAAATCATGGACCTGCTCCAGCACCATACCCACTTTTCTTTTTCCCAACTATGTTATCATATCGACTTTCTCTCTGCAGACCTTTCTTCTGCCTCTTTCTCTTTCCTTCTTACTCACCTAAGCTACCTAAAGACACCCTATCCTGAACTTTTTTTATAATCTCCTTTTCTCTCGATCCTTACCTCTTTCTATAATCCTAATATGAACACCATTTCTCATACTAAGACATCATTCCATTTCCCCTTACTGCCTCTAATCATGTAATCTACAATATCTCTTTTAACTATCTGATTGGAATTGTTTCATGGCTCATTTATCACATACTAACATATGTAACAAATAATGGGACAAGTAAGGTTTTCCTCACATATTTTCTTCAACTCATGTTATTGTGTTTATTGTACTCTACTATGAAACATTGTGTTTTTTTCATCATAAAATGTTTTCACTCCTATGTTTTTTAGGGTTACATGAATGTGATTTAGAATGTCTGTATTTGATTTCTGATAGCATGTGGTTGTGGAGCTTTTCTTCCTGGGCCTCCACTGCAAATGGACACTTTTTGATCCAGTTGAGTTTCCCCAGAAAACAAATGTAACATACATACATACATACATACATGAATAAATGAAAGAATAACTAACTAACTAACTAACTAACTAACTAACTAACTAACTAACTGACTGACTGACTAATAGACTAACGAACTAACGGACTAACTAACTAACCAGATTTGCCCAGTCTCCATATTAATAAACAACAGTATATATTCATATTAAAATTATTTCCACACAGAAAACTTCCTTAAACAATATCTGCCACAGCCGATCTCCATACTTATCTGAAATACACAGGTAACACATGTCACAGAGATTCTACTCTGAACAATGCTTTAGTTTGCTGACTCCTTAAATATATTCAACTTATATGGATACATGTAAAGTACCAGCATTTCATTTTCTTTTATCATTAATGCCAAGGATCAGTCAGAATGAATGAAATAAATTGTTGCAGACATGTTTGTCATGCTGTGAAATATTGCACATTTAGATTGCAGTGCTATATCTTTTCTTAACAAAATACTACTATATTAGTAGCTTGCAATATGTGCTGTTAATTGCATATCATATTATTTTCATCAGTCTGTGGTTTTATATGGATTTGAAAGTAACACATTTATTATTTTGCATTTTAATAGCAAATACATCTAAGCCCAGTCTTCATTAGGGAATCTAAACTTTTGCTCTCTAAACATAATAAAAAGTTATTCAGTCTTTGTTCTAGGCTGTGATCTTTTGTCCTTATTATGGCAACTAAATGGATGGATATCACATTTTGTATAACCTATTACAGTTTTCATTAGCAGTAGCTGCCTATGGAAGGCAGGGATGAAGCAATATAAACATTATCAGATCACACTGAAATGCCATTCCATTTATTTTACTTTGCTAATCCAATCCCACCGGTAGTTGATAAATATTACTCTAACTTTACTTTTAAATAGATTACCTGTCTATAGATCAGTGGAGAGGAACTTCCAAAAATCAATCAAAGCTACTGCAGACACTGACCATCAACTCATTTGTCACCATTACTGTGGAGTCCAGCATGCCTTTATGTGTATGTGCATTAAGAATAAGTGAAACAAAAGTAGCAGCATAGCAGCACAACAGACTGCTACATCATTTGTTACTGAATACATCGGATAAAGACCTCAAGCTGCTGCCATGCACTTGTGAATGTCTTTAGAATGCACAAAAGGCCAGCCTTTATATTTGTGTATGCCATCCATTCAGCTGTAAGTTGTAATGTTACAGATTAAGATAACTGATTGTTTCTGTGCCTGCAGCTGCTTGCATGTATTAAGCAACACTGGATCAAAGATGCAGGCATGTGAGCTGCCAAGAGAGGACATGACAGAGCCTGAGTGGGAAGAGCAATGTTTCCTTACCTAGTCCTATTATATGTCTACTGCAACGAGTGAAAATATGAGCAAGTATCTTTGTATGACTGGTGCCCGAATAGGCTTTTAGAACCTTATTTGTTTTTCATGTTTCTTATGCTTAAAATATTATAAAGTTATTCTCTAAAGTGTATATTATCATTATATTCAAGATTGATTTGCATAACAGTGATGTATTACCACTGAAAACAGTCGCTTGAAAGCATTTTACAAAAAAAAAAAAAAGAGTGAAGGAGAGAGAGAGAGAAACAGGACTGCAGAATACTAAGTAAAAAAATGTTTATGAACTGGGGAAGCCCCTTGGTAATTATCTGGTGGGTAGATTTGCAAAGATATCAACATAAAATCAAAAACTGAACTCAAGATTGCTTTATTTTTTTTTTAGAATTCGGTATACTTTGATTAACTGCTTCTGCTCTTAACCCAATAGATTGTACACTTAAGCAAAACATCCATTAATCTAAATATATACAAGTTCCATGCAAAAGGAGATCAGCATTTCTTGAATATCAGCTGACATTACAAATGAACATGCCTGCTAGGAAGCAATCTCCTGTACCTGCACACTCCCTTTTCATACTGTATATATCCTCAGTGTGAGGTTGCTCAATCTGGGAGAAAGAGGAATCATAATTAAAGAATATACATAATGATTGTGCTTTCTCTGCTATCCGCCAACCTCAAAAACTCATTTAATTGCATTAATTTGAACTTGCTGACACTGCACATATTCATGCTAGACTTTACTGAAAAGATCTTTGAACCAAGGCAAGGGAAGTGACTTTCTCAGCTAATACTGAGACTGGCTTACTGGTGGCAATTTTTTTTATTTGAATTATTTCTGTTGTTTTCATTCATGGGAGAAGGGAAAAGATGTACTGCACTTATTGTAAAGTGACCTACAATTTGCGATCTTTAAGAAGATTGAGGGTATTAGGAAAATAAGGATAATAAACATGGAGCAGATTTTCAGTTGGGAAGTCTGCAAATTCAAAAGGTGGATGCTAGATAAAAATAAAGGAAGTGGAGATATAGATGGAGCTTAATGAGCTACAAAAGTATGGGGTTGCCCCAAATGATTGATTGCATTACAGATGAATGCTGAAAAAGATTAGCAAGTAAGACACTGTGTGTGTGTGTGGGGGGGGGTGGTTGGAAGTGGGGAAATGGGGATGGGTCACAGAGAATATGAGATGACTGGGGTCAAAAGAGGAAAAGCAGATTAAAATGTATTTACACGCACCTGGGAAAGGAAGGAAAGTTTGGCTGTTGGAAGTTAATGGAGTAGTGGATGCAAGATGATACCAAATAGGTCAGTGACTTATTGTGGAAAAGAAATAATGGGGATTTTGAGAAAATTAGGACTGGTGGGGGATGAGTGTACAGCGTTAGAGCATAGGTTGCATAGAATGGCTCAAATAATTTTTAAACACATCTGGAGGCCTTTATTAAATTGCCAGAGGTGGGTAGAGAAGAATGCACATAAAATCCATATGTAGAAGATGTGAATACATGAGAAATTCATGTAGACAGGCTAAACAGATATTGAAGATGATGTGTGGGAAAACAACACCAGAGTCCTATAAACTATTGTTGTTGGGTAAAGGCTTTGGTGTTAGGTAATTGAGCTGAGATAAAATGTTATAAATGCATCAAACAGCTGGAAAAATAATTGGAATTAGAATGATTCCATGAATGTATATAGGATTAGGAATATATATGATGTAAAAGGCTTTGGAATTAGATGAGGAAATTTTGTTGGGATAAGGATGGGTGGACCAGAGGTGGTGACTGAAACAACATGAGCATAATGAGAAAAGAAGCAGCAGGAGACTTGTTTTAGTGGCAGATGCACTACAGCCAAGAAAATGGAGAAGTGTCTGTTCCGCACTGTATGCAGATCTCTGTTCAGAACTCCAAAGTTCTAAAACTTTCATCATATGGTCTCAACCATATGAATTTCGAGGTTTTTGGGAATTCAAAATTCTGAAGGGAACCCATATATAACTGATAAAACTAATAGTCTCATGCATATCAAAACTTGCCCTCAATGGAGACATCCACCCCAACCCTGGCTCCTCCATCTCCAACCCCACTTCTAATAATCAGACTAACAACCACATCTCCGAAATCCTAGCCAGTAGAAAACCAAATGACCTCCTTCTGCTAATCCTAAATATCAGAAGTATAGCCAACAAAGTCCGTGAACTCCATGCCACCATAGACTTATACTCCCTAGATATAATCATCCTGACAGAAACCTGGCTAAAACCTCACATTACCAGTGAGCAAATCCTCCCTAATGGTTACAACATGCTAAGACTAGACCGACTAAACAAGAAAGGAGGTAGTATAGCTATAATATTTAAACAGCATCTAAACACCCAGATTCTAAACTCATCAGCTCCCCAAATTGCCAATGAAGAAATAATATATACCAACCTGAAAATAAACCAAAATAAAACCATCAGCATAATAGGATGCTACTTTCACCTGGCCAAAATATCCCTCCACTAGAAAACCTCCACAGCTGGACTACCCACCATCTCCCTCAAGAGCCCATAATTTTAGGTGACTTCAATAGTGATTGGCAATCCTGTTGTGACAGTCATCCAACCCAGCATCTAAACCTTCATGGCTTCACCCAACTAGTCCAGTCACCAACCAGAATAAATAAAAACTCCAACAAGCACACTACCCTGGATTGGATACTAGTCAGCAAGATTCCCCAGTCCTATATAGCAGGCTGCCTATCAGATAGCCTTAGTGATCATTCCCCAGCATTCCTACTCAAAAAACACCTATATCAAGTTAAACCTGTCATCTACCGCCAAATACATAAAAAAATACACTTTAACCCAATCACATTTATCTCATCCCTCAAAGAATGTAACTGGCACCCTCTAAATTACTTCAGCCTAGATGATGCAGTCCAATTTTTCAATACTACCTTCCTAAGCATCCTAAATAACCGTGCCCCCATACGACTTACCAGAACCAAAGCCCAAACCTCCCCACGGCTACAGAAAACCACTAGGTCAGAAATGAAAAACCGAGATAAAGCCTGGGAACACTGGCGCAAAACCAAAACCCACTCAGCTCAACAGAAATTCCTAGAACTGCGCAATAGAGTCAAAAAGCTAATAAAGGAGGACAAAATCCAATACTACCAGTCTGCCCTCAACTCCTCCCAACACAACCCCAAACAATTCTGGACCTCCAAAAACTCCATCCTCCACCCAGGTAAAATCAATACCCCTACACCTAACATTCCTCACTCCTCAGAAAATATTGCTACCTCATTCAACACACACTTCACACAAAGCATACTATCACTAGCTAGACAACACAACCCCCCTCCCTGCACCCCACACTTTCACCCAGTAATCTCCCCACACTCTTCTCATTTTCTCCCATTCCTACCTCCAACATAAGAAAACTCTTAATTAAACTTAAACCCACAAAATTAGCAGTAGACAACCTCCCAAGTGAATTCCTACAAATTGCAGCTGATGCCCTAGCCTACCCAGTATCCATCTTGATTAACCAATCTCTGTCAGAATGCTACATCCCTACACTATGGAATATATCACACATCATTCCCCTTCACAAAGGGGGCCCCTCCACAGAACTAACCAACTACCACCCCATAGTGATTCTATCTCACTCTCCAAAATACTAGAGAGATGCATTGACTCACAAATCTCAGACTACCTCCTTACTAACAACCTCCTTTCTAATACTCAGCATGGTTTCCGACCAAACCATAGCACCACCACTGCCTTACTCTCTTTTACTAGCACTATGCTTCACCATAAAACAATGGCCATCTCTCCTCTGCTACTTTCCTAGACCTATCTAAAGCATTTGACATGGTCCCACGCAAACAACTCCTCTCTGTACTCAATAACCTAGCCTTTCCTCAATCAGTCACCAACTGGTTTCAAAGTTACCTGTCTGACCACCAGCAATCTGTTGTATGGCAAAATGACATACCTTCCCAACTACCTGTCTCTATTGGTGTTCCCAAGGATCCATCCTTGGACCCCTACTCTTCTCTATTTTCACCAGTAATCTAGCCTCTGCCACCAAACATGGCACACTCATACAATATGCAGATGACTCAACCATCATCTGCTCAGTCCAGTCCCTACCTGAACTGCAACAGGTCACACAGGATGCGTTTTCCTCTATTGAAACTTGTCTATCTGATGCCCAGTTAATACTCAACCCAAACAAAACTAAACTCCTCATCTTTGAACCCACCAAACATACTGAAAACAACTCTCACTTTAACATCACAGCAAATGACAACACCACTATCCACCCAACAGATCACACCAAATTGCTAGGAGTTGAAATAGACAACAATTTCAAATTTGACATTCACATATCCATGACCATAAACATAGTCCACCAAAAACTAGGAGCCTTATACAGAAATAAGCAATTCCTCACCAAAGCAGCTAGGATTTCAGTTGCAAATTTGCACCTTATCTCCACCCTACTTTATGCCTCTCCAATATATACCAACCTAAGGCAATGTGATCTAAATAAACTCGAGACCTGCTAAAACAAAATTGCCAAATTCACCACCGGGGCATCCTACCACAGTCACCACTGTCTCTCACTTACTGAACTAGGCTGGCTAGAACTCCCTCACCTCCTTCAATGTTATCAACTCACACTGGCTCATAAACTGGTTAACCATCCTCTAAAGGTCCTATCCCTCCAGTATCTACTCCACCACCAGACCACTACGATCCAGCAACAAAAATCAATTACAGGTTACTAGAGCCAATAACACTGCTGAAGAAGCACTATTTTTCAGCGCTATAGCCAAATTATGGAACACCCTTCCCCCCACAATAACCTCTCTACCATCATGCACCCACTTCAAAGCTTTACTTAGAGCGCACCTAAAAACATGTTGGCTATGCCCCTGTAACTCTCCCCTCTAACTTCTCCCACTCCATCTACCCTCTACTTCTCTTCTACCCCACAAACTACCTTTGATTACAGCAAGCTCTGATACTTCCATGCCTGTCTACTTATTATATGGCAGTAACTTCTTATTGTAACAATTGTTAATATCTGCTATGACTTTGGATAGAACAGATGCTAGTTATCTACTGAATGTACTATGTTCTTCATCTGTAACTATGTTTGTAATATTTTAATTGCTAGGATTCTTCATCTGTAACTATGTCTGTAATATTTTAATTTGTGGAACTTTTCTCCCCCGGCGTCCGCTGAAAATGGACCTGCGTCCAGTCGGGCATTCCCGGTCAACAAATGCAAATAAATAAATACATAAATATATAGATATATAGATAGATAGATTTACACACACACACACACACACACACACACACACACACACACACACACACACACACATACACACACACACACACACACACACACACACACACAGTCCTGTGACCTAAACCAATTTGGCTTTGTGAAAGGTACATTCTGGATACTGACTCTATCAGGCATCTTTGGAGAAGCCAACTGAAGCACTGGACAGTAGACAGATGGGACAATGCATACCTGGACCTGGCTAAGGTCTTCAGTACTATTAGTATTTTTGTATGGTAGTGTAAGTACCACCTCGGGTCTCCCCTGAAAGGCAGCTACTAGATTAGTAGGATTAAGCTGGCCAATAAAAGAAAGACTAACTAACTAACTAAGTAAATAAAAATACATTGTATTAATGATACGATCACCTGTTTAAATATTAATCCTAGATTAACTGCTGGATAGCTAACTGGCAAACAAGCAGGACTAATAAGGTAAGGGTTGATGGTACACTCTCCTCTAAAAGGCATTTCATCAGTTGTGTTTTGTGTTGGGTTTAACCTCTTTAACATTTACTTTGCTGATGTCATAATGGATGTTTGGGATCTCTTGCTAACTCTGTAGGAGACAACCATATCCTGTAAAATGAACTAGCTTACACAAATTTTTGGAGTCAAAAAAAATTTAAACTAAAAACAAAATAATTACTGTACTCTTTGGGAAGAATGAACATTGTTGGACCTACCATGCATATGCTCAAAGGTAACAACATAATTACAGACCTTGGCACATCCATGGATAATAAACTTTTTTTTGAGAACTATGTAGTAACTATCTTTAAGAAATCCTTCTACCCAGCAACATACATCACTAAGGATATTTCATCAAGATCCAAAGAAGTTATCTTCCCTCTGTACTTCCACAATCTGATGCATAACAGAATTGTATTTCCCCTTAGCATTTACCTGTACAAACAGATTATACAAGTAGAGCAATGTCAAAGCTTCCTGGTCCAGAAATAATGTGTATGAGATCCTTAATCAACACAGAACAATTAAAAGCTTTATCATTGTACTTTGTTTCCTACAGTCCTTTACGTAGCAGCTTATATTTGGGCAATCTACAAGGCAATGTTCTAACATATCACAAACTCCATGCCTCAGAAGATACCATATATGAGTTTGCCATTTATTGATGAGCACTGAAAAATCCAGTTAACCACCTCATTATTTACAAGACCAGAAACATTTTTGATCCTTAAAGGCAATTAATTCCATAGTACTTCAGCTATTTCCAGAACTGCAATAAAAAGCTCTTTTCCCCTGAACAGTATTGCATACTGGTATATTCACAAGGAAAGATTTATTTTTTGCCTCTACACAATGCCACAAATTCTAACCCTAATATAGCTTAAAATAAAGCACCATCCAGGCATTTATAGACTAGTATAAGATCTTTTTGAGTCTATGTTCAGCCATAGAATGGAAAAAGCATCAAATGGCGTGTCTCATCAAACATGCTGTTCATCGAGCTGTTCGAGTAAGATCGCTTTATGGTAGGGATCAGAATATTTGCCCTTTCCTCACTGTAGTCTGATCTTGGTTGGCATATATAATTAGTGTGGGGTGTGGGGGGGTACAACCCCACCACATGAGGAGTTTCACTAAACAGTATTTTCGATGTAATGCCATTCGTCTTGCAATTTTTCCATTTGATTGCTGAACATAGATCCAATCTTTTCTTACCAGTCTTTAATTTATGGGAGAAGTGACAACCATTCCAACCTGCCTAGGGTTAAAACCTTTGGATTCGATCTTGTCATTGTAACTGCTTATAATTATAAAAACATGCTGCTGCACAGTATTGTGGATTTGCTCTCACAACAGCCTTGTAGAGATGGAGCAATAGTCTCTCATTACAATCAATAATTCTACATTAACTATCACTAATTACTGCAGAACATTTCCTGATAACTGCTGGCAGATTATCTTCTTACTTCAGCATATTGTTGAGTACCAAATAGAATTTTTTGTAAGCTTAAGATAGTATTGTAAGAAGCTAATCTGAGACAGGGATTGCTACTACCAACGTATAACACTTCAATTTTCCTGGCATTGAACTCCATGTGTTTTCTCAACAAATATACTTAAAAGGAATTCCAAAAACCCTGTAATACAGCATGAGTATTTACTGAGTTAGTGTCATCAGCAAACTGACTAATATTATATTTTGAACTGGAAGTTCTGACATGAACTTGCTAAATAACATTGACCCAAGAAATGTCCTCTGAGGAACTCAGACTATAATAAACATGCACTTGGATGCAATATCCAGAATTCTCATCTTAAGAGTTGTGTTAGTCAATCAGTTACCCACCCACCAAGTTGTTGTATCTTTCGGCTTTTCCTGGTTAGTGGTCGCCACAGCGGAACTCCGGTCCATTAATGATTGGCAGTAGATTTTTATGTACTGAGTTGCTAGCCCTGATGTACAACCTTCAAAGAAGGTATGTCCATTCACGCATGTCTCCACACAGAAGAAGCTTTAGCTGAGAATCGAACAGGACAACGTCTTACTGTGAGGCGACAATGCTACCGCAGCACCACCACCACACGCACCTAGTAATATATTGATTAACACTAAATTTTTGTAAAGCAGACAAACTCTCAACATAAGGCACAGAATCTAACACCTTAGCAAGTTCCAAATAGATCTCATCATCTGGCAATCTAACATCACAGATTCCTACAGATTCTAATAGAAGCTTGACAAGTTGGTCAAGCAATATATACCTAGAGAAAATCCAAGATGAAAACTACACACTTTTATATGATTAAAGGGGAGTTAACTATCTGCAGTAATGTTGTTGCCCCTTTAAACAAGGGAGCAACTATAAAGGAGTGTCATAATTTGGAATAAACCTGTTCTGAAGAAAGATTTGGAATTATCATCAAATACATGATGTTGTGGGCTCAAAAATGTTTTGACAAAAAAGATCTAGTAAGGCCATTCAGATCAGCTGCTTAGTATCACTTAATTGCTGCTAATGCTTTTTCTGCCACACTCAAAGTTATGACTACAAACTAGGTAATCAAGTTGGATATACATGAGGTTTTTTTTTTTTTGATAAGGTAATCGACATGGAAATTTAACATAACAAGTTATCAAGACAGTTATGTTTCAGCAAGGAACCCCACCTTATGGAATCAACACCCACTCCATGTCAAGCAAAGTAATTCTGTAGCCCTTTAACATCAACCAAGATGAGAGGATGGGGTCCATAAATTTAGCCAAGGGCTGTCCATACAGGCTTTCATAGAAAAGGATAGCAAGTAGTGAGAATAACAGTGGCTATTTTGCAAATGGTTTAATGGGCCACCTGTCTAATATAAACCTATCAACCTATAAAATCATCAACATATATTCAAGCTTTTAAAGTTGTTAAAATAAGTATCTACTAAACACCTGTTACAAAAAGAGCAACTTGGGCAAGAGCAATATGAAAAAATAAGACTAAGGACATACTATTCAAGCAAATCATATTAAACCTATGTAAATATAAAGAAATACTTCTTGCTAGCTTAATAAACAGATAGCTATAGTTATATAAAGCTGTTTATTTTGTATACACAATTGTTGTCCATTTTGTATAGCTGCATAATCACTCTGCTAATGCATGTATTGTCTGCATTGCTTAATGCTTCTGTATATCTGATTGTGATTCAACTAAAACAATATCAGGATTTTTTTATGTTTTAAATGTTTATAATATTCTGTTTATTTGTGACAGCAAACTGGATAATGAAATGGCAGAAAAAGTTATTTGTATCAGCTTAGCTGCCCTATTTAATAACTGTAAATAAAAAAAATGATGCAGTAAATGAATTGGTCCATGGAATGTTTTCAGTCTTGACAATTTACACATATCTAGCAGAAAGAATAAAAGAAGAAAAAATGATAGAGTTGCAACTATTTTAATATGATTATAAATGTGAGTCTTTTTAACATAGTCACGCACATTTTAATGATGCTGAAAGTAGTTGCTAAAGTAAAAAATATGATTGTAACAGAATAAACTGCTGAGAATGAAAATAGAAAGTGCATACTCAGAAAATGCAGAGTAGGAGATAAGGCATATTTCACAGATGGGATACAGCTAGTGCACATTTATAGAAAGCTCTTTTAGTATGGAAGAATTTGAAACATATAATCATCATCATCATCAGTTTCCTTTTCTCCATTTTCTTTACATGAAGTCAGGATGTCATGTCCACTGTCTCCACCACACTTGATTCAGTTTCACTCTCCTACCTTCTTTGACAGTAATACCTGACTAGGCCAGGTGATTGTTTAGTCAACTACCTCTCTAACCATCACCTCCCAGTTAATTGCAATTCATCACCCTCTGCATCAGTCCCTTGTCCATCAATAATCTATTCTGACACCCTTCTTCTTTCCAGTTTACATCAGCAAACTTCCTTTTGACTTATCCCGTCTACCTGCTGATGAAATGGTCCTATTCTGCTCCAGCCATTCTGTCTCTTATCTTGAACACAAACATCAGGCTAATTTTCATGCCCTTATTCAATGGGTCAATAATAAACAATTACTACTAAACTCCTCTAAATTTAAAATAATGCTTTTGGCACTAGGCAAAAGGTCACTTCTATTCTCAGACCTCTTAAAATCTTTGAAAATGTCACTTCATTCAAATACCTAGGGGTTTGGATGTACTCCTTCATAAATTTCCAACTCCACCTGGACTACACACACACACAAAAACAATCAACTCTTTCATATTCTGGGCTAATATGATTTCCTTTTTTCTATCCAGACCCTGTAGACACGCCATAGATAAAGGTATCTTAGTGGCTCAGCTAGAATACTGTGTCTTGCTAATTGCTGCGGCTTCTAAAAGAAATATATCCACTGATGAGCTGAATGTCTCTGGGATAACATACATCTAGTGTCTGATGATGTCTTCTTTATCTCGCTGCCTTTGCCTTGCAACTTGATAGTGTTTCTTTGTGACATTCACTTTCCAGAAGCTGGTATGCTACATCTGATAACTTATTCTTTGTTATTGCTACTGCTCTCTTGGCCTATTTTTTAACCACTAAGTGTTCCTAATCTCAGTCCATCTTTTCTATTTCTCAATTTTTGTTACCCTTCTCCTTTTTTGATAACTTCTTTGAATTCTGCATTCTACCACTATTATTTCTTATGCACCATGTTTTCATAAATGTTTCTTTTCGCTATCTGTTCTATTATCTTCAGACATGCTGGTTTGAGATGCTGCCATTCTTATTCAGCTTCACAAATTTCCTCTGCTTTGTGTGATGGTAGATGACTGGGCATTTCTTTGATCACTTGTGTTTCCACTCCAGTCATATTCCAGGTCTTCCTCCTCATCTCTGTTGAAATTAGAGCACTACCTGCCCACTGCTTGAGGCGGATTGTGGCCACCAGTAGTTTAGTCTGTAGGCAGTGGTTTCACAATGGTTTACTTTGCATAGTATGCTTCAATCAAAATGTGTTTTCTATACTAACAAGAATTCTAACTGAATTGCATTCTGTCCACTCTTGTATGTGGTCCCATGATTTCTGTCTTTGTGGGAAATGTTTTAGCCACCACCAAGTTATTTTCCAGATAGAAGTTTAGAGTGGCCTGCCCTTCTTTATTCCTTCTACCTTACCCATGTGAACTGAGGCAGCCAATTAACTTACGATGTTTTGCCAGGATGATGAGTTATTTATCCTCTTCTCACCATTAAAACATCCCTTCTATGTTCTCTGATGGTCTACTCATTCCCCTTGTGCATGTGTCTTATAGTCTATTCATTTGCTGTGGACAAGTAACAAACTTACTTAGATATCACTCACAAACAGGAGTGAGATTTTGTCTTGCAGGCAAAATCCCATACTGTTAGTAGCTTTTGCAAACTCAGTTGTTACTGATCACACAAAGGCCCATGCTTGCCACCACACATGCAAATCTTCAACATATCTGCACACTGTTGTGCATTTGAGTTTCCATAGTTTTATTAACAATGTAGAGAACAAAACCACCTCACAACTCACAGGATGTGCAAGTCACTCCCAACTGCTTTGAAGGTTCATAGGTAAGTACTAGAGTAGCTGCGCTTGTGGGCCATTTTAAGCCTAACCAGTTTCCCTTTTGCTACTTAAATTAACCTATCCTGTTTGGCATTAGATTTGCCTTACTCATCCCATGGTCAATAATTACATATAACTTCTTGTGAGAATAATTGTGATCATACTATAGATAATCTGAGGGAACACATGCATAGGAATTGAATATGGAAAGGGGTGAACTTTGCTCAATTAGATGGTGACTCTGTTCCAAAGCAGCAGTATCCTTAACAAGATACACCACAAGGGATACCACTGCTCTGAAAGAGCGTTATCCTTTGGGAAATATACCTGTCCCTCCAACTCATTCTTTTATATTAGAAAAAAGGTTTAGGTCCCTAGATTGCGCATTATTGATGGCATTTGACTTGCTGATGTTTCCAATGCAACCCAAGTTGCATTTGTTTGGAAATAGGTATTCCAAGAGAATTTGGCTTTATTGGAGTGATTTGACACCAGCACCCAAGTTGCATTTGTTCTGATGTATGTACTTTATGAGAATGTGGCTATACTGGAGTGATTTGAAACCAGCACAAACATTACGTTTGTTCTGATGTAGGTATTTCAAGAGAATTTGGCTTTATTGCAGTGATTTTACACCAGCACCCAAGTTGCAGTCTTCTGAAATCTTCATTGCCCATAGACATTGAATGTCCAGCTGTATTACAGTGGAATAAATGCTGAAAGGACAGGACCTAAGTCTAAACCATGTTTGATAATGCTAGTGGAGATAAACACATTTTGGATTATAAGTTCATACCCTATGCCAAGTACTTTTCCAGCAGAAAATGGGAGCTTTAACAGCATTGCCAGATAGTTTCCTCATGATGCCCACATGAAGAATGGTGTCCATGATTTTAGCAACAATAAGGTATTTGGTCTGGTCATCATCTAAATATTCTGTGAATGTTTCAAGGAGATCAGACAGGTTGAGTAGACATGACCTGCCCTTAACAAATCCAGTTTTATCTTTGTTGTGGGTCTGGAGGTCACTTGTGTTAAAGTAGATTAGCTTAGTGGACAGTACTTCAAAAGCGATCTTTGAATCAATAAATTTCATATACACTGATATACTAAGTTTCATTTAAGTAAATTTCATTTACATAAAATGTTATTAGTCAAAGGTTTTACAACTTATTTGAATCCAGATTCCAGTAGGGTAGCAGTTGTCATTATCCATCTTACAGCATTTTTTTCACAAGCAAAGTAACAACTCAATGGACAAA
This sequence comes from Protopterus annectens, assembly GCF_019279795.1. Classification (NCBI taxonomy): domain Eukaryota; kingdom Metazoa; phylum Chordata; order Ceratodontiformes; family Protopteridae; genus Protopterus; species Protopterus annectens. Next base: position 1,957,722,278 of record NC_056733.1, read on the forward strand.
AGTCCTAAACATTAATGCAAAGTTCAAACTAGGTTTTAAGTTGGAAGAGAGCCATAATTCATCATTTAATACCTGCAGCATTGAAGATGAATTCATTTGGAAGATTTTTTTTTTCTTCAAGGTGTTCTAAGAAGCTCTGAACTCTTGGAGCTGTTTGAAGTGTCATAAATAAAAGGCAGATCCAGTGGGAGATCATGAAACAGAGAGAGAGAGAATTATATTTGTTATATTTTCTGACTGATGGTGATGCACTGGTAGTGTGCAAGGATTGAAACAGGTGTCACTAGGGACAAGTTATAAGAAATAGTCCAGAATATTAAAAATGTCATGTGGAGAAGTGTGGAAGGAATATCTGGTACAAATGAAACAAGCAGGACTTGTTGGAACTATCACTGAAAGTAGAGTATTTACACAGAACTGAATACTTTAATTTATTTTATTGCATAGGGTGATATTTTATTTCATTTTCTTTTTGACTGCATTTCCAGAGAGTTGATGATTTTCTGTAAATTCTGTTAAGAGATAACAACAAAAGTTACCACTACTGATATTTCAATTATCCCAGTCAGTGATATTACATAGTGTCACTTCATCTGATATATATATATATATATGTACTTTTTTATCTGTTTGTTGGCTGTTGTGTATATGGGTGGAATAAACAAGATTTTCATTATTTCTAGTGTATTGTGTATCTAATTAAATGATACAGACCTTAATTTTTAGCATATATTTTTATTCTGTTTAAGATGTGTGAAAGATTCAGTGAATTTAGCAGACATTTTATTTTGAAAAGAAGAGTCAGGAATAATCTTGATCTTATAATGAATGCAGCTTAATTTTTTTTTTTTTTTAATTCTCTGAGTCCGCAGTTCCATGCAACTTAACCGATACTGACCTATTTTTGGCTATGTATATACCTGATATAATCTGAACATTTGAGCTTTCTGCATTACTAAAGTTGTGTATTCTGCAGTGTAACAGTGCTTTGGTTTTATGATTATTTACTTGACCTGCATATAATTTAAACATGAAAATAATCAATGTCAAGTTGGGTCTTTTAACTCGTTCACTCCAATAGAGCTCTAGAAGTTTGCACTGTAACTTCCAATGGGTGGAGCCTAAGCCTTTTAATAGAATCAAATGATGTCTTCACATTTCAAACAAATGTTTGTATCTTTCAAACCATAGAGATTACTAAAGAAGTACAAAATGGCAACCTCTTCAGCACAAACTATTTTTATAGTGGTAGTATTCTTTTGATTCTAGGTCTTAAACTGAATTTTATAAGTCACAGTAAACACAGTAACTATTACATTTGTAATATTTTGTAAACAACTTACAATGTCTCAGCAACCACTCAAGTTACACATATACTGTCAACAGTATTTTATTCATCTAACAAAGAGCTTTCATATGAGGCTACGGAGTTATAGCTGTGTTACTTGGTTGTTGAGATATTTATAAAAATGAGAAAATTATATCTATATAAATTAATACTACAAAAACAACAGTTAATATCTATTCACCTGCACCAGACAGAGGTCAAATATTAATGCAATTGAGTTTGCTATCGTGTAAGCTTTAAGATGAAATCTTTTAAAACCGTGTACATAACATGTTTTTTGGAATTATTGATGCAAATATGAACAAGGAATATTTGACGCCTAGAGGTGTCAGTAGGAGTTAATTGCAGATGCCCCTGGAGGCATCACTCGTATGTAATGAGTTAATATATAAGGGCCTGGTGATTGATCTGCCAAGCAGAGCATTTAATGGTAGATGAGCAGTTACAGTTGTTATTTCTGACAAACAATTTATCAGGAAATACTGAAACTTTAAGATTTCAAATGGTAATTGGTTTTGAACTGATTCTTAATAAGCTATTGATTTACATGTTTTAAAACTACTATTTCTGTAGTTATTCAGACTACTGCATTACAATATTAGAATGTATATTGAGCACTAAAAATAGAGAGGATAACTACCACAATAATATAATTGTATACATCTGTAACAGTCACATAAGCTTAATAATCAGAGTCATACTACTTACAATTATTGTAGCAAAAATTTGTATTTCCTCTCTTACTTACATTGTTTGAAAATTACAACTGTATAGTTATTTCTCTGTAAAAATCTGCTTCTTCACCTTATCTTTATAAAATATATATTACCAACATTGCCTTGTATCATACACTTTATTGCTTGTGTTTCGGAATTCTTTGTAACAGTGTTTTTCCTTAAGCCCAGGCTGAGACTGCAAGTGATCAGAACTGATTGTTATTGTACCCTTGTAAACAAATTCAAATAAATAAACAAATGCATACAGAATAAATACATAAATGACGAATGTTACATGTCAAGGAATGCCTTTACTAATGTTTTTTTTCCTTTGATACATGTAGTTGTCTCTTAATTTTGTTTACGTTCATTAAGACAAAATGCTATCATTAATATAATCTAATTTTCCTCTTTTGTCATTCTTACATAATTTTGTATTCAGGCAGAGTCTGAAAATGGTCCACGTGAATTATCGTTCTACCCAGGTTAACAAATGTTTTAATAAATAAAACATAAAAAAATATTTTTTCAATGCTCAGCACAATAGTATTTAATGACATTTATTGACATCCAATGAGTCTTAAAATAGGTATTGCATAAGTTGAAAATCTGGATAACAGCAGATTACTTTTACTGCTTTGTTTATTGGTAATGTAGTCAGTTCAGTACACTAAATGGGATCTAAAAAAAAAAAAACATTACAAATATGCAAGTCAGCCTGACAATTCTAATGCAGCTAAGTGTGAACCAATGTAAACAAATTACAATATATGAAAAGACCAAGGAAAAAGAGCTAGAAAACATTAAAAAACATGACTCTGGTGATGTGTGCAGCAGTACTACATGTATTAAGTGATAAAGGTGCAAAGACTGAAATTAAAGATATCAAAGGGAAAGAGATAAGAAGGAATTATAGCTCTTCTCAACCAGAAATCATGGGCAATGAATACAAAGGTGATAAGGAAAGAAGTCAACTTGCTTTTGCAGCTACGTGTAAAGAAAGGAGAAAGGAGTCTGCAAAACAGAGAAAGAAGGAAAGCAAGAAACAAGAGTGCAAGGAAGATCAGAGGAAGCTCAAATGTTTTGATCAGCTAAGAAAATGACTAAAAAGGACATTGACAAAGGCAGGAAGTAGAGAAACATAAGTCTTAACCAAATAATATTGACATAAACACTGAGCAGATATAAATGTGTGAATATTCATTACAATTTTAGAAAACGACCTGGAAATTTTTTTTTATGGTCTAATGTGGAACAGACACTAGAAAGTTAGCCTTAATAGATTAGGGAATACATGGACACACAAATATTGTCACCCAAACCAAGTGATCTAAGCTTCTCTGAACTCAGAAAAAAATGAGAAGAGAGGGAGTGCAGGTAAAAGTAAATCTAAAGACACTAATAAAAAGACAAATATAAGATGATTAAAATATGCAGATAATCAAAACAGGGGAAGTTACCTCCACAGAGAGACCAGTCAGCAGTCCCCCAGGGTTCTGTACTGGTACCGCTTTCATTTGCAAGCTAGTTTTCTGAAGGAAAAGCCAATACCCCAGGGCTCAGTCTGACTAAGTTTGCAGATGACTGCAAGTTAGGAGCAGTCATTAAATCCCAAAATGACTTAGTCATCCTGCAGAAACATTTGTCTCAAATAACTGCTGTCAAAATTATGGTCTGAAATTAAGTACAAAAAAAAAAATTGCATTATTGTATCCTTTGAGAAGTCATCTATCCCAGGAAACTACCACGGTGACAATACATCCCTAAGAGTTGACCCAGTTGTTTGGTATTTTGGAACTTTTGTGGACAGTGACCTTACTTTTGACCAACATGTATCTATTGTTGTAAGAAAGCCATTCTATATTGCACAATTTATAAACAAAGGAATTGTGTCTAGATCTAGAGATGTCGTCCTCCCCATTTACTCAGGCTCACTAGGCCAATCACTGAATGTAATACATCCTTTGATATGCATCTGTCCAGACACATACATCAAATGGAATGCCACAGAGATACCTTACTAAAAGGATACAAGACCTGAACAACATGTCCTACATGCACCGACTGAAAGCTCTGCTACTATACTTGATATCCTACAGACTGCTAAGAGTTGACCCATGTTTGGCATACAAGGCATCCTCTGACCCATAACTGATGAATATACTGCACATCAGCAAGTCAAATGGCATCAGAAATACTCAGTTTAGTGATCTAAACCTCCTCGTGACATTAACTCAGCAGTGTGGAAGGACAGGTATATTTTGCAGAGAACACTACTGCTACAGAATAGACTCTCCAGCATAAAACAAAGTTCATCCCTCTCCATTTTCAAGTGAAACTTAGATCTATGGATGGGCATCAGAAAATTTACTGCAGTACTGCCTTCTGTACTACAAATGGACATATGCAGCTCCTAAATGGTTTATTCAATGCATGGGTCCCCTCACATTATCTATGGTACAATTTCCAGTTATTCGCATTAGGGATAACATGTAATTATCAACCATGGGATAGCTAAGGCCAAAAAGAGAAATTGGCTAAGCTTAAAATGGCCTACAAGGGCAGCTAGCCTAGTACTTACCTATGAACCTATAAGATGTAAGGACATCACTGAAGGGAAATCATTTTCAGATATATTAATACTGAACCTATAAGCTAAGACAACAATAAATAAATTGAGATTTTAACAGCTACTGATAAACTACAGAGTATTAAATGACATTAGTTCCTATGTTCTCATCATATTAGAAGTAACATAGGTCAATCCAGGAATCCCATGTTCTCTCTCTCTCTCTCTCTCTCTCTCTCTCTCTCTCTCTCTCTCTCTCTCTCTCTCTCTCTGTAAAAAAATTACACATTACTATACACAAAGGAGGAAATTCAACATGTTTTACTAATTTCATATCTATTAACTTTAGACATACAGCAATCATGCCCCCCCCCTTAAAATAATTGAAAATGTATTCAGAAATAATTGCTAATCTATCTCATAGGTGATTACTAGGCTAATAACCCAAGAGGGATTTTTAAGCCTAGCCATACTTCAGAAAGATGAAAATTAAACCCTGTATTTTGTGTCTGGAAGGTAAACACCTTAACCATTATGCCAACCCCAAACACCCAACATCAAACCATGCACCTTGTATCTGTGAGGTAAAGACCCTAACCATTGTGACAACCCCTTCCCCCTCCTGCAGAATAAAACTCCTATCCCCCCACAACATGGCTTCCCTCCCATAGTACTATTACTGCAATTATAATATTTATAGATACTGTCACTAAAGATAGAGATAGCATCAGACTAGTCACCCCCATTTCTAGACTTGTCTAAAGCTTTCAACACAATTTGTTACAGCAAACTTCTACTTCAAATATCTTCCCTATGTCTGTCTCAGCCAACCCTTCTAATATTCAAAAGCTGCTTGTCCAATAGGTATCAGTCAATAAAATAGCCCACCACCCTCTCTCCATACCACGCAGTCACTGCTGGTGTTATGACAAGGCATTATTCTTGGCCCCTCAACTTTAAAATTCTCACCAATCCTTCCACATATCTGCACAAGAGGACTATGTAATACACAGCACAGCTGACTCCACACTCATATGCACTTGAGACAACCTGACATAAAAAATACGCAGGTAGCTCTAACAGTCACTGAAATATGGCTTTGTAATGAACAACTCATGCTCAACCCATCTCTGTCCTGAAAACAGAAAAAAACATTTTAAATTCTGTTTCCCTATTATATGATCAAAGACGCATTATTTTGAATGCGTTTTGATCAAACTTGAAAGCACGAAATGGCAAAATACCGAAACAGCATATAAGCGAATTCTTACCCTGAGAAAGAAATCTCTTGGCCACCTTTGTTATTTTGCCATTTTTGTCACTGTAGTGCGATCTCGGAGTTGGTATATTTAAGTAGGGGGTGTGGGGGGCACAACCCCCATGTCAGGGGTTATTGGAGGCAAAGCCCCCCACTTTATTTAATTTTTTTAACTTTTTTTTTTTCTTTTTTGGAACAGCGATTTTTTTCCCTGGGAAAAATCGTTGTTTCAAGTGTTTGGGATTGTAAGCTTTTGCTTACATGGGGTCGATAAATCAGCATTCACTGATTTAATATAGACCATAAATTCTCTGCCTTAATAACACAACTATTGAAGTCACTTCTCATAATAAATTATGATAGGAGATTATGATTTTAAATTCAATCTGCAGATACACAATTGCATTAAAAAAATCATCAAACATGAAGGATGTTTTATAAAGGCAAAAACAATTTCACCAGCACAATTAAAACAACAGTTTCCACTACTTAACATCTTCCCTCAGTACATTATGGCACTCCCATTCTTACTAACCTTCAGGCATCACAAAAAGCAAAACTTAAACAATGCCATGAGAAAGTGGCTAAATCTGCAGCAAATACCCTTTCAGAACTCATGACTGCATAGCAATAAAAAGCCTACATTTGTTATAACTACCCCAACAGCTAGCATATGCACAACCTCTTACTACATATAAAATCATTCAGCTTGGCCAGCACTAAATATCGTTCTACACAACTATTTTCACACTCAGTCATTAAGATCCAATCAACAAAAACTTTTTTCTATCCACAAACCTATCAAATTTGCTATGCATGGTCCATAATCATACCATGCTGCTAAAGCCTACAACTTTTTATCAATATACTTTAGGTCAATTCCCACAATCTAGCCCTTTAAAACACGCTGAAAACTTCCTAGACAAAGGATAAACTATATCGTCAAATATGAAAAAGTACCTGTTCATTCCTTACACCTCCTTACTCCTCCCTTTCATTCACTACCTAACTTCAATCAATGTCTCTCTCCTTAACATCTATCCAAATTTGCAATAACGCTATTTATTTCCCTCTCTTCATATTGCAATTTTTGTTTGTATTATACTAACTTACCTTTAATTTCTCTACAAACTGTCTAAAAGTTCTGTAAATATTAAATGATTGTCATATAACTTGTATCAGTTCTTAATCAATGTTTTTATATTATGTCTAATTTGTTATAATTTTGTTCATTTTATTTTTGAAGATTGTAAAATGATTGTTCTTAAAATGCTCTTACTACTTCAGAGTTTTTCTCCCATGTTCTCAGCTTAAAATGGGCACTTAGCCAGTAAGACTTATGTGGTAACCAAATGTGAATAAATAATTAATAAATAAAAATAATTAAATCCATGGCAGGGCTAGCCACCTGGCAGTATAAACCTTGGCTCTAGATGATTGTCACCGCTGAAGTGACATCCCAACACCATATACAAAACTGGAATAAGGAGTTCTGGATGGATGGATGGATGGATGGATGGATGGATGGATGGATGGATGGACAGATGAAATAAAATTATTACAATCAGACTTAGAATTGGGGAAAGCTGAGACAGAAAAAATAAGAAATAAATGAATGAATGAATGACTAGAATGAGAAAGAATATGGAAAATACTTAATAGGATGTTAAGTCAAAGTTGAAGGAAGACTTACAGTTTAATTACTGAGTCTATATTAAAAGGGGAACAGATAAAAGGATATAATAAGAAGGACTGGTAAGAAATGAAGACAAACAATGTAGAAAGAGAAGAGTTTGTTAAGAAGGATCAGTTGAAGAAAGAAAGGAAAGGAAGCAATGAAGTGACTGAGTTAGGGAAGAGAAAGAAATAACAATATGATACTGATTTTTCAACCAACACAGGTGATAAGGAAAAAAAAGACGTGATTATAATAGGAGAGTGGAGTAAGTTTTTTCAAGACTTGTTTTTATGAAGTATAATGCAGATATATTTTGTGAAATATAAAATGATCACAGTATTTTCTTTCCTGTAGACATGACTCCAACACTAGATACAATGAGCTTTTAAATGAATACAATACAGAAATTTCAGTGGCTTTTGACACATTATTCAGCTCACTTGATAAAATACATAAACACACAGCAGTATCAATTAAATAGATGGGCTATATAATATGAAAATGAAGAAAATGGATGTAGATTTAATATGTTGTGAGAAGAAAGAGGATATGAAAGGTTTATGAGCAACATAAAGTAAAACAGAAGAAGATGGGTTTAAACTCTAGTGAGAAAGATTCTGCATTAGAAATAAAGTTGAAAAGAGAGGATTATGATAGGGATTACAATGAAAAATATAATGAGATATTATGGAAAACAGACTCAAACAGTTCAACCAGAGAGAGGTTAATGTATGGAACAAAAATTTCAAGAGAATAACTGGGAGAAAAAAATCAAGAACTTAAGTTTCCCGAAAAACAGCAAGAGAAAAAAATCTAAAGTTTTGGGAAACATTAACTTTGAAAGCAATGAAAATAAAGTTAATAGACAATGAGTAATGATCTTCAAAATTTTAAAAGGTGAACAGCATATATTGAGAGGAAGCTTCTCTGATTCCCTTGTATGATATTTAGAGAGTGTATTCAGAGACTCCTTGGTATTTAATAAATTCACAAAAAATATTTTCAAAACAGTGATCTATACACAAATACAACTGAAAGATAAAAAAAGCACAAAGAGAACCACAACTTAAATAGATTGATGGTGCAATGACTATTTAAAGAAAGAGTTAATGTTGAATACTAAAATACTTAATGATGCTAGAATTTATATAACATATTAAACTAACAAGTTTGTTAACAATACATCAAAAGAGTGAAAATACTATCTTGGAATACTGCAGATTTTTAAAAAAAATTAAAGATTGGGGGGAGGGTTATAATGTCTACACGGTCTTACTTACCATGTAGGCATTGTGACATGCTGTTACATGAAAATAAGCAGGTTTGTGATTCAGTAAACAGAACTGGATAGCACACACGCACATGACAAAATGAAAGTATCCGTGGCATGCAAATTACCTTATAAGCAGGTGAGTTTCATGCAAATGAGAGAGGTACAGCAATCCAGCAAGCAGAGAGGTAATCCTGCAGACCCTGAATTGGTGTCCATAGTGTACAGAAAAATTCCATGTATAGGAATTTAAACATTCAACAGGGTCTGTAAAAGTGTAGTTAGATGGACAGAAATAGCATAGCTGACACAGATATGTGGAAAACTATCCACAGTGCATCCAAAAACATAAGGGAAATAAGTTAAAATTATTTTATTTTTTTAATGATCTGGTTATGTTTGAGGAGCATGTCACAGTGTGAAAACATGCAGTTATGATAAAATAATAAAAAAAAATAGTGAAAAAAACAAATGTCATAGTATGTGACAGAAATGTAGTATAGGACCCTGTATGGAGTATCCACAATGGTTGAATGGTGTTGTTGCTAAACAGGTAGGGCCTGGAACAGTGTAGTTTCCATGTTGTGCGCACAAAACCCTATGCAAATGTGGTTACTTAATAGCACAAATGAGTATCCGTATCCACATATCTCTTCCGTGTAGGCACCGAATAGTGTTGCTGTCTACTGAAGAGGTAGCAGATATCAACAGTGGGGTGGTTATGAGGACTTGTAAGCTCATTGGAGCTCAGCTGCGCTTGCTTGTGTGGTGTGCCTCTGTGCTCAGCAGGGGGGTGTGTACACTGGCTGCTAAGCTGTGCTTACCTTTGGGGCACATGTTTCAGCATTTTTGCATGGTGCTCCATCGTGCTGACCATGCCCTTTCAGGGGGGTGTAAAATGACTAATGAGCTTTTTTTTACCTCTGGGGCAGTTGTTTCTGCATGTTTGCATGGTGTGCCACAATGCTGAGTGTATCCAAAAGCCAATGATATATTAATTACTGATTCACTTAAACTAGGATAATTAAATGTTCTTAATGATGTACTTGGCAGGTAGAATACATCATAGGGAGCCAATCACACAGCCTACACCTACAGCAGCACTCAATAAAGATTGCATACACTCTACAATCTGATTTCTTGCCCAAATTCTGTATCAGTAGGGTACAGATTTGGGAAGTTTAACTGAAGGAATGCTGAGGGCTGCTGCAGGTCTGCTACATCTGTGTGTGCTAGATGCTGAGGTCAGTGCTGCTGCTGCTGACAATAGGCCTAGACTGAGAAAGAGAAGAGTGTTCAGGCCCAGGGTAACGTTCTAGGAGCTACATAAGCCGGAGTTTGTAGAACGCTACACGGTGGACAGGAACATACTAGAACAACTCACTGAGCTCTGCTGCCCTCAACTCAGACCCAGACCCAACAAATTGGAGACCATACCAGTGGACACAAAAGTATGTGTAGCTCTAAGGATACTAGCCACAGGTACTTTCCAAAGACCATCTGGGGACATGATGGGGGTCTCACAGGCATCAGCATCCAGGATATACCACCAGTTCCTGTATTCCATGCTACCACTTGCCAGTGAGCACATTTATTTTCCCCTCACTCCTGAGGTGAGGCCCAGCAATATTTATTTTATTTTATTTTATTTATATTATTTTACATTTGTTTAATGGGAAAGTCTGACTGGACACAGTTTAATTTTCAGTGGATGTCCTGGGAGAAAAGCTCCAGTTAATAAGTTTACATAAAACAATCATATCAAATGCAAAAGTAAATAAAATAAAATGGAAACGTACATAAAAACATTTTGTCTATGGGTAGCAAGTTAAAACATGGTACATGTTCTACAGCACATAGTAATAAAGACAAATATTTTGAACATAGCTGCACATAGCACGTAGCGAGAGGATAAACTATTTTTTTTATATACTGTTGTACTTAGCATAGTACTAATGCTTTGGCAGCATTATATGCAACACGTCTACCATGCAGCACACTACCCTGAGGTACTGGGTGCCATAGACTGCACTCATGTGCACAAGACACCACCCAGTGAGTTGGGTATAATTTACATCAACCATAAGGGGTATCACTCCATCAACTGCCAGGTTATGTGCAATGAGCAGGGCATTATCATGAATGTGTGCACTGGCAGCCCTGGCAGTTATCACAACTCCCATATCTGGCATGCATCACAGCTGTATTAGATGCTTGCTAGGGGAGACATCCCACATGGCCATTTAATGGGGGATGCTGGCTATGCACTGAAAGCTTGGATGATGCCAGCCATCAGAAATGTGCACACACCCATGGAAGAATGCCATAATGAGGCACCTGCACAAACTACAAACATCATAGAGTGTGTGTTTGGGCTGCTGAAGTGACAGTTCTGGTGACTTGATATATTTGGCAGAGCCCTACAGTACTTTCATAGGTTTGTACTAGGTTAACTGCCCTTGTGGGCCATTTTAGGACTAGCCAGTTACCACATGTGAGAATCAAACCCTGCACTTTGTGTCTGTAAGATAAACACCTTAACCACTATCGCATGCATCAAAAAACATCAACTAGCAAGGATAAATCTATGACACTGTCCAGAGCACACAAACCGTAGTGTAGAACATCAGACTAAGCGCTTTCACCCATCATTCTATAGGGCTTCTTCAGAGTAAAATTAACCCTATACAGCTGCCACTGGGTTCTGGTCCTGCTCACTCCTTTACTTTTTTCGTGGGTGATGTTCCTTCTGCTTTCTGACCTCAAATTTAATCCCAATTTCCTTTGGTAATCTGATCGTATCCACATCTTTTGTATGTGAGGTAGTCATAAGGTGGTATTCCCACAAACTGTCATACCCCTCACTCTGTTACTGCAAGAAAGCTGGACAAAGTCAGATAGAATGGGGGGCAAAGGGCCATAACTACAGACAGACATTACACATGCTCTGATTAAACTAGAAGGTGGCTTGTATAACAGCGAGTTGCATCATAACAATATCTGCAGGATGTAAAATCCATCACTTAAATGTGTCTGTAGGTAGCACTATTCAATGACTGCATTATACAATAAGTTACCGGAGCACCACAAATGTATTAGGAACAGACCAGACATATGGAACGAAATGCTGGACTTTCTCAAAAACATGTACAGTGTGAGGTATGCAGACTGTCACCCTGTGTGTGGTGTTTCTTTATGTGCCCCAGTCACATATTAATCTAGCAGACAGCTGGGGAATGCTGTGGCCAGGTTCAGGGAATAGCTTTACTGCAGAAACAGGTGCAGCTGCCAATGTCTGTAGCACACAAAATCCCAGACTGGTGTATAGGTAGCTCTGGCCTGGAGTCACCTTGTATGTTCTGACAGCCCCACTGGGCATGCTCCTACACTTAGCTAACTTGAGCGCACTTCTGTTGCCTATCCATCAAAAAGACCTGCTATGTGGAAATACGTCTGTACATACAGACAGCTATGAATACATTCTGTCTGCCCCTATCCCCCACTCACATGAGTAGTGTATCTAGCAGTATGTACCCCAAATACATATAATACTGATATACATATATATATATATATATATATATATATATATATATTTTTTTTTTTTTTTAAAGATATTACAACGATACACAGGCTCTCTACATATATCTATATAACACATGTACATAATGTACACACACAATATGCAACATTTATAGAGACATTCCTGTTATAAACATTTATATGAGGATGTATGAATTCCCCACATACCCTACGAAAGCTGTGGTTATCTGCACTCCCACGTCAATTCAGTTGCCCAGATCTGCACTTCTACATCAATGCAGTTGCCCAAAGGAACCAAACCAAGGCCACCAAAGTACATATTCCACTCACATTCAGACCCCTGTGCCTGCAGAATGTCACCCATGTAGACAGACACAGGTGAGCAGATGGTGTAATGTATAATGGTTCCAATGCATGCCTTTGACAGGGAAAACTGTCCCTGGCCAAATGTTTGCCTGTATAACTGCGACCAGCTACATATGGCCTTACTGATGACTGTACACATGTAACAACGATATTAACAGGTACCCTACTCCTAGGACAACAGATACAATAAGAATACCTAGCAATATCACTCTGCAGGCCACATATGCTGTAAAACACAAGCCTACTTTGCGCACTCTAGAAGTAAAGTGCCTGCAATCACATACTCAACATATGTAATCTGTGGCACATGTGATATGTTCTACAAGCAATACTGTGTAACAGTAGATAGGTAGGGGTTCTAATCTCACCACAGCCAACTCACTGTGTAGGTGTAAATATTTCTCCTTGCAGCACAATGGACATGCTTCCTTAGGTTATCGCCATGCAATGGTTATGCACTTTTCAGACCTGTAACTAGCTGCTTCCCTCTAAATTGCCCTCCTCTGCATGGCCTGCTAATGTCTTCCACCTTAAGATTGCTAGCTGACAGTCTAACATCAGATCAATTCTGTGCTGCATGAAATAAATACTACATGCTATAGTGTATAACAGTAGATAGCTAGGAGTTCTAATTTCACAACAGACAACTCATTGTTTGTGTGTATTTCCATACCACATACATGTGATAATCTTTTTAATGCACACATTGGTAGGGTTTTGCATTATTTTACTGGTTGTGGGTGAGGTTGTCTCACAAATGAATAACCACAACATAGGTTCACAGGTTCATAGGTTCATAGATAGGTACTAGGCTATCTGCCCTGGGGCATATACAAGCCCAGCCAAAAAGGTACCTTGGCTTTTCCCACCCAAGAAAATTATTTTCCTGTACCACTGTCGAGCAGAACCACAGTGGTGATCCCGGGGTGAATTTTCTATTTCCCATCCAATCATCAAGATTTTTCTTGAAGAGTGCTAATGAGGAGCTTTGCTTGATATAGATAGGTAGTTTATTCCAGAGTATGGTAAGTCTCTGGGACAGGAATCTATCCCTCCGGCATGTTCTGTTTATTGTGGTGACAAGGTTTAGGTCCCTTGAGCGTGTAGCTCGGAGGGATTGGGATTTCTTTAAGTGGAGCATGTCCAACAGCTCTGGTTTGACATAGCTTTGTATGTTAGGCAGAGATCACCTATGATTAGGCGATATGCGACGGAGCAAAGCTGGAGTTTTTTGAGACAGTCTGCATAGGGCATCTGTTTGAGGCCAGTAATCCTCTTTGTGAGGTATTTCTGCGGCCTTTCCAGTTGTTGTAGATGTCTTGTGAGGTACATACCTAAAGGGGCATTGTACTCGATAATGGGTCTAATGAGTGTTGAGTAGAGGGGAACAATGACCTCTTTTTTCTGGATGAGAAACCTTTTGTGATGAGGTGTGCCATGTAGAAGGATTTCCTGACTACTATGGTGATGTGATTATCAAAGGAGAGACTACTGTCCACCTGTGTCCCAAGGTCTCTTATCACACTTTCAGTGTTAAGTATACTACCGCCTATGTTGTAGTTCATGGGTACAGAGTTTTTACCAAAGGGGATGACAATGCACTTTTGGCATTGAGCTTGAGTCCATGGCTTTGACACCAGGCATCTGTCTCAGTGAGGCCCTTTTGTAGGATGTCCACATCGTTAGGAGTTTTGATTATGGCTTCTAGTTTGCAGTCATTTGCAAACTTCATTAATCAAAGACTTTCTGTGTTAGCCTGTACTTCAGAGAAGTAGATACCAAACAGGAGAGGACCCAGGACTGGACCCTGTGGTATTCCGCTTGTCACTGGTCTGAAGTCGGATTTGGAGTTTGCTACTTTCACAGTGTGGGTTCTATCAGTGAGCCAGTTGACAACCCATCTTGTGACATAGGGATTTATACCTAGTTTAGTGAGTTTATCTATAATTCCAGAGTGGGGGATGGTGTTGAAAACCTTGGCAAGATCTAGATAGGCTGTGTGAACCACCTTACCCTTGTCTTCGGCTTTGATGACTGCTTCAAAGAAGTCTATCATGTTTAGTAGATGTAAGGCTATAACTGAACATGGTACTTAGGTGGGGTGCCACTTCATTTGGTAGTTCATGTAGAACGCAACCTGGGATGTTGTCTGGTCCCTTGGATGCTGTGTTCTTGGCTTTGGAGAATGTGTTTTTTACCTGTGCAGCCATGATTACAGGAACTTTGCATTCTTCTGGCATAGAGATGGGTTCTTTAGGGGGTGAGAGGGAGGTAAAGTTAGCACTGAACCTATCTGCCAGGATGTTGGCAATATTGGTCGGGTCTGTATATTTAGTGCCATTGTGCTGTAACTCAGAGCAGATCTGAGTGTTGCCATTGAGATTCTTGACATAGCTATATAATGCTTTGTGGTTGTCTTTAGAATCAGTGGCAATTTTGTTTTCATAACTAGCTTTGGAGGATTTTATCAGGGATCACAGCTTCTTACTGAGGCTGACCAGGGAGCTCCTCCACTCATGGGATTTTACTCTCTTTTGCAACAGTTTCTTCCTTCTGTTGTACAGATTATTTATGGCAGGGGACCACCAGATTGGCTTCCTTTTTTTGGAGGATAGCATCTAGGTACTGTTTGGGATAGCACAATCCATTAACTATGATGTGATGTGCTTATAAAGTGCAATTGTGTAGGATTCAGTAGTCGTAACTGTATTGTTCATCTGCATGGGTGTCATGAAGTTCACCACTTCTGTCTTAAAAAACATGAAGTAGGCTTTGGAGAAATTTTTTACCATGGTTTCCTTAATGGGGGATGGGGGCAGGATGTGGATATCTAGGGTAATTAGCTTATGGTCAGATCGGACCAATGAGGTGTTGACTTTAGGTGTGGAACACCGGTCACTCATGTTGGTAATGACTAGATCTAGGATATTGTTACCCCTGGTGGGGGTGTGGATAAGTTGATCCAAGGCATTGGAGTTTATGAATTCCTGAAAGCGTTGAGCGAAGGACTTGGTAAATGAGTAGTTTTCACAGTTAATGGTGGGGGAATTGAAATCGCCCATTATTAGGGTGTTTGGTTGAACCCTAATATTTTCCAGTACATCAAGAAAAGAGGAGTGAGAATCCTGGGGAATGGTAGGTGATCTGTAGCAAGCTACAATTTGGATTGCAGTTTTGCCCAGAGTTAGTTGCACTTGGATAACCTCGGCTGCATTATGCTGAGCAACTAGCCTGGAGGTGTGGATATCCTTAATGAATATGGACACATCTCTGCCTTTGGTGTTCCAGGTTACATGTTCGAAAAGTGTGGCATGAGTTATAGCCTGGTAGTGCAGGAGTGCTCTCTGGAGCCTTGAACCACGTCTCAGTCACTGCACAGAAATCAATGTTCTCCATTTTAAGGAGTGCCTCAAGTGAGTGCATTTTGAGGTTTAGACTTCTAGCATTGAGTAGAATCACCCTCAGTTTTTGCTTGCCTGTTCCTGTTACGGTGGTGAATTTGTCATTTGAACCTTGCCTAAAAAAGGCACTATAGGGGCGGGAAGAACCTTGCCTGCTTATATCACCAAGCATTATGTGTCCTACATGGATAGCATTTTATTTTTATTTATTTATTTTATTTTACATTTGTTAACCGGGAAAGTCCGACTGGATACATATCCATTTTCAGCGGAGGCCCGGGGAGAAAAGCTCCAAGTAACAGATAAACATTTAAAATGCAGGTTACAGTGATATTTAGCAATTTAACAAAGATCAAAAGACAAAAACAAAATAGGTTACATATTTAAGAAAAAGTACAAAGTAAGGTAACATTTAGATATGAGAAAGACAACAACAAAGAGAGAGATGGAAAGAAATATAAATGGAAAAATAAACATATAAGAGTAGTGTGGGTATAGGAAAAGGATGATCATTAAGAAAGAAAGGAAGAATGAAATAAGAGAAGGGTAGGTTAGGTAGGAACAGCAGAGGCTGAAAAGGAGGTTATAGTCCTGATAATGGAAGCTAGAGAGATATAAAGGGGTAAAAGAATTTAATTGAAGGAGGGTAAGGAGAGAATAAAGGGGAATTACATTTGAGAGCTAAGATGGATTAATAGATTCTTTTGAGTAATGTTGGGTTTGATAGGGACTAGATAAGAGTGAGACAAACTTTTTGTCATAACTCAGTCTGAATATTGTGTGGGTTTGTCAGGGTTTAGACATGGACATAGCTAGTCATTGTGCATGTACATCTTTAGAGATATTTTGAAATGTGGCAAGGAGTATTTACTGGTTAGTTCAGCTGGAAGGGAGTTCCATTTTTCTCCATCAGAGTTGGAGAATAAGGAATCTCCGGCTGAGTTGTTGGCTTTGATTGTTTGTACTAGCATTCTGCTGGATGAGCGGAGGGATGCTAGGTTGCAATATGGGGTAATAATATTAGCTAGACTGGGGGTGTGGGTAGGTTGGTTGAGGATTTTGTGAATTACTATGAGTTGGTTATAGTATATTTGGTTGGGTAGTTCTAGCCAGCCTAATTTGTGAAGATTATTACAGTGGTGGATTCTGTATGCTGAGCCTGTGGCAAAGTTTGCTATATTGTTGTAGCAGCTAGTGATTTTGTTGAGATTTGATTTGGATAGATTAGTGAAGATGGGTGAGGCTTAGAGAAGGGATGACAGAAGATGTGTGCGAGCTATGGCTGTTCTGGCAGTCGGGGTTAGAAATTTCGTAATCCTGTACATGAAGCCTATTTTTTTGTTTACTGTTTTAATGGTTTTGTCTATATGGGCACTGTAGTTTAGATTGTTATGAATGATTATATCTAGCAGTTTAGTGCATGGTTCTAGAGAAATGATTGTACCATTATGAGAAGAGACTGAAAATATTGGTGGTGTTAGCTTATGGGTGGGGGAGAAAAGTAGAAGTTTGGTTTTGTTTCAGTTCAGTAAGAGCTGACAATTATTAAGCCAGTTCTCTGCTTTGCTGAAGGTGGTTTGGGACAGGGATTGTAATTCTGTGGGAGTTGCGGCAGTGCAGATTAGCGTAGAGTCATCTGCGTATTGTGCAGAAGTAGCATGAGCGATAACTTTGGGCAAGTCATTGAAGAAAATAGAGAAAAGGAGGGGACCCAGAATAGAACCTTGGGGTACTCCTAGGGTGACAGGTAAAAGGGGAGATAGATGCTCTTTCCATAGGACTGCTTGTTGTCTACCGTACAGGTAAGAGTGGAATCAGTTGATTTCTGGGTTCTCTATGGACAGAGATTTGAGAGAGTCTAAGAGTAGGTTGTGGTTTACCATATCGAATGCTTTTGACAAATCAAGGAAGGGGGCAGAGGAAAGCAGGTTTTGATTGCAGTTGTGATTTATTGTGTGGGAGAAGGAGAGAAGGGCAGTGGTAGTACTGTGGGCTGGTCTGAAAGCATGCTGCATGAGGCTAGGAGATTATTGTGGGTGAGGTGGTTTAAAAGTTGCTTTTGTATGCATTTCTCCATTATTTTGGCTAGTGGAGATAGTATGGCGATAGGTCTGTAATTAGAAAGTTCAGTGGAGTTTCCACCTTCATGAAGTGGAATAATATGAGCGATTTTCAGATGGGAGGAATGTAGGATTCCGGGATAGATCGATTGATTAAGATGGAGATAGGATGAACTATTACATTAGCAGCCTTTTGTAGAAACTCTGCGGGAAGTAGGTCTGCTGCCATGGGGGTAGGTTTTAATTTCTTTAGTAAGAATTTGATATAGTCTGCAGGGATACACTCAAATTTTAAGGGGGTGTTTACCTGATTAGGTGTTAAGAGGAGGAAGGAGATAGGTTATTAGTTATGGATTTGAGAGTTTCTGTGTCGAAAGTGTTGAAATTATTTGCTACAGATTCAGGGGGTAGGTGTAAGGTAGTTGAGGGGGTGGGGGTAGAAAATTTACCTGGGTGTAGTATTTTATTCAAACCTGACCAAAATTTTTGAGGTTAATTTTGGTGCTTTTGCTGTAAGTTGAAATAGCAGCTTTGCTTGTCTAGCAAAATGGATCTTTTTGCTTCATTTCTTAATTGTTTGAATAATATGTGGGCTTGAGGGAATTTGGTGGTTCTCCATGAGGTCCATGCTGTATTTCTGGCTGTAAGTTTTTGTCTAGTAGTATTGGTTAGCCATGGAGCTATTTTGTTTTTGGTTCTGATTCTACGTGTGGGAGCATTTCTCATTATGTAGGTTAGCAGGTGATCGCTCATGACTTCAGGTTGGGTGCCTGATTTGTATAACTCAGGTTTGTTATTTATTATAGTACTAACAAACATGAGGAGTGGTGTGTGTGTATCCAATATTGTCCTCTGTATTGTGTACTGCTACATAGGTAAGTTTTCCACTGTGCATGCAGCCAACATGCACTATGTGTGCACCAAGGCATGTCCTGTATGCAGTGAGTGGAAGTGCTGTTAGTCGGAATGTGGCCATGTGTGCATGTCAGGGTGTGACAGCATTGTACATCATGTCACAGAAAATTAGGAGATATGCACATCACTAGCATGATGGCCATACAGCCATCACAATTGGAGACATTGTTACCCTTTGTCACAGGAACAGCACATATTGCCCATGTCCACAGGAGATGCAGCCATACCCCCAGTGTTCAGATGACATCCACCCAGCCAGTCATACAGATGATATGTGCAAAAGTGCACTGAGGTGTTCTCTGTACCATACCAGTATGCAGGGTCCATGTTATGGGTGCATTATGTCTGCTACACAAATGTCACCAACAAGCATGTACTACTAATGTCACATAGTGGCTTAATGTCCTTAGGGTGACTTATATATCTACTATGCATCCTAAAGATAGGTAGCATATACAATCAAGCAGAGTCAAACCTTGTCATGTATGCATTACACAGATCACCTATGAGTACACTGAATGGAACAGGTGGCACTAACACACATTTCAGATGAACAGTGGTGAGCACATACTGATGATGTGATAGGACCCTGTGAGGGGGCATACTGTCATCTGTATGTGCAAAAACAGTTTGGAAAGTATGTCAACACATGGCAGTTGTAGTGAGGTAGTGGCATGCTGAGGGAGGAGTAGATGGAGTGTATGGGTATGTCACCTACCGGTGACTGTGACTGCAGCTCTTCCACATGAATCCTGCCATACCACTGTACAGACATGATGTGTGGTATGTGAGGTGTACACCTGCGTGGCCAGGTCCATGTGTCTACCTGTCACCCCTAAGTATGTACATGACATCTAGGGACTGCCATGCTACTAACTGAGGGCATAGGTATCCCTGATGGAAAGGATAGTACATATATATTCGATTGGGGTTTATGCTATTACTATGTCACCAGGTGTATATTTGTAATACCATCATTTAAGACACCAACATAACACAGTGACTGTACAAGTGCTCACAAGTAGCAGGCAGCAGCCAATATTTTCAGCCACAGTCATTCAGTACCCCTGTATATTCTGGAGACATGCAATCCAAGCAGTGGAGGACCCACAACTTGCCCTGTTGAGAACTGCTGCTTACAGAACAGCTATTGGAGTTAGATGTCCCTATATTGCATATGTCTGACATCAGTGGGCCATGTAGTGACCCCATATTGACAGTATTGAGGATGCCTAAGTGGGAGTTTTGTACATGTTGCCTGAACGGATGGTACAGTGAGATGGCTTAGCTCAGTTTGAGTGTTGTATGCTCTGATGTATCCCCTCCCATGTCCCTGCTGATTTCCAAGACAAGGTTTATGGCAACAGTAGGTCAGCAGGGCATGCTGCCAAATGTGTATGCCATGTACAGACTGGTATGTCTGCTGTGTATACGCAAGTGTCTGAGAGTCAAACCCTGTGAACATAACATCTGACCACAGGATATTTGTAGATGTGTCAACTTCATCGCTACACCTTGTAGATATACATTAAGAGAGCTCAGGTGACAAGTATCAAGGGAAGCAGACCTTATCACAAAGTATGAATGCATGATTATGTGGACTGACCCCATTGTCCCTGTTAGACTGTTATAGAAACATGCACCTAAGGAGCCATGCACGTGTACTGCCATACCTTGCTGATGTCATATTTCTGCTGGGCTGACATGACACCCTGTGCCAGTATTGCTGCCATGTGTCCACAGTTTATTCCCTCAGACTCCTGGAATCGAAACATACACAGGTCCTTGAGTCACATGTCATCCTGTAACACTGCCACCAGTATAACGTCATACAACATAAGGTACACATATTTGGTGCATAATCATGACAAATGCCAGCATACAGTATCTGTTGTGCACCACAAGTGGCATGGCAAAACACTACTGCATTACATGTGTACATCTCAAGTAATGTAGTCACACTGTGCATCAGACACATAGCTTCAATTCCCTGCATCGATGGCAAGGATGACATGGATGTGGCACAGGTATCATCACATGCACAGGATGTGGTGTTGGGGTGCTGGAGGCCTAGGCTGTGCCAAATAGTTGAAAGCATGTGTGTGAGTCAGGAAGTGGTGTGGGTTAGATGGACCATGGAGAGGTGCCATGTGTGTCTGTAGGTGACCAGCATGTGACAGTGGTGTTAGAGTGTGTGCATGTACACAGTCAAGCCCAGTGCTAGTCCTACACATGTGTATGTCTGACAGATGTGGACCGTACATGGTAGAGTGGAAAATTCATTATCTTTGGCCACAAACACAGGAACTGGCTCTTCCAGGAGTTGCACTGGCATCACTATGCCCAAGGTTAGATGTGGGGCTAGTACCTGATGGTAACTGCTGTCTGCTGGGTCTATGTCCCCCACGAGACCACCCAGGACCACATGCCCATGGCCTGCTATGTTGTGGTGTGGACACCACACTTCCCTCTGTAGTGCTAGAGGACCTACCACTACGGGAGCATAAATGTGCACAGCCACATGGACTCTCAGCAGTTGGTGTTACTGACTTATGTCCAGGGGTCCAACGCTCAACTCAGGCCAAATGTTCCAGCACAGCCAATGTGCAGCCCAAGACAAATACTGTCTCAGCCCACTGTCTGTCCACTGCATCAGTGAACTAATCCAGGGTCTCTCCAATGCAGTGGTGGCAGTCATAGATGTCAGACTGTGCTGCAGCCATAACCCTAAGCATATGTCTGGTATTCCATTCAGAACATGGCTGTGCCTCCATGATGGCTCCAGGAATATGTCGAGTGACTTGATATGTGACACCAGCAAAAGGTGTTGGATGGTCAGCAGGCCTCCTACAAGCACCCCTGTCAATTCATCTGTGTGGGACATCTCTAACTCTCTGGATATGGCCAGTGTCTACACTCACTGGAGCCATAGTTGCCACACTTCCCTGTCCAATGTGTCCACCCTCTAACTGTCCAATATCTGTGGCCTCTGAGGACTGGGAATGTCTGGACATACTTACTGTGTGCAGAGACAATGGGGGCAGAAGAGGGATGTCAACCTCTGGGGACAGATTCAGCCACCGACAACCCCATCTGTGCCTTACTATGACTACTATCATTATCCTTGTCTGATGAGACACTGACATCAGGTTGTGAGGAAGACAGACTCCAACCCCCCCCCCCAGTCACCTGTGAAAACTAAGACAAAAGTAGTACATTACTACCTGCACTTTTATGTATGGTAATCCCCACAGACTCATACAAATGATGATCCACAACTGTACTGTATTACCAATCTCACATCTTTTCATCAAAAGTCAAAGCCTTTATAATATGCACATCAGCTACATCTAGTTAAAGTTGCCAGTACAATTTTCCTGTAAGGAATACAATATGACACTATACCTGATAGAACTGCACATTAAACCCAGTGCACCTATCTTGAGAATGATATGTCAATCCTAGTGTCACTGTCTCAGGTATGTAACGTCTACCTTTTGTGTTTGAAGAGGCATCTTGGATTACTTGCCTCATGTATACCAGGCTACATAGTCACTCATAACTATGTGCAAATGTGTTAATGATCATTCAAATACACATATATGATTACCCAGTCTATGAATTGTAATCAACTATTCCAAAATGGTACACACAAATATTCTAACCTGGGTACACACAATATTTGTGCACAGTGCAATATGGCAACCCTTAACTTTCATAGTGTATATATGATTTGTAAAACAACAGTATCACGCTTACCAAGTATGGGACCACAGGCTTGGGCAACTCCTGACATACCTATGACAGGTTGAGGGAGAGGTATTGTCAGTACCACCATATGTTGCAGCACTACAGGGTAATATGTGCACATATCCACTTGTATAGTAGCCAGTTACTGGCTGTATTGCTGAGATTCAGAGTATGTGTGCACAACTGTGCTTAAACCCCAATCTCCCCAATGCAGACAGACCTGACACCTATGTACAGGTATGTACAGCCTGCCAAAATGACTGATAAAGTATTAAAATGGTGGACACAGTAAGCTTACCTGAACACTCCTCTGCTGGGGGCACTGTGGCACCCATGTCCATGATGTATGGTGTGATGGATGCTTGAGAGCTGTTGTGTGATCCTAGGTTAATCAGGAATTCCTCTGTGGCTGAGAGTGATTGTACCACAGTAGGCCCCCCACCAGTGGTGGCTTGATCCCTAACAACATTGGCTGCCCTTCATCGTGCAGCATTTGCCATATCTGTGGCTCTGTGCCATACCTGCTCATAGGTCCTGTCCTGCTGGCCAATCTGATTGACATGCTGCACAGGGTCTGCCCACAATACTGCCCGTAGTTCATGATTATGCCTTTCCCTGGAGAACAACATCTAATGATGCTGCTTAGTGCATCCACTATTACCTCATTCTCTGCATCGGAGAAGAGGACATGTCATCTGTGATATATGGTTCCTGAAAGATAACAAAAGGGGGAACACATTACAGGACCAGATACAATGTGTACAGATTCAGTACACCCATAATGGGCTGCACTACCCACTGCTCCCTCACACATCATACTCCACAGTCTGGCAACATACTACATGTGTGGATTCCAGCAAGATAGTAGCACTATGGGGATATGTCCCTGTGTGCTGTGACAGATTCTGCTGTATGTTCCTACACCCAGCACTGCAGTGTACTGTGGTGTGTCCCCTATGGGCAACCTCCCACTACTATATCATATGGCCACTGCCAGACAAATAGCAGTGTGCTATTACAACCACTGTATGGGGACAGTCCAGCAGCACCAGTGTGCCACAATGACAAATACATTCCCTGTAGACATCATACCTCTCAACTATACAAATGTTTGCAGAATGTCAAGATGTTGGAGTAATACTTTTGGTCATTTTCACACAATATTGTGGATTTCTGACAAAAGGTTGGCCAATCATTAATGGTTGATGTCAGAAAATAAAGGCATACATCTGAATTTAAGACATCATTCCCTTCAGAACACCATTATGCTACTGTAATATATGTTATTCTATTCACTTTCTTACTTTCTATGAGCAATAGTCACAGTGTCCCTAATTTTGGACCTCTGTCCCTCCATTAATTATGGCTTTGTTCAGATTACTTGCTGTAACAGGTTGACAGCTATGTCAGATATAGCTATCGACCAGACAGGGACAAACATCAACAGAATCATGGATTTAGCAGGACTACATCAGGGACAGTTTTGAAATGTTAGAACTATCTATGTGAGACATTGACAGAATGAGAGGTGGTGAATTAGTGTACCTCGTCTGACATTACAGGAGTATACACTATTACTTATTGTCACTATGTATTACATGTAATTCACTAGCTTTCCTACAACAGCCAACAATTGTAAGAGGAATTAAGAGGAACAGAGCTAAAATGTGAGTTGAAATTAGGGACATTTAAGAGGCATGTCTGTAGGTGTAGGAGAGCTAAGTATCAATGACATGTCATTACCATGGATCTAAGACAGGCCTACTGCTGTAATCCCTATTCCCCATACCTCCATCCTCCAATCTGCATCCTGTTATATAGAGAAATCAATTACATACCTGGTGGAGTGCAGTACCCCTTTGTGGAACTTTGCTTCTGGTAATCTTTTGAAAATATGCTCTTTGCATGAGGTAAGTCTAATACAGACTTGTTCTTCATAACCAGATGCTTGCCTTTTTAACATACTGCTCACTAGCAGGTACTTGCCTCTGCACCACTCTATGGCTCTGACATGGAAGCTATATTGCACTATCATTAGCCAATGACATGCCATCACAGTGCAATATATAAGGTCTTCGTGGAGACCTGGGCCCCTTTTATAGCTGTTAAGATGGACATTACTGAGGTGTGGAGAATACATCACAGAGGGTAGGTACCATAACTCACACCTGTAGAGATTTATGCAGTATTTCCACAGTTTTGCCTCATATGTGTAGTCAGTGTCCCATGACATTGTGGTCATTTGGCAATTCACTGGCAAACGCTGTGGGTTGACGTCAGTAATGGAAGACACACATTTGAGTGTCGGACTTCATATCCCTCTGAATATGTATACTAATGCAATAGCTGTTATTCTCTCAACTTGCTATCTATGTAGTAGCAAACTGTAAAACATTTGTCCAAACTGGACAGCTCAGTGGTGCAGCAATAGCATTGTTGCCTCATAGCAAGAGCTTCTACGGTTCAATTATCCGCCGGAGTGCCTTCCGGGTGGAGTCTGCATGTCCTCCCTGTTTTCGTGTGGGTGTGCTCCGGTCTCCTCCCACATTACAAAGACATGCATCTGGAGAGTTTCTCCCCAGGCCTCTGCTGAAAATTGGCTTTGCTCCAAGTCTGACTTTCCTGCTTAACAAATGTTAAATAAATAAAATTAAAAAAAAACATCTCTGGACGTTTGTCCCCCCACCCCAGTTAAATATGGTTGTATCCAGATTCTTTGTGCAAGGGGGTTGGGAGGTATGGTAGGTCTGTAGTAGTAATACAGGTGTGTGTGCTACAAGCTGCAGCTGCTGCTGCAGACTAGAACACATAGGGGGAGTGTGAATAATTTGGAGGACAATAAGCTGCACTTGTAACTGTGGAAACTGTGGGAGCCTTGTCCTTATGGCAGAGCCAGGATAAGGGTACTCTTTACAGTCCGATCAAGGCATGCAATTAAGGTACATCTGTTATGCAACAGTGCCAATAACAGAGTAGTAGGTGACATATAGTTATACTATATAGATATGTGCAGTGTGTCCCTACCTACAGGCCTTTGACTTGCAAAACTGGACAGTAGTTCATTAATTAGCAGTAGCCTGTGCAGATAAAGACTACATAACTTAGTCATTAATTGCTGTCTTCACAATAATGTAATTGAACTGCAACACAAGACTGGATTTGAACCCAGGACTGTGTGTGGCAAAATGTACTACATTCAAGGCATTTAACAGACTGGACTACTGTGTCACTGCTGCAACAGGTATATTTGCAAGGTATATGTTCAGACATACAGGCTGGGACAGACATTGTCTGCATCCATCAATATATGCATCACTTTCTTTGCTATTGATGGCTTAGCAGGTGTCTTTCTACATGTTGCTTATACAAGAGCACATTTACCTGGTATCATAGGCCTAACTTACACCCATTTTTATGTCTTTGGCTTTCTGGTGGTGTATTATTGCACCAGAGTCCAAGGTACACTCCCATTTTTCCCATTAGTTTTTAATTCCCATTTGCGTGGTGTGGCTCTGTGCGCAGCTCTGCTGAGACATTCCTAATGACTGTAAGTTAGCATAATACATCCACACTCACCACAATCAGAGCTCAACCTGGCCAAGCACCCAGCATTCGACTCGACATTGCAAGGCTTTTCAGCTGCACCTGTTGGGAGAGAAGGACGCCATTATGCTTACCAGTTTTGCAGACATTTAGATTACATACTGGTAAAACAGAGGTGATATTACTTACATACTTGTGGGGCATTCCCTGCCCTCGCTTCTTGGATCCAAGTGCCCAAGGTTCCCCTCTTTCACCTTTTCAGGTTGTCATGGTGGTGATGACACTGCTCACCTGTGTGGGGGATACTAATAACACTGGTGAGTTCTCTGGTCAGCCAGTCCCAGGCCTTTGCCTTACCCTCCAAGCCCTGGAAACCACCCTGCAGCAGCCCATCATCATGTTTTTTCATGAGGACCCCAACCATGAGTCTGGACCCCAGAATTCCCCAACACTGTGTCCAAAAGTGAGCATCTTCACCAACACCACCAGCCATATTATACCTTCAGTTGACAGAACTCCAATGGGTTCTGCTGTATTCCCACCAATTGGGCTTAATACAGATTGTTCTCCCACTCTTACATGTCATTGGGCAACATATAAAAAAGCACTGTGTCACTTAGCACTGCACAAACCAGCACAGCTGAGCTGAGAAGTGCAAATACTGGCAGAACCATAGCCTTAGCAGTATGCAAACCAGCCAAGCAGAGCCAAGCAGTGCACAAACATCAGAAGCAGTTACCATGTTTATGCAGTGCTGAGCAGGTCTAAGCACAGTTGAGCAGAGCTTAGCAGAGCACAGCAGGGCCATCTTTCAAAAATTGTCTGCATAATATGTATATCAAAATTAAATACATATTTTCCCTTTCCTGTATTCAAACCTTGGACCTACTGCACATAAAGCCATAACTCTCCCCATTATAGCTATGTGGATATTAAGAAGTCTGGTATACCATCATTTGTACCACTGAGCTACCTATAAGCAGTGCTGAGCACTGCACTGCATTGTGCTGCGCAAACACGCTTAGACCGCTTAAACACATCTTTAAATGAATAATTAATGGCATCCAGTTTCGATTTTAAGATGTCTGGCAGATGTCTTTTATCCAATATGTGAGCACAGCTTCCATTGCTGCACTCCGTGCCATGCCACGCAAACATGCTTTATAAAAAAAAAAAAAAATTTAAATAAAAATAAAACAAAAGGACATTACAGGCAGTCTCATTCTCATCTACAGCCACGGTTAGCACTACACCTCTCCCTACACTAATTCAATAACCATGTTCCTTGGCTCTCCCTCAGTAACTTGCCATCATTAATATGCATTAAGCGCTGCCAAGGGGGAAGCATGACCATGAATGTGTATTCATCCCATGTAGGCTTTGCACGGTGCCTTCACAAATTTTGTTAAATCCTGTGGATGATTTTCTGAAACAAATCATACATCTACATGTTCATAGCTTCTAGGAGACCTGGGTAACTGATGAAGAAGTTACTTTACAAAAATTATGAAGGTACAGCTCATACGAATAAAGGTGTTGGTCACACAGCAAACAGGTTACCTACACCAAACAAGATATCTACTCAAGTCTAATAAGAAAAACTGATATACTACAAAAAACAAGATAAAAATGATATCTGTTCAAGACTAGTAAGAAAAACTTTGAAAAACAAATCATTAAATTACGAAATGTTATATTCTTCGGAGAATAAGAAATGAGAAATAAAAGGAAGGAGATATAGAAAACATTAGACAGAAAAACAATGCAGAACTTGATAAAAACAAATAAAGATGATCTAAAAAATTGTGACTAATGCAAAATCATGATCCTATCTAAACTATTTAAGCTATTTAAGTAAGAATTTGTAACAAACAGTCAAAGAAGCTGTTGGTTACATAGGTTCATAGGTTTATAGGTAGGTACTAGGCTATTGGCCCTAGGGCGGCCCTAGGGCCTATATAAGCCTAGCCAAAGGTACCCTGGCTTTCGCCACTCAAGAAAATTATTTTCCTGTGCCACTGTCGAGCAGATCCACAGAAGTGATCCCCGGGGTGAATTTCCTATCTCCCATCCAATCATCAAGATTTTTCCTGAAGAGTGCTAATGAGGAGCTTTGTTTGATATAGATAGGTAGTTTGTTCCAGAGTATGGGAAGTCTCTTGGACAGGAATCTATCCCTCCAGCATGTTCTGTTTATTGTGGTGATGAGGTTTAGGTCCCTAGAGCATGTAGCTCGCAGGGATTGGGATTTCTTTAAGTGGAGCATGCCTAAAAGCTCTGGGTTTGACATAGCTTTGTGTGTTAGGCAGAGATCGCCTCAAAGTAGGCAATATGCAATGGAGTAAAGCTGCAGTTTTTTGAGACGGTCTGCATAGGGCATCTCTTTGAGGCTGGTAATCCTCTTTGTGAGCTATTTATGTGGCCTTTCCAGTTGATGTAGATGTCTTGTGAGGTACATACCAAAAGGGGCATTGTACTATATAATGGGTCTAATGAGTGACGAGTAGAGGGGAACAATGACCACTTTTTTTCCTGGATGAGAAACCTTTTGTGATGAGGTGTGCCACATAGAAGGATTTCCTGACTACTGTGGTGATTTGATTATCAAAGGAGAGACTACTGTCCTGTGTCCCAAGGTCTCTTATCACACTTTCGGTGTTAAGCAGACTACCACCTATGCGGTAGTTCATGGGTACTGAGTTTTTACCAAAAGGAATGACAATGCACTTTTTGGCATTGAGCTTTAGGCCATGGCTTTGACACCAGGCATGTGTCTCAGCAAGGCCCTTTTGTAGGATGTCCACATCTTTGGAGTTTTGATTATGGCTCCTAGTTTGCAGTCATCTGCGAACTTCATTAGCCAAAGACCTTCTGTGTTGTCCTGTACTTCAGGGAAGTAGATACCAAACAGGAGAGGACCCAGGACTGAACCCTGTGGTACTCCACTTGTCACTGGTCTGAAGCTGGATTTGGAGTCTGCTACTTTCACAGTGTGGGTTCTGTCAGTGAGCCAGTTGGCAACCCATCTTGTGACATAGGGATTTATACCTAGTTTAGTGAGTTTATCTATAATTCCAGAGTGGGGTATGGTGTCAAACGCCTTGGCGAGATCTAGAAAGGCTGTGTGAACCACCTTACCCTCATCTACTGCTTTGGTGACTGCTTCAAAGAAGTCTATCAGGTTTAGGAGACATGATCTGCCTTTTACAAACGTGAACTGGCTGGGGTCCTGAGTTTGGAGATTACCAATGTCATTGTTTATAAGTTCCATGATGATACGCTCCATAGCCTTGCAGACCAGGGTCGTTAGGCTAATGGGGTGGTAGTTTCCAGGGTCTGTGGTGGCTCCCCCTTTGTGGAGTGGGATAACTATCACTGTGCGCCATTCAGTGGGCACATAGCCTGAGGTGAGGCTATGATTGAACATGGTACTTAGGTGGGGTGCTAGTTTGTTCTGTAGTTCATGTAGAACACAGCCTGGGATGTCGTCAGGTCCCATGGATGCTGTGTTCTTGGCTTTGGATAGTGTGTTTTTTACCTGTGCAGCCATGATTACAGGAACTTTGCATTCTTCTGGTATAGAGATGGGCCCTTTAGGGGATGACAGAGGGGTAAAGTTAGCACTGAACCTATCTGCCAGGATGTTGGCAATATCCATTGGTTCTGTATATTTAGTGCCATTGTGCTGTAACTCAGAGCAGATCTGAGCATTGCCATTGAGATTCTTGACATAGCTATAGAATGCTTTGTGGTTGTCTTTAGAGTCAGTGGCGATTTTGTTTTCATAACTAGCTTTGGAGAATTTTATGAGGGATCTCAGCTTCTTACTGAAGCTGAGAAAGGGAGTTTCTCCAATCATGGGATTTTACTCTTTTTTGCAACAGTTTCTTTCTTCTGTTGTAGAATTTGTTTATGGCAGGAGACCACCAGATTGGCTTCCTTTTTTTGGAGGATAGCATCTTGGTTCTGTTAGGGATTGCATGATCCATGCACTCATGTAAGTGCTTATAAAGTGCATTTGTGTAGGATTCAGCAGTCATACCTCTATTGTCCGTCAGCATGGGTGCCGTGAAGTTTGCCACTTCTGTCTTAAGAAGCGTGAAGTTGGCTTTGGAGAATTTTTTTACTGTGGTTTCCCTAATGGGGGATGGGGGAGGGATGTGGATGTCTAGGGTGATTAGCTTATGGTCGGATCTGACCAACAAGGAATTGACCGCTGGTGTGGAGTACCGGTTGCCCATGTTGGTAATAACCAGGTCTAGGATATTGCTGCCCCTGGTGAGGGTGTGGATAAGTTGATCCATGGCATTGGAATTTATGAATTCCAGAAAACTTTGCGCACAAGAGTTGGTACATGAGTAGTTTTCCCAGTTAATGGTAGGGTAGTTAAAATTGCCCATTATTAGGGTGTTAGGTTGTACCCTAATATTTTCCAGTGTATTAAGAAATGAGGAGTGGGAATCCTGGGACATGGTGGGGGATCTGTAGTAAGCTACAATTTGGATCGCGGTCTTGCCCAGAGTTAGTTGCACTTGGATAATCTCGGATGCATTATGCTGAGCAACTAGACTGGAGGTGTGGATATCCTTAATGAATATGGACATGCCTCCACCTTTAGTGTTTCAGTCCAGGTTAGGTGGCCGGAAGGTGTGGTATGAATTATAGCCTGGTAATGCAGGGGTACTCTCTGGAGCCTTGAACCAGGTCTCTGTCACTGCACAGATGTCGATGTTCTCCATTTTAAGGAGTGCCTCGAGAGAGTGCATTTTGAGGTTTAGACTTCTAGCATTGAGTAGCAATACCCTCAGATTCTTCTTGCCTGTATCTGTTAGGGTGGTAAATTTGTCATTTGAACCTTGCCTAAAAAAGGCACTATAGGGGTGGCTAGAGCCTTAGCCAGTATCTGGAATCCCAGGGGCGACAGGTGCAGGCCATCTCTGTCAGAGCATCGTAGCTTGTCGATCATGTCATCCCAGGCAGACAGATACTGGATCCCCTTAGAATGACACCAGAAGCTTAGCCAATTGTTGAAGTCAATCATTTTGTCATTGTACTGTGGTATCATTCTGGGTGATGGCAGGATGCTACTCAGGGCTAGGGTCATACCTGCCTGGGCTACAAGATCGGACAGCTCCTCCATGTCCCTTTTAATGTAGTCCAAGGAGGTACGTCTCAGGTCATTCACACCTACATGGACAATGACAGAGTTAGATTATAATAAAAATAACCAGCAATGCTGCTTGCATATTTTAAATGTATATAAATTCAGGAATACTGACTTTACATATATTTCAATAAAAAAGTAGAAGTGGTTAGGGACGACTATATAGCTCAGTATGTTAAAAAATATATCTATTATAGGGAATTCAGAGAAAACAGCAACCATCTGCTTTAAGTCTTAAAACTTACTATGGAAGAACGTACTGAGAAGAATAAAATCTTAAAATCAGAATTAAATCAGGAAATAAGACATGAGAGAGTCAGGTAACTAATATGCAAAGAGATTACAGAAAAATGAAGAAAAGTGAATGATGACAGTTAAAAGTTCAATATTAATATGGAAAAAAATATGGTACTTCCAATTGAGATGAAATTTAAAGAGACATAGAAAATAACCACAGAAAGTTATTTGAAATAATCTTTTAAAACTTAAGATCAATGTGTTATAGACAATTATCAAATATACTATATACATTTACAAGTTAAAACAAACAATAAAAATCCAAGATATGATATAATACAAAAAGGAAATTAATGAGCACACGATGTTATTTTTAATAGTGTATAAGTGGAAACTTACACCTTTAAATTTTACTAAATTTAAGCCAACAGTGAACTCTTGTAAGACTACTGTGATCATACAACTTGAAATATGTCTACTGTTTTTATTTAAATGTCTAAGAACATTTGCATAAAGTGATTGCCATCTGGTATAAACTTCCAATTCATATGAAGCAGTGCTCTTTACTGACCCTATTCAAGTGCAACCTGGACAAATCAATGGGGGACTGTAAATTCACCCTGGGGGTGGCACCCATGTCCCTTATGCATAGGGGTAGTCAGTGATGATCATAAACTTGCTCTGTGACATGCATCCATCTAACCAAGGACAACTGAGGCAACTTGGGATTAACATGGCTAGACTTATAAGGTCTCTAGGGCTGCTAGCCTAGTAACTTCCTATGGACCTAGGAACCTATAATATTAGATACTACAATCAAATAAAATAAGTTATTAGTTCAAGGATTATGCATTTCATTGCATTATAGACAATGCTATAGTGACTGATAAGTTTTGTAGTTACGAGGATCAGTTATGGGACCATCTTTGTGGAAAAAAAATAATAGTCTGATCTTCAAGTTTTGTGTGCATAGTCTTACAGAGGCTAAGATTTCATAGATTTATGATTGTAGGCTGTATGGTTTGCAAGCAGACAGTCTGAAATGCTGTCAGCAGTCATGGCACAACTGCTTTTCTTCCAGAAAAAACAGTAACCACTTGATTAGAAGTAATACAGTATGTGCCACAAGTCAGGGCTTAGTCTAAAGATATATATTTTTATAGGTGAGATGGTTTATTTAAAGGGTGAAAGTAGCATCTAGGTGGGTAGATTATACCAGAAAGACAGAGACAAAGTAGAGAGAAACATGAGCTTCATCATTTTGAAGGAAAAAGATCTAGAAAAGTAACACCCCTGTTGTGGGCAGGGACAGTTTGGACTAAGAAACTGGTGTTCAACTGGCACTCTGTGCAGTTTCCAAAGTAACATCCCTAAACTAAAGCTGACTAGCAAAAAGATACAAATATTTTTAAAAAAACGCAATTGCATCAAGCAGCTTGTTACAGTTACTATCACTCACTTTCAGGCACAACTGCAGCTGCAGCACTGGCACTCATTAATAAAGCCGTAAAAGCCGTAAAATCCCTCTGGCTTCCTATTGCACTTCTGTACCACTGAAACCATCTAGTTGTGTCTCCTAACAGTTAGAGCCTAGGGCAGTTCATCTCTTCACCCATTCCAGTTATGATACTGACTGATATTAGACACCGTCATTTGGATGTTTACATTCACATTTCATATCTGAGATAGGTATGTGCTGTTGATGGTATGGTGTGAAATCTCATGGTGGAATACAGAAAAATGCCTTCTTCCTATTCCAGAATAGCATACTATAGTAAAAATATTGCTAGTGGTTTTCTAGTAATTATGACAATCTACAGTATTTCCATATGTGTATAAATATCCCTAAAACCAAATGACTTGCTGCTGACTCTATTGCCTATCCTGTATCTATACTAATTAATCAATCTATTCTGGAATCAACTGTCCCCACCCTTTGGAAATCTTTCTTCACTATCCCTCTTCATAAAGGTGGAAACTCCACTGACCCCTCAAACTACCGGCCCATTGCCATTCTGTCACCCCTCTCCAAGATATTAGAAAAATGTATTCACTCACAGCTCCTCAATCACCTCCTTACACACCACTTACTTATCCCTACCCAACATGGATTTCGTCCTCACCACAGCACCACCACTGCCCAACTCTCCTTCACTCATATCATTGCAGAGGCGCTAGACAACAATAAACTCATTTCCTGTCTCTTCCTAGATCTCTCCAAAGCCTTCGATACTGTCTCTCATCCTCTACAACTATCCAAACTCACAAATCTCCACCTATCCCCCTCCGCACTTGCCTGGTTTAATAGTTACCTATCTGGCAGGGAACAATCTGTCAAATGTCTCTCATCCTCCTCACCTTTCCTTTCCATCTCCACTGGTGTTCCCCAAGGCTCCATCTTGGGACCCCTTTTGTTTAACATCTTCACCAATGATCTTTACACCTCATGCAAAGAATCCTCCCTTATTCAGTATGCCGATGACTCCACACTTATATCCATCTCAAATAACATTCCTGAACTACACTCCCTGACCCAACAGGCCCTACTATCCACTGAACAATGGCTTTCTCACAACCTATTGATCCTAAATCCCAGAAAGACCAAGCTCCTACTTTTCCTTCCCCATTCTCTTTCTCATCACAAAACTTCCTTTTTTATTACATCTTCTAACAATACAAATATCAAACCTGACACCCACACAAAACTCCTAGGGGTCATTATCGATGACGAACTCAAGTTCAACCTACACATACTCCAATGTATAAAAAAAACAAACCAGAAACTAGGTCTGCTATATCGGAACAAAAAATTCCTAACCCCTTAATCTAGACTTACCCTGGGCCAGGCATCCCCTCCCTCTTATACACCGCACCAGTTCTTACCAATATCTAGGCCTCCACTCTAAACAAACTGCAACAGACTTACCATAAAATAGCCAGATTCATTACTAACTCCCCATACAGCTCACACCACTGCTTTTCTTTAAACTCTCTTGAATGGCTTGAACTTCCCCAGTTTCTGCTATCTTATCAATTTCATATGCTACCCTCTATTCTTTATAAACCTTCCTTCTGTCCATCTCTATCTTCCTTAGTCTCCATCTACATCCCATCCCGGACCCTCCGTACTTCTAACCAACAATTACTTGATATCTACCATCCAAAAAGGTCAGTAGGCAAACTACTCTACAAACACTCCCTTGCCCATGCTTGGAACAAACTTCCCCTTGACTTACGTTCAATCTCCCACACCTCACACTTTAAAAATGAACTAAAAGCTTATTTTCTCAATTTCAGAACCTGCCCTTGCCATGACCCTACCTAGTCTTCCTTCCCTTTATGTACCCTCAAAAGGACCATACTTAGTAACTCATTACACCTCTCTCTCCAATGTGTCTACTATGCATTTGCACAATTTTATACAAACAAAAAATGTTAATTGTTGACCTATTGAACTATATCAATGTAAAGTTGTTACTTAGCTTCGTTTTAATGCAACTTTAACTTTATGCATGTATCCCAACATATGTGAATCATTTTGCTATAACTGCTATTATATCAATATCGTTTAAAATTGTACTTGTTTTAAATTGTATTACTGGAGCTTTTCTCCTCGGGTCTCCACTGAAAATGGGCCACAAGCCCAGTTGGACAAACCCAGTTAACAAATGTCAATAAATAAATAAATAAATATAAATATAATGCATGGCATCAGGTAAAAATGTAAAATGATGGAGTAAATTATGGTGATAGTCACACTGTACATTATACATCTTGAGAGATATTCAATATTATTCATGTTATGTGTTATTTATATTGTTAATTATACAAGTATGCACATTTTTAAATTTCTGCAACTATCTCAATAAACAAGAACTCTGAATGGAATTTTTTTACTTTTATATGAAAGCTCATGTTTGGCTGATCAAAAGTAATCAGACACCATAGGTTGTACAGCTTAAAAGACATAAACCCTTGGTTATGAAATTTTATATAAAAGCATAATTCTGTGATTTATAAAATATTACTGTATTGATATGGAGATCATGAATCCACTATTATCACTGTAATGAAGCATTTTACAGACAAAAACTAAAGATTTTTCCTTGTTTAATAGCATTTGCTATTCAAAAGACATCTGTTTGTTTGTCTTATGCTTTTTAAGCTGATTTATCAGAAAATGCTCTGGAATGTAAGGCTATGTGTAGACTTGTAGAGGTATGATATGCTGCTGCAAAGAGGTGCTAATGAGCTGAGACCCATAAGTAGTTTAGTAGTAATCACAGTCTGAGAAAAAAAATATCTACTAATAGAACAAGGCAACAAACAGTGGTGTAGCAGCCATGTGATTGCAACACATACTAGGATCAAATAGAGTACTAACAAAAGATAACAACAAAATGATGAATAGCAGTTAATTAGGAGTTAATGAAGATAAGATCAGAAAACAGTGTAAAAACAGTGTGTTTTTGAGGATAGTATAAGTACATGATAGCAGAATGTTTCCTCCTTCCTTCTGTCTTGGCTGTTACATGAGTATGAGCAGTGGTCCATATCTCAACAGACTTTGCAATGCATCCAAAGCATTGCTCTGCCATTGTACTGTTTTATTTTCATAGGATCATAGGAAGTTACTAGGCTATTGGCCCTGAGGCTCGTATAAGCCTAGCCAAGAGATTAGTCCATGCATAGACAAATCAGCACCTGTTGCCCCTGTCTAGCAGGGGGATGGGTGGAATCCTAGGGATGTATTTTTTATTTCCCATCCAGTTATCCAGATTGCGCTTAAAAAGGGGGTAAAGAGGTACTCTGCTTGACGTGGAGAGGGAGTCTATTCCAGAGATGGAGGAGTCTTTGGGACAAAAATCTGTCCCACCAGCAAGTCCTACTGATGTCACAGACCAGGTTGAGGCCTTGTGTGTGGGTTACTCGACTGGAGCTTGACTTGTGGATATGCAGCAGTCCCATCAAGGCGGGATCCAAGATCACCTTGTATGCCAGAGAGAGGTCACCTCTTTGGAGTCTGTATGAAACAGAGTAGATGTTTAGGGCTTTTAGCCTATCTGTGTATGGTAGATTTCTGAGGACCTGAATTCTCCTGGTGAAGAAACTCTTTGGTCTCCAGCTGCTGCATGTGCTTTGCAAGGTACATGCCGAATGGGGCATTGTACTCAATAATGGGCCTTATAAGGGAGGAATACAGGGATGTTATGACCTCCTTGTCCCTGGATGAGATACCCTTACTTATGAGGTGGGCCATGTAGAAAGCTTTCCATATTATGGAAGCAACATGGTGGTCAAAAGTCAGGCTGCTATCAATCTGGGTGCCAAAATCCCTCATGACTGACTGTGTGCTTAGAACATTGTTATTAATGTGATAATCTGTGGGGACATTTCTCTCTCCACAGGGGATGATGATGCATATTTTTGCATTTAGCTTGAGGCCATGTTTCTGGCACCAGTCATTTGTTTGGGTGAGCCCCTCTTAGAGGGTGTCCACGTCACTAGGGGAAGTGAAGATAGCTCCCAACTTGCAGTTATCTGCAAAGTTGGTCAGCCATACCCCACTGGTTTTGGCTTGTACCTCAGAAAAGTATATCCTCAAGAATGAACCCTGAGGGTACGCTACTCGATATGGGTCTACTGCTTGAGGTGGCTTCCCCTATTTTGACTAGGTGGGTTCTATCAGTGAGCTAGTTGGCTACCCATCTGATAACATACAGATTGATGCCTAGTTGAGATAGTTTATCTATTATGTCCGAGTGGGGAATAGTGTCGAAGGCTTTGGCCATGTCAAGGTAGGCAGTGTGTACTGTCTTCCCTTCATCCATGGCTTTGGTGACTGTCTCAAAAAATTGACCAACTTTAATAGACATGACCTCCCCTTGATGAAGCCAAACTGTATGAGATTGAGTGTTTGGAGGCTGCCAATGTCCTTGTTAATGAGGTCCATGATAATCTGTTTCATGGCCTTGCAGATCAGGCTAGTTAGGCCGATGAGTCTATAATTTCCTGGATCAGTGGATGCTCCACCTTTGTGTAAAGGGATGACAGTTTCTGTCCTCCACTCAGCTGGAACAAAACTGGTACTTAGGCTTTAGTTGAATAGGGCACCTAATGGTGCTGCACGTTCCTGCCTGAGTTCAAGTAGGATGCAGCCTGGGACGTTATCAGGTCCCATGGAGGCTGTATTTTTTTTTCACTTGCTTATTATTGTTCTCTTGAATATTTTGTGTGACTGGTCTGTTTTTGACCCCAGGCTGAGACTGAAATTGGTCAGATTTCATCAGTTTTCTACCTCTGTAAACAAATTAAATAAATAAATAAATAAATAAATAAATACAAAAGGTGGCACAATAACTATAAACAGTGCAAATAAAAATGCATTTAATAGGAAGCAATAATTCAAAGAAGGAAAGAGTTGAACAGTAATACTGTTAAACAGCAGCAAACTCAGCAAGATCAGTAATGCAGCTAAAAAAGTACTACACCAGTGAGTACCCAGAAGGAGTACAAGAGGGGAAAACTCAACAAACTGTAGTACAAGTGCAAGGAATCAAATGTTAAATAGCATGCAATCCAGTATCAGGAAAAAAAATGCAAAACAGTATATTGGTATAGAATACTACAAAAATTAGACAAATCTGCAATGAGTAAATGTGGAAATTAACCAAAATGTAAATGAGCACAAGAAGAAATTATATCTGGAAGGGCTAGTATAATAAGCTGATACCGCAGTAACCCTACACAGATCTATATTTGTTAATCGAAATACGTATTTGTTGAATACATATTTATCAAAGGATAACAGTGAAATTCATTAAAGTGAAGCACGGAATCTTTCCCAGGGTTGGGAACCACACACCCTCTAGCACTCCGGAAGACACACCACACTAAATCAAACCCACCAAAGTGGGGGCTTTGCCCCACACCACACCTAACTATATATACCAACTCTGAGATCACACTACAGTGGGGAAAAGGGCAAAGTTGTTCTGATGGCCCAGTGGTTCTTAACCCTGGGAAAAATGGCGTGCTTCACTGTAATGAATTTCACTGTTTATTTATTTATTTTATTTTTTTTTTATTTATTTTATTTATTTTACATTTGTTAACCGGGATGGTCCAGCTGGATACATGTCCATTTTCAGCAGAGTCCCGGGGAGAAAAGCTCCAAAGATACAAATTAAGATAAGAAATAGACATTACAAATAAATGTTCAACTAATAGAGGTTACATAGAAGAAGATTGTAGACATAGTACATAGATATTTATTTTACATTTGTTAACCGGGATGGTCCGGCTGGATACATGTCCATTTTCAGCGGAGTCCCAGGGAGAAAAGCTCCAAAGATACAAATTAAGATAAGAAATAGACATTACAAATAAATGTTCAACTAATAGAGGTTACATAGAAGAAGATTGTAGACATAGTACATAGATATAACGAAACAGACAATCCACTAAAATGCGGTTACAATACAAGTTGATTGTAGACATAGTATATGCATTATTCCGTGAGGCCAGTGGCATGCTTTTCTTATTGACAATGGAGGTCTAGGATAACAATAGTTGGAGTTGCAGTCATAAAGGATCTCATTAATTAAAATGAGGGGGAGTAGCTGAGCAGAGTGTGTTGGAGGGTGTTGGAGGGAAGTATGAAGTCTTAGTCTGGGTTGGTACAGGGTCATATCCAGTGTGACTTGAGGTGACTTATAAGTTTATGCTTAAATATGGTTGGAGAAGATTTTTTGGTAATGTCAGTAGGTAGTGAGTTCCAGTTTTTACCGACAGAGTTGGTGAAGAGGGAGTCACCTGCAGCATGGTTGTGTTTGATTGTAAGTACTAGGAGTTTGGTGGATGAGCGTAGTGGGCGACTGTTATTGTAGGGGCAGATTGTGTTTCTTAGGGCTGGGGTAGTGTCCGGTTGGTGGAGGATCTTATGTGTGACTTTGAGTTGGTTGAGCTGTAGGAGGTGGGGTAGTTCCAACCAGCCCAGGAGTTTCAGGTTCTGGCAATGGTGGAGTGCAGTAGGGTGAGTCAGTAGCAAATCTGGCGATTTGGTTGTAGCATGAAGACAGTTTTTTAAGATTGGTTTTATTCAGGTGGGAGAATAGAGGAGAGGCATAGAGAAGGGTAGATAGGAGGTGGGAGCGGGCAATTGTTATTCTAGCTTGCGGGGTGAGGTATGCTTTGATCCTGAACAGACTGCCAAGTTTTATATTGGTAGTTTTTATCGTTTGATTGATGTGTGCATCAAATCTGAGGTTGCAGTCAATCATGACACCCAATAGTTTAGTTTGGGTAACTGGGGTGATGATGGTACCATTATTAGCTGTTATATTGAACAGAAGTGAGGTGGTCCTGTGTGTTGGGGTAAAGAGAAGTAGTTTAGTTTTATTGGGATTTAGTATTAGGCGTTGGTTTAGCAGCCAGTTTTCTACCTTGTTGAAGGTGCTTTGTGTTATTTTGGTAAGTTCGGCTGGGGTGGAGGCAGTGCAGATCAAGGCTGAGTCATCTGCATATTGAATGCAGGTAGCCTCTGGTATGGCTGTGCTAAGTTCATTTATAAAGATGGAGAACAGAAGGGGACCTAGTATTGAGCCTTGGGGTACTCCTAGTCTAACGGAGAGGTGTGAGGAGAGTTTACCCTCCCACAGTACAGCCTGTTTCCTGCATTGTAGGTAGGATTCAAACCATTGGAGGGCCAGTTTGTTTAAGTTGTTGGCCTCCAGGCAGTTCATTAGCTTTTTGTGGTCCACCATGTCAAAGGCCTTGGACAGGCCTAGGAAGAGAGCAGAGGACAGTACGTTGTTGTTACGATTTTGATTTATAGTGTCTGAGAAAGAGAGAAGAGCTGTAGTGGTGCTGTGATTGGGCCTAAAGCCATGTTGTGAGTTGGATAAAAGTTTGTTTTGTGTGAGATATTTCATGAGTTGAATATGTACACACTTCTCCATGATCT
Source organism: Protopterus annectens (assembly GCF_019279795.1). Classification (NCBI taxonomy): domain Eukaryota; kingdom Metazoa; phylum Chordata; order Ceratodontiformes; family Protopteridae; genus Protopterus; species Protopterus annectens. The sequence goes on from NC_056733.1 coordinate 1,957,763,061, forward strand.
TAGCTAGTGGAGACAAGATTGCTATGGGCCTGTAGTTAGACAGCTCAGTGGAACTGCCCCCTTTGTGAAGTGGTATGACATGTGAGATTTTCCATATGTCAGGGATTATGGCTTCTGATATGGATCGGTTAATAAGGATGGAGATGGGGTATGCAATTGCTTCTGCAGCTTTTTGTAAGTAGTCAGCTGGGAGGAGGTCAGCAGCCAGGGTGGTTGGTCTTAGTTTCCTAAGTAGGGTTTTGATGAGTTGAGTAGGGACTGGTTGGAGGCTAAAGGAAGTTGTAGTTTTGGAATTGGTTGAACTAGGATTGGAACCAGTGGGTGAGAGTTGGTTAGCTAAAGTTTGGATGGTTTCGGTGAAGAAGGTGTTAAAGGAGTTGGCAATATCTTTGGGGGAGCTTTGATTAGCGACAGATGGTTTTGGGGTGGTGGTTTGTCCTGGGTGGAGGAGTCTTTTTATTCCCATCCAGAATTTCTGAGGTTTAGTTTTGTGAACCTGTTGTAGGCGGTGGTAGTATTCTTTTTTGTCTGAGGTTACTGATTTTTTTGCTTCATTTCTTAGTTGCCTAAATAACAGTTGGTCAGGTAGGGTTTTAGTAGTTCGGTAGGTGTCCCATGCTTTATTTCTTAATGCAAGTTTTGCCCTAGTTTCTTTAGTGAGCCAAGGTGCAGTATTGACCTTGATTCTACTAGTGCGGCTAGGGGCATGAAGGTCGAGAATAGCCAGAAATCTGGAGTTGAAGTAACTGACTGCTTCATCTAGTGGAAGGCTTTTTAGGGCAGACCAGTTGCAAGACTTTAGTTCATTGTTAAATTTTTGGGGGTTAAAGTTTTTACTACTTCTTATAGTTTTATATGTGGGTTGATGATGGTGATTAACCTTTAGTTTAAGTATATATGTGAGGCAGTGATCGCTTAGATCTTCAGATGTAGTGCCTGACATATACTGATGTGGAGAGTTATTGATGAGTATCCAGTCTAGGGTACTAGCTTTGTCGTGTGATTTGTTTTGCCTAGTGGGTGTGGTTATGGTTTGGGTAAATCCTTGGAGGTTTACATGGATTGCTGGGGATTGAGAAGAGCAGGTTTTCCAGTCAATGTTGAAGTCCCCGAGGATTATGGTTTCCTGTGGCTGGTTGTTGTTGAGCCAGGTTAGGAACTCCTCGAGGGTGTCTGTGTTCTTCCCTGGGGGTATGTAGGCACAGACAATGTTTATGCTTTTATGGTTGTTAATGTGTAGTTTTGTGGTAATGATCTCAGCATTGTTGAATAGAGGGGGTTGGGGGTTGGCTATCATGACAGATAAAGTGGATTTATAGAGTATTGCTACCCCTCCGCCCTTTTTTTGGGTGCGATCAAGTCTATGCATGTTATACCCAGGTGGCAGGACTTCATTATCCTTAGTGGTAGGTTTTAGCCATGTTTCCGTTAGGCATAGTATATCAGGTGAGTAAACTGCCAGGAGGGCATGTAGGTGCTGAATTTTGTTGTTTACGCTCCTTATATTCAGGTGGCAGGCCAGCAAGGAGTCTAGGGGTCTATGTGCGGGGTCTATATTGGTTGGGGTGTTGGTGGAGAGAAAAAAGGTAGTAGTAGTATTTGGACCTGGGTTAGGGTGGATGTCACCATCCATGGTGAGGTTGTTTTTTAGCCTCATTATAAGTTTCCAGATCCTAAGTAGAGTATTATGATACTACCTAGGTTTGGAGTAGATGTATCTAGGCCTGATAGGAACATAATTAAGTGAGGTGGGCGTCTGGGAGGGGAGGGGTTGAGGGGTGTTGTGAGTGGGTAAGGGAGATGAGGTCCTGAATCTGGGATAGTAATAGCCTAGGTATTCTGTATCCTCATAGGTTGTGAGTAGGAGTGGGTAGATTAGCAGGGATGACAAAATGGTAAGTAATAGAGGTGTGTAGATAGCCATAGTAGTTGGATTAAGATTTTGGTACTAGTATGTGAGTAGTAGGGGGTGGAGGGAACTAGTATTGTCAGAAGTGATAGGTTGGGATTCTAGCACAGGTTATAGGGGATTGGTTGAAGAGGGGTTTGGGAGTGGCCGGGGAGGTATAAATTAAGGAATAGTAGGGGCGGGTGAGATTAGGGGGCAGGGCGGGGCACGAAGTGAGCCCAAGCAAAGCGAGGGCAAGCGGAGTGGGGCTACACCAGTTATCCAATTTGCCAGTGATTGGAGGTTGCAAGGTGGGTGTTTCTTTACTACCACAAGGTCTATTAGGCAAGTTTCAGCTTAAAATTAGCTTAAAATTAGGCAGAAAATAATATTAAGTTAGCCTTTATTAGTATTTTTGCAGGAGGTTTTGCTGCATGGTTTTATAAAGGCTACGGTTAGCTGTAATGTTGCGATCTACTTATAGGGCTTATGATGGTAATTCTAGTGCCAGACCCAGCTACCGTGCAGTTAAAACAACAGTTAAAAATAGGGCCATTACCCTATAACTTTTCCTTGCAGGGTACGATGTTCGCGGACCTCGTGCTTCACTATTTCTCTGCAGGTTTTTAAGTTGAGGGAGCTTGCTAGGTTGTGTTCACAGGGAGTGACCTAAATGTCCTACCGTGACACATGCAAATGCCTTCAAAAGTGCAACCCCCTGTCCATGTGGCATAACCAGTGCTGATCTCCAATCCAGCAATAGATCTCAAGTTCCAGACATCAAATCTACACTAAAATCAGCAGGACTCAGCCTTCAGTGACTACATATTCATCTAATACATATTTCAATGAACTAATATAGACCCACCCTGCACTTACCGCAGCTAGTCTGGCCAAAGATGTAAAACAGGACTTGATAGTAGAATCTCTTCCTCCTTCTTTCTGTCTTGACTGCTGCATGGGTATGAGTAGGGGTCAACATTTCAGAAGAACAGAATGTAAAGCCATGTAACACTCCTTCATTTATAGCACATTCCCACCAAAACAGAAATCCATAAAATGGGAGAACTACTCACAAAAGAACAGCAGAAAAGGGAGTGACTGCTTCTCATCTGACCAGGAACAGTTACAAGGACTTTTCACTTGGGCAGGTGTTTGTTTGGCCTAAGAACAACCCACGGGCCGAACAAGCATCTTACAATGTGACACTACATCAAAATAAAGTGAATGGTGGTTTATGTGAGTTAGGAGCAGCAGCTGATCAGATTCAGGATGCTGCCCATAATGCTAAAGGAAATAGAGTCAATGCCACTAACGTAATTACATCATCCATGGAAAAAAGTGAACGTAATGCGTCCTTCACCCTTCCTCCCAACCAAGAAGCGTTAATGGAGATGAAGGTGAGCCACAGTATGGGGGCGAGACCCAAGGCAGTGACCAGAAGTCTGGAGGATTTTTTTCAGCTTCCAATGAAATTTCGAGACAACGAGAGAGACAGGTTGAGCAGTCGTGGCCGTATGAAACGCAAGTTCTTGGGAGACAATCCAGGCACGAGACAAAGGGCGCGGAGTTAAATCAATTGGTTTTCAATTTCTCAGCGTTTGAACTTGATAAAGCAGACTATTCATTGTTAAATAAGGGGTTATCTTTTATCCCCTCTCAGGCAAATAAACTGAGTGAACTTTTGGTGGATCTTAGGCTGTTTGGACGTTCAATAGCATTAAAGTTAATGTTTGCCAATGAGGATAAAAATGTTGAACAAGTGATAGATAGTTTTAAACGCAAAAGCTGTTTTTCCCCACAACTGCCGGTAAATGTAGAATGTTTTATTAATTTGTGTGAGAATGATTTATATGCATATTTCTCAAAACAAAGTCCTAGATGCATCTATTATAATATGAGTAAAGAGGAGAGAAGTTCTTTATCTAATTTAACATCAAATAATGACATAGTGATAAAACCTGCAGACAAGGGAGGTGGGATTGTGCTGTTAAATGCTACTGATTATGATAAAGCGATGTCTAATATGTTATCTGATTCTAATACATATGTAGAGATTGATTTAGAATTTTTTAATAGAACTGTAAAAAGAGTACATGATGATATATATGACCTGTTGATGTGCAGGCAGATTACACAGAGGCTATATGATTTCTTTTTGGTTGATTTTCCAGTAGTACCTTTTATAAAAGGTCTCCCTAAGATACATAAAAATGTGTTTCCCCTTCCTATGAGGCCCATAGTGGCAGGTGAGGGTTGGGTTACTGAGAAGATATCATTATATGTAGAGAGTATATGGGACCATTAGTCAGGAATATTCCAAGCATTTTAAGGGACAGCTACCAATTAATTCAAGAACTATCATTTATCAAGGAAGAAGTTAATGGTCCTCCCTATTTAATGGTAACCCTAGACGTTAAAAATCTGTTTACAGCTATTCCTAATGATTATGGCGTTGAAGCCATTAGGAAAGTTCTATCAGCAACAGAAGGAGTTACTAATGAACATAGTTATTGATATGCACACTCTTGGATGTTGTTCTCACCAACAATGTGTTTATGTTTGGTGATAAGTATTTTGCACAGAGATGGGGTGTCGCTACGGGCACCCCATGTGCAAATTCATATGCAAATTTAGTAGTTTACAACTGGGAGAGAGAATTTTTGTTCAATAGCGTTCACTATCAGCATATACTACTATATAGGAGGTTTGTGGATGACATACTGCTCTTTTGGAAGGGCAGCATAGTTGATCTAATGGCTTTTATCGATTTCTTGGAGTCTACTACTGACTTCTTGAGATTTACCTCAGAAGTATCTAGTAAAGAAGTGAACTTTTTAGATATAAAGATCACTAAGAAGACTGAAGGTAGTTTATCCACAAACCTATATAGGAAGTCCTGCTGGAAAAATACACTTCTACATTATAGTAGTATGCACCCTAGGCATGTTTTCTCCAATGTGGTTAAAAGGCAGTTCATTAGGATGTTTAGGCTTTGTAAGGAGAGTCCCAATTTACATATGCAGTTTGATATACTGCATACTTTGTTTTTAGATAGAGGTTATAATGACTCTATGGTTAGTAACATTAAAAGTACTATCTTGAATGTAGAAGATGGAAGTATCAGGACAAACAAGGGTCATATAGGCAGTAGATGGGCAGAAATGCATGGTTCCAGGGTCCCTTTTATCACCAGGTATACCAATGACAATAAAAATGTTGTAGATATAATAAAGAAACATTGGAATGTTTTGATTATGGATCACAAAATTTTGAAAGTGATAGGATGTAACCCAAGTTTCAGCTATAGGAACAGCAGGAGCTTAAAAAGGCTGTTATGTAAGGAACATTCTAGGGTCAAACATAATATATTGATTGTTAATAAATTTGGCACGTATCGATGTATGAGACGTGAAATGTGTACTTCTATTGTAGCTGAACAGCGGTTTATTCACCTTACCATTGATTATGAATTTAACCCTAAGTTCTATGCCTCTTGTGATAGTAAGAATTTAGTCTATCTAGCCACATGCACGAAATGTGCAGGATTTTATGTAGGTATGACGACAAGGAGGTTGAAGGATAGAATGTATAACCATATATATGACATAAGGAAAAGGAATCCGCAAAATGCGTTGGCTAGACATATTAGTACATACATTGACCACACATTCAGGTTTAGGGTGCTACAAATAGTAACCCAGAGTGGAAAGGGTGGTAATAACATGAACCATTTAGAATCCATAGAACTCTCTTGGATCTTTACGTTGAGAGCTCATGTGGATCCAGGGCTTAACCAGTATATTAGTATTAAGCCTATACTTGAAACGTGCACATAGTGATTATTCAGCTTTGTTATTTTTTGGGTTGAGTGAATGTTGGATGTTAAAAGCTGTTAGCTTGTTATTTTATACATATATTTTTATATTTTTGATAAAAGTATGCAGCTTTTTACTTATATGTTTGTTGATTATATTTCAGCATTTTAAATTTGTGCTTGATATGTTAGTAGTGTTGTTTTGATATGGTTACAATATTTGATATACCATAAATAAATGTTTTTAGCATATGATTAAGTACCCATCTGCAGTGACCAAGCGTCTACTACTGAACAAAATGCTTTAGAAACTACGTTTCAAAAGTTTATGTCCTGTATAGGAGTAATGTTTTGAGATGTTTGTAGATTGGATGGTATTTTATTTACGGACGTGCATATTTCTATTCTTATTTCATTTTATTCTAATAATATGCTATTTCTATCTTTAGAGATGTTAGTTTTGTTTAAAAGTATAGTTAAGGTGGTAGATTCAATATAAACTCCACCTATTTATTTGATTAATTGATTATTTAATCAATTTTTAATTAAGCTGTTGCTATTTAAATGTTTGTTGGAGGGAGTGTATGTTAAATCTGAAGAAGAATGCCAGTGGAGCATGTGAAAGCACTCATTTCTGTTCATTAAACCTGGATTTTATATACGTTATGGTGGTCGTGTACAGTCTTTTCGCATCAAGGAACAGTTAGGAGCAAGAGTCCCAGCCCATTTCAGGCAATAATTTTGTAGATCTCACCTCATGTCTGGACATCTGAACACAGATGTAAAAGAAGGACAAATTAGCAGAAACTCTTCATTCTTCTCTCATAAGTTCATAGGAGGTTACTAGGCTAGTGACTCAAGGGTCGTTTTAAGCCTAGTCTATTACACCTATTATATTTCGATAGACAAAGTCTAGTCAGTGCCTAGGAATATTATTAGTAAAGACTGACCATGTCCAAGAGGGATGTGAGAACTATTCCCAGCAAGAATTTGTGGTTTCCCATCCATTCGTCCAAGATTCTTTTGAATAGAGTCATAGAGGTATTCTGCTTAACATGAATTGGTAGCCTATTCCGGAGAAGTGGCAACATCTGTGAGATGAATTTTATTTTCCAGTATGTCCTATTTAAATTGCAGGCCAAATTTAGGTCACTGGAGTGGGTAATTCTAGTCGCATATGACTTATGGCTATGCAGCAGCTTCATCAGGTTGGGGTCAGAGATTTCTCTGTAAGCCAGGCTCATGTCACCACTAAGCAACCTATATGCTACTGAGTACAGTGATAAAGACTTCAGTCTGTCTGTGTAAGGCATGTACTGAAGATCCTTGATTTTCTTAGTTAAAAATCTCTGGGTTGTCTCCAGTTGCTGCTGGTGTCTGGTATGGTACATACCAAAGGGGGCGTTATACTCAATTATGGGCCTGATAAGGGATGAGTATAGGAGGGTTATAACCACTTTTGCTCTTGAGGCTGTGCCTTTGCTAATCAAATATATGATGTAGAATGCCTCTCTTACTACAGCAGACACATGATGGTCAATGTTTAGATCACAGTCTACTTGTGTGCCCAAATCCCTCACTATAGCATGTGTACTTAAGGTATTGTTTTTTTTTTTTTTTGATAGTTAGTAGGAACACTGCTTTTACCAAAGGGGAGGATAATGATCCATTTAGTTTTTTGCATTTAGTTTGAGTCCATGGCTTTGGCCCCATTCGTTGTTCTGTGTAATCCCATCTTGGAGTACACTGACATCACTTGGGGAGTCAACGATGAGGCCAAGTTTGCAGTCATCAGCAAACTTGGTCAGCCACAGCCCCTTTGTTTTGGCCTGAACTTCCAAGAAGTAAATACCAAACAAAAGGGTTCCAGTACTAACCCTTATTGAACCCTACTGATGACAGGTCTGCTGGTCGAGGTGGATTCACCCACTTTGATAGCATGTGTACAGTTAGTGAGCCAATTTGCGACCCACCTAACAACAAAGGGGTTGATATTTAGGTAGGTGAGTTTGTCAATAATGACTGAATGGGGAATTGTGTCAAAGACCTTTGCCAACTCCAGATATGCTGTGTGCACAGATTTGCCCTCGTCCAATGCCCTGGTCACATTTTCAAAGAAGTCTACTAAGTTTAACAGGCATGATCGACCCTTTACAAAGCCAAACTGGGTTAGATCAAGGGTATGGAGTACACCTATATCTTTATTTATGAGGTCCATGATGATACATTCCATGGCCTTGCAGATAAGGCTAGTCAGGCTTATGGGTCTATAATTCCCAGGACCTGTTGCTAAACCAACCTTGGGTGGGGGGATAGCAGTCATGGTTTTCCACTCATCTAGGACAAATCCATTATTCAGGCTGTGGTTATATAGGTGCCTAAGGGGGTTGCTAATTGTTGTTGTAGTTTGTTTAGAATGCAGCCTGGGATGCTATCGGGACCCATAGACACTGTATTTTTTGCCTTAGACAGAGCTTTGATGATCTATTCTTTAGATATATAGGGTAGGGGTGCTGTTGAAGGTATGGTTTGTGATATGTTTGGAGGGGATAAAAGGGGAGAAATTTTCGCTAAACCATTAGTAGGTTAGCAATTTCTGCAGAATCAGTGCAGGTGATATCATTTGTCACTAGTTCAGCACACGTCTGGGCCCTATCTTTTAGGCAACAGATGTAGCTGAAGAAACCTTATGGTTATCCTCAGCTGTGTTTGCTAAATATTTCTAGACGTTGTCCTTAGAGGATTTTATAAGTTATCTTATTTGTTTATTTAGGCTTAGGAGGGTACTTTTCCAGTGCTGGGACCTCCGTTTGGTATTCTCAGACAACATCTTCTTACACTTGTTGTATAGTTTATTTATGCGAGATGTCCACCAGGCATGGCTTGATTTTTCTTGAGACTCTTATTTTGGTCTTATCCAGCACAGTCGAGTCTGTTGTGTGTTGTGCAAGTATATGTAGTATTCTGCATCAAGGGTAAAATACAGAGCTGCACAAAGTCCTCTATTAACAGCATAGTAGTCCCCATTGAAACAGAGTCAGCCAAAATAGCCAAAACAGGAAATAACCCAGAGCAAAACAGTGGGGAAAGATGGCCAGTGCTCTACCTCTTATCAGAAACAGTTATCAGCAAGTCTCAATCCAGTTCATGCAGGCAAGTATGGAGCTCACTGCAGATATGGCAATCCAAACACATATAGAAGATCTTGGGAATTGTGCAAGAATAAACAGTGGTCTGTAAGAAGAAGTTGACAAATAAGAACTTGTAAATGGTAATAACAAAGATGGAGAGAGACTGTTGTATAATTTAAAGGTGAATGTAAATGGTAAAGGCAAATTAAAGAGAAAACAACTGCGATTCAGAGGCACAGTCCTAAACAGACCACTCAGTGAGAGTTAACCAACAAATAGAATAACATTTATTAAACAAATGTTGGAGTTTTACGGCTTTCAAAACAGGAAATACAGGTTTGACCTGAGCTTATATAACTTCCTTAAGTTCATGGAAAGTATTAACAAAATAATTTACTGTTACTAATATCTGTAACAACACACCTACAGAGGATGCAATAATGTAAGGAGTTCGCTTACATGTACTGTTTCAGATTGTAACTGCAGTCTTCCAATTATTCTGTTTACATATACAATGATGTTTTCATCTCAAATATTGTAAATGATAGCTCAGCAGAAAAGTATTCACACAATGGTGACAAAATGGATTTTTTTTCTCTTAATGGGGCTATTTTTCAATAAGAGAAAAAAAAATACTTAAAATTATAAGACTCCAAATGGACAATGCATACATGGATGAGTGCTTGAAGTACAAAATTGTACCGCAGGGTTTTTGTATAAATAAGTTTCCTACTGATATAGGAATGGGCTGCCCATTTTTTTTTTTTTTTGAAAATGTTCAGTTGAAAGATTTTGAAATTGTGGAATGTCTTATTAAAATAAATAACAGTGTTATTTCTAATATTATGCAGAAAACTGAATGTTTACATGTTAAAATTAAGGGATCTCAACTTTTTGTTGAGGCTGATAAGGGAGTTTTTTCCAGTCTTGGGAATTCACCTTGTTCAGCATCAGATTCCTCCTTCTGTTGTAGAGTTTGTTAATGGCAGAGCACCACCAGATTGGCTTCATTTTTTTGGAGGAGAGGATCTTGGTTTTATTCGCTATGGCGAGATCCATGCATTTGTGTATGTGTTCATACAGTGCATTGGTGTATGATTCAGCGGTCATGCAACAATTCTCCATTTGCATAGGTGTTGTGAAGTTAGCTACCTCTGTTTTTAAGAGCCTAACGTAAGCTTTGGAGAAGTTTTTCATGGTGGTTACCTTTGTGGGGTTGGGGTGCATAGCCAGCCTTAGGCATTGGCCAACTAGGTGGCTGCCTAGGGCACCACTCTAGCAGGGGCACTTTTCCAGTATTTGTTTGGTGTAGGCAGACCAAGATGGGGGCAGCAGGTGGTGTGGTGGGGGGCGTTATGGAGCCCTTTTGCCTAGGGCACCAGTTGACCTAAGGCCGCTCCTGGTGGGCTGAGTGGGAGGGGTGTGGATTTCCAAGGTGATTACTTTGTGGTCAGATCTAATCAGGGAGGAGTTGACTATTGGTGTAGAGCAACAGTCACCCATGTTAGTAATGACCAGGTCAAGGATGTTGCTACCTCTAGTGGGGGTAAGAATTAGCTGGTCCAGGGCATTGGGATTAATGAATTCCAGGAAGCATTGGGCAAGTGTATTAGTACATGAGTAGTTTTCCAAGTTAATGGAGGGGTAGTTGAAGTCGCCCAGTATGAGAGTGTTAGGTAGGACACTAATATTCTCCAGGTTGCTTAGGAATGTGGAGTATGAGACTTGGGACGTGGTTGGGGACCTATAGCAGACTACGACCTGAATCGCTGTCTTACCCAATGTTAGCTTCACCTGAAGTATCTCTGATGCATTATGTTGAGCTACCAGTCAGGAGGTGTGCGCATCCTTTATGAATATGGAAACACCACTGCATTTGGAGCTTCGGTCCAAGTTCTGGTGCCAAAAGGTGTGGAATGAGTTATAGCCTGGTAGTGCAGGGGTGCTATCTGCTGCTTTGAACCAGGTCTCTATTACAGCACAAATGCTGATGTTCTCCATTTTAAGGAGTTCTTCAAGTTGGTGCATTTTGAGATTTAGACTTCTAGTGTTGAGCAGCATGACCCTCAGATTGCATTTGTTTGTAGCTGTTACGGTGGTAATTTGGTCTTTGGAACACCTCCTAAAAAGGGCACTATAGGGGTGGCAAGAGCCTTGGAATGTATCTGGAAGCCCAGGGGTGACAGATGCAGGCCATCTCTGGCAAAGCATTGAGGTCTTTCAATCATGTCATCCCAGGCAGACCGATGCTAGATCCACTTAGAATGACACCAGAAATGTAGCCAATTGTTGAAATCAATCATTTTCTGCTTGTACTGTGGTATCATTCTCGGTGATGGTAGGATGCTGCTCAGAGATAATGTCATACCTGCTTGGGCTACATAAACTGAGAGCTCCTCCATGTCTCTTTTCATGTAGTCCAGGGAGGTAGATCTCAGGTCATTCATACCCACATCTACAATGAGAGAATCTTATTTGTACCATATACTGACCATCTAAAAAAACTCCAGCTATACTCTGTGGCATATCGTCTACTCAGAGGCAATCTCTGCTTAACATACAAGGCCATGTCAAACCCTGAGCTGTTGGACATGCTCCACTTAAAGAAATCCCAATCCCTCAGGGCCACACGCTCCAGGGATCTAAACCTTGTCATCACATTGAACAAAACATGCTGGAGGGATAGGTTCCTGACCCAGAGACTCCCCATACTCTGGAATAGACTGCCCATACATGACCCAGAGACTCCCCATACTCTGGAATAGACTGCCCATACATATCAAGCAGAGCGCCTCTTTGGCCCTCTTCAAAAGGAACCTTGATGATTGGATGGGAGATAGGAAATTCACCCCGGGGATCATGTCAGCCACCCTGCTAGACAGGGGCCTGGAGAAGTAAATATTGTGGGAAGAAATATCCAGGGAATTGTTATGGCTAGGCTTGCATAGGCCCTAGGGCTGATAGCCTAGTACCAACCTATGAACCTATGAACCTATCTTGTTCAGGGACCTGAGTATGTGTGTTATGTGGTGGATACTGGAACCTGACAGGCAGCTGACTGTTACTTTCTCCTTATTCAAACTGGTAAGTGGGACATCAGTGTGCCTCACTATCGGCGTCACCTATGACTAGTGTGTTGGGCACGCTGTTTTGCCTTAGAGGCACACTGTTTAGAAGAGTTATGCACCTCGTGATTAGTGTTGTGATGTGGTGGTCGACTGCGTCTCTGCCTTGGAGGTCTCTGCTGTTTGGGTAGATTTTTATTGAGAGCCTTCACAAACGTGGGTGTGTGGTTTGTGTTTTTATGTGAAGGTAGTTATGGTGTATGTTCTGGAAGGTTATGTGTTTCATGTGGTGTGGTGCAAGTGTTGGCCTTCTCCTCTTGACCAGCTATTCTGGTCTTGGCTGAAGAGTGCATGGCTTCCAATTTGGATATATAAGTGCATCTCTTGCAAGTCTAAGTGTAGGGAGGTAAGAGGAGAGGGTTGTCAGTGTACATGAGGCAGTTGCTACATTGCCTCAGGATGCCCAAGTTCACCAGGTTAATAGGAGAAAGCACAAGGGACTGAACTTTAGACATGCCTGGTGGGGTGAGCATTGATAATAAGTCCCGGAGCTGTTTCCATGTAGAATGTTTAGTGGTGGTAGCACTTTTGTGTGCTACAATAATTGCTACAAGAAGTCTGGTAAAGTGCTAAACTAATAAGCTAGTAAAAGTGCAAGAGAGGATAGAACAAGCAGATCTAAGGGAAAAATTGAAGAGCAAACTTTGGCACCATTCAGAAGCTTACAAACACTCCTGGATATATCAAACCTGTATTTGGAATAGACTAGTTAGAGGAAAGGTGGGAAATAAGCACAAATGTGAGCTTTTAAACCAGAAAGTTGAAAAAGATGGAAAAACTGCCCATATGGCCAATAAACTACAACTTCTGGACCAGAAACCACTCCTCTTGTGGCAGATAGCCTACCTAGTGCTTACCACTCCCACTGATAAGCTAGAAGGCTTCCCTCCAACACAGAAAGACTTGGGGGGCTCAGAAGCTTATATACAGTCCTATATACAGCAAATCTGTATCTGGACTAGACTAGTTACAAGAAAGGCGGGAAAAGTACAAACGAGGGCTTTTAAACCCAAAAGTTGAAAGAGATGGAAAAACTCCCCAAAAGGCCAATAAACTACAATTTGTGGGCCAGAAACCACTCTTCTTGTGGTAGATAGGCTACCTAGAGCTTACCACTCCCACTGATAAGCTAGAAGGCTCCCCTCCAACACAGAGAGGCTTGGGGGGGCTCAGAAGCTTAGAAACAGTCCTGGATACAGCAAATGTGTATCTGGATTAGACTGGTTACAGAAAAGGTGGGAAACAAGTGCAAACACGGTCTTTCAAACCAGAAAGTTGAAATGGATGGAAAAACTGCCTAATTGGCCAATAAACTACAATTTCTGGGCCAGAAACCACTCCTCTTTTGGTAAATAGGCTACCTAGTGCTTACCACTCCCACTGATAAGCTAGAAGGCTTCCCTCCAACACAAAACTTCTTGGGCGGTTCAGAAGTTTACAAACAGTCCTGGATACAGCAAATCTGTATCTGGACTAGACTAGTTACAGGAGTTCAGAAGTTTACAAACAGTCCTGGATACAGCAAATCTGTATCTGGATTAGACTAGTTACAGGAAAAGCAGGAAACAAGCTTAGATTTTTTTTTTACAGAAAAGCAGCTAAAACAACACTAAAATAATTCAAGTGCAGTGCAAACTAACACACTTGAGTGTGTAGCAATATTAAAGCAAATACAGTTTAAATAAATGCAATTTACTCAAACTGTATTCTGAACTGAATTCAGTTATTATTTTATTTAACTCTGAACTGTTACAAAGTGCCAAAAAATATACTTAACAGCTGAGAAGCACACTCAGAACACAAGGAGATTCTAGCAAAGTTTTTTTTTTGGTTTATTTATTTATTTTTTTTAGTAAAGTGGAAAGTGAGAAAGGAGGAAAAGAAGCTAATTCAAGGTTGAGAACCTAAGTGGATTGGCCTTCTCAAATGTTTTCTGTATTAGGTAGAATGAGTTAATGACACTGGACTGGGAGGGGTGTCCTTGATCAAATTTACAGAAGGGGCGGGCAACTGCAAAGCCACATTACAGCTACTATCTACACTATTTTAGGCAGAAAATACTACTGAAATGTTTATTACAGCAGAAAAACAGTAGTGAACCACTAAATTAAAGTTTTAAACAGATAAAGGGGCAAGAAGACTCTGCTTTTAACTGCAAACAAATCAGTTATATGATACACTTCTTGGCACAAAATCAGAACAAACAGATGTTTAACAAATGGAGAAAATTTCCAGTTAATACCTTACATACAGTGAAACTAGCTGCCAGAAACAAAGGAAACTCAACAAACAAAACAACCAGGCCTGGATAACAGCAGGCCAATATCCAGACTATGCTATCTGACTAGAACACAGAAACCTCAGAAAAAAATGCAAAGAAAAGCATAGAAAGAGCACTCACAAACAAAATACAACTCTCAGTATGAAAAAGCAATTTACAGATACGTAATTCAGTAAAATGCAATTACAGTAATGAAACATTATCTAGCAATGAAAAATACAGTTAAACAGTATAAAACAGTACACAAATGCAGTGAAACAGTAAAAAAAGCTTTCTAACAGTGCAAAATGCAGTAGATTAGCTGTATAGCACAATTATAAGCTTTAAGAAGTGAGATTCAATGAAATAAATGTAATAAATAACTTATTCTGCTCCTGGAGTCTTAGAGAATCTCTTCTTTGTCCCAGTGATGAATCACCACTCCAAAGCCTGGCAAAAACAAGCACATCTCCCTGCAGACACAGGGTTTAAATACCAGAAAAGATGGAAGAATCTAGAAGCTCGAATTACTACCCAGTCCTGATAGCCCCTGATCTTTCAACCAATCACTTGTGCTAGAAAAGCTCAGGCAGCCCTGTTACTCTCAATAACAGAGAAGACAGGACACTATCAGCAGAAGATGGCTGCCAAAAACACAGGAAACTCAACAAACAAAACAACCAGGCCTAGATAACAGCATGGTAAAACATAGCAAATGGTAAGACATGGTAAGATGAAGGTTCCCTGGTAGAAATGGTGATGACAGTGTTCATTTTAATACTTTAGTGAATAATATGAATATATATGAACTTAAATAATTCTGTATTTAAGTAATATGGTTTAGTTTAAGTATAACAGTTTATGATATAGCAGGTTATACATACGTTTTATAATTATATCAATGCCAAGTATGTATCTTTAAAGGATTTAATTGATTAATTGTTTTTAACATGTGACGACTATATATTTTAGCGTTTTTTTTAAATTTAACGGTCTGATGAAGCTGTCTGTGAAAGTGCTTACCCTGGTGCACGCTAATAAAACCTGATGGAATGTATTTAACTGGATATTTTATTTTTATTTCTAAGTCTGGATCTTTTGGTGCTTTGTGGTTGCCTCTTTGCTTTATATTTTGGACTGTTACTCTTTATTTTAATACTTTAGTTGAAAAACGCATGGGTCATGATGTTGGAGTTTTTGAAAATGAGTCTGATGTAAATAGTTATCACTGTTTTTGAGGTTCGTAAAGGTCTATCAACAAAAGACAATAAACACAAAATTACATTTCATTTGTGAAGGATTCCCCCCTTCCCCAGAAAAACATCAGAGGGAGGTGGTGAGGGAAAGCCAAGGGGAACAGGAGATAATTGTATCTGATTCACATGGTATTATGTTTTTTTTTTTCCATAATGTTTTTAATACATTTAATTATAGTCAGTTGACTTCTCAGTTTTTAAAAAGGGTTTTAAATTCATCCCACAACATCTACTAGAAGGTCTACCATTTAAAATATTGTCAATCTAACCTCACATGGAAGTACAGAGGATATAGAGATAACAAGTGGAGGATAGAGATCACAGTTCTTTCATTGTCATTCAGCTCAGTTCAATGGAGAAAAAGTATTTTTTACGGCCTTGACTGGAACGGATGAATATAACGTTACAAGTCAATAAAGATCTGTTATATCCTTCTCTGGAATTGATGGCTATGATGTCACAAGTCAAAGAAGATCTCTTTCATGACTTCCTCTGGAACTGATTCCAATGATGTCATTAGTGAAAAAATATTTTGTCATGGCCTTCTCTGGAACTAATGTCTAAGATGTTGCAAAAAGTAGCAGACTATTGAAAGCAAAAGAGAATGGTAGTAGAGTTTACAGCAGAACTCAGGTGATTAAAAATAACCATTTCCATTTCTTATACCAAAAGTCACCATCTCAACATTAACTAAGCAATAGTTGCATGAGAAAGTGATCTTCTCAGATCCACACATCAAAGTTGAGGAAAATAAAGTAAATTACATTATTAGTGGAACATAAAATTGAAAATGGTGGAGCAAAATAATTCAATAACTTGGTATAGGCTCCAATACCGGAATCTATGATTTGATTATGTAATTTAATATAATTTAAAATCAGTGATTTCAGTTTAAGCATGCACATGGAATGCCAGTAAGCAAACCATGCTTTTTTGTCAGTAAAGGTAGTTCTAAAGTAAAAATCCATTAAGGAGCTAAGAAGAAACTCTAGCAGGAATATAAGTGATGAATACAAGAATGTTATCATAAGGAAAATACATTTGTTCCATAATCTGTGTGTTACTTGAAAAATCATTTTGTATTCTAAGTGCTATTCTGCATCATCCATCTTTAGGTAAATAATGCATGTCTGCTGTGTATAACGTTGTTGCTACTGTATCCTTTTTGTTGTTATTCCTTTATTTTGTGAATAAGGTGCAGCAGAAAATGTGCTTCAGCAGTGTAGTTCACCAACATGCAAAACAAAATAAAATAAAACGAGTTATCTTACAAAACTGAAGAAAAGTAACGTAGTCAGAGAAAAATACAGGTGGCATATGTACAGGCAATTGTGGAAATAACAAGGAGAATTATAAATAATAAAGGTGGAAGGAGGCATAGGGAACTTTGTTAATCGGTACATTTCCAGTAGCTGTGGACTTTACTAGACTAGATTAAGTATAGCTGAAACCTAGAAGTGGATACCTAGAAAGATTTCCAGCTGTGAAAGGGACTTGGCTTTTATCTGATTTTTTTTTATTTGCCTGCATCACTCTTAATCACTTATACATATAATTAATATATCTAGTGTACAGCACAACAAAGCAAAAATCACTATGTCACTGCTGAATCAAGGCAAACATAATTCTAGTTAGCCTGCCAGGGGTGCTATGTTTGTTGTATAAATAATTTATAATCCTCATGGGGTGCAGTGTGCGAAACGGCCAGGGGTGCTACGTTTGTAGTATAAATAATTTAGAATCCTCATGGGATGCAGTGTGTGAAACGACAGTTGCTGATACCCCGCAGACAGCATAATTATGCATCATTTTATTAACATCTGTTATGGGGAATTGGCATTCTCATGTAACTTAAGAAGACCTTTAAAATTGATTAAAAAACTCTCTTGGGATGGAAAGCATTATTTTGCTTAGGCATATTCCATTGCTGAAAGAAGTGGTAAACATTCAACAACTCATTTTTATGAAACATAACAAGGAATAATTGCTTTACACAGAAAACAATTTATTTTCTATTTCCATTGTATACCATTTATCTTTGCTAATGTAAGGTATGGTAAGGTAAACATCATTCTGCCTTGAGATCTATAAGTTAGTGTATTTGTTAATTCCTTCTAATTATAGTACCTAACTAATATGTGAACACAGTAAAACCAATTAACTATAATATTTTGAAAATATGCCTGATGTACAATATTTTTATCCTGATTAAGTTTCCATTTGTTCTCACCTAATTCTAGCCATCATCCTCAAGATTCAGGAACTCATTATGAACTATGACATTTCTGTGTTTGTGCTTTATAGTGGTCTTCTAACACAATGAATAAATCCAACGGTATGTCATTTTCATTTTTGGAAAATCAGAGATTCCCACATTCTAAAGTTCATATGATTTTAGAAAAACAGTGCAGGAATAGAAAACTTGGATACGTAACATCATACAGGCACATATGTGCCAGGGTCATGGTTGAACTGTCTTTGTATCCATCCTCCTGTGTAGTTATCATATAGTAAACACACAAGTAAATAAATAAATAAATAAATGCATAAATAAATGTGAATATGAGATTCACATTCACATGTGACAATGAAGGATGGCAGATAAGAGGAATAATGAATACAAATTTATAGACTATTTGAAATAAATGCATTTTGCTGTGTGAGTGTGTGCGTGTGTCTGTGTACATGTAAGTATTACAACAGCAAAAATTAAGTTATCTCTATGCTAGATAATGTGCACAGACATAGGTCAAAGTACTACATTAGTAAACAAAATGATGTCTGTTAACACAAAATATTAAAAATATATGAGGGTATATGACAAGAGCTGGGAGACTAGTTAAGTATTGTAGGAAATGGTGATGCAGGCTAGCTTTTTTCTTTGTTTTTAATCAGTGGCCCTGCTTTGAATATAAATGCATTTATTTTTTAATTTGCTGAGCAGATAAAAACACTGATGACCTGTCCCAAATGACATGCAATGATTGTGAAAATCAAAAACACAAACTATAACATAAAATATGGTTAGGTCTGATGAAGCAGAAACCAGATTTATACTTTTCTGTAAAGATAAGTCCAGTTCAGAAAGATTTATACCATCTGTTGGTACTAATACAGCATAATTACAAAGTCACTGTTATAGAGTAACTGCAAACAGGGATATAAGAAGGGCCATGTTGGCAGGTTTTAAAGGTGGGGTGTGGGAAAGTAAGGAAGCTAATGTATGACAGGTGCAACAGATTAGGGAAGTGGGAAATGGTTAGGGACGTCTTATTACCATAACAGACTGTATAAGATGGTATATGTATTAAATATGGGAATTGTTAATTTAAGTGTCATAAAACTAAATGGTGTGCTCAGGATATAACACAAAAGAGAGGAAAGTAAAAATCTATTGCTTCATACAATACTCACAGCAGGCTGTTCTAGAGAAAAAATTCAGTGCTAAGGGCAGGTTAAAATATTATTTACACACTGGCAAAAATGGAAAAGTGGGGTACAGGGTACAATCGGAATATACAACAGTAGCACTGTGACTAAGCTATGGATATCAGGAGACATAAAATGTCAAACCAAGTCTTAAAAGTCACTGAATAGCATCAGAACAAACAACATAATTAGTAGATTTTTTGATGTATGTGGAAAAAAGCATGACATTTTTTTTATAAAGCTGGACTTTCATAATTGGTATATCCAAGCCACATTGTTGAAAGTAGTTTTTGGTTAGGGAAAAACAAATTACAGTGATAGCAATATATGATATCCTGACAACCAGATATAAAAAGATGTAGTGATTGCTAGAAGAATCTTCCTTGACTGTCTGTTCAGAAGTCGTGATGCTGAAGTGTGACACAAATGTGATAGAAAACATGTGGATCTCACGTCAAAGAAATATGGACTGTCTTCTTGCAAAAATCTGCTTATATCTTAAACACCTTGTCATCCTGTCAACACTTGCATTATAGTTCTTTCATTCATTTTTACTTTGTTTTTCTCTTTCTGTCTGTCCAAGTGTCTATCTACCTATCTATCTATCTATCTATCTATCTATCTATCTATCTATCTATCTATTTATCTGTCTATCTGTTATATACATGGAACCATACAGTTTGTTGAACACTTTTTTATAATGACAGGAATCATCAGTTATGTTTTATGTTTCCGCATCACTGAAGAAAAGTACCATGTAGGGTGAATCACTGATGTGAAAGTTTCTTCTTTCCTTCATTGTTGCATGATTTCAGATTTACTATGTTTAAAGATGTGTGTATGGGGGTGGGGAACATTGTCCTGAAAAATCTTTATTCATTTGTTTGTTTATTTTGTTTTTTAAACTGAAATGTGCAACTTTACTTTCTTCATTGGTATCTATTCACTGAAACCTATGATTTACCAAATCAATCCAGAGTGTACACAAAAAATTAGGAGTATATTTACATCTGCTTAGTACTGGATTGTGGTCAGTTGGTATACTTCTGATGATGATCTAGTGAATCATGAGTCAGTAAACCTTAGAAGATGATATGTCATGGGCTGTGTGTGTGTGTGTGTGTGTGTGTGTGTGTGTGTGTGTGTGTGTGTGTGTGTGTGTGTGTGTGTGTGTGTGTGTGTGGGTGGGTGTGCATGTGTGGGGGGCAGTCTAGTTGTCCTTGCTTCTTGTAGCGGCTGAAGTCAGGTTTGCTTGATCTGAACTGTGATTCACAGTCCATCATTTGACTCTTCAGATAATTATTACTCTGTTTTTACTCTATTTAGATTGTTATTATTGAAAACATCCTAACAGTACTACTAGAGTTCTTTTCAAAGACAGCACTTTTATGCTCAATCTTTTATAAAATAATGGTTTATTTTTATTTGGTATTTCATTACTGAAATCAGAAAGTATAGTGATCACACAAATGAAACAGATGAGAAATCATGGATGGATTCAACAGCTATAGAACTGAGAAGACTACAGTAAAGATAGTACATTATAACTGCCCATAGTGAGCACCTCAAAAGTCACTGTGCAGTGATAGAACTGAGGACTACTTCTGTACAGATCATACAATATATCCAGCAATACTGGGCCTTCCTGATGTTCACCGCACAGTGAGAGAACAGAGGACTACAGCTAAATAGATTGTGCAATACAGCTGGCCCTATTGAGTACACCAGATGTTTACTGCACAGTGACATCACTGAGGACTAGGGCTGTATAGATGGAACACACTGTAGCTGAACACTCTGAGCATCCCAGAGGTTCACTGTACAGTGACAGAACAGAAGACCAAAGCTGAATAGATGATATAATATAGATGTTCATACTGACTACACCAGAAGTTCACTGCACAGTGAGAAAACTGAGGACTAGAGCTGTATAGATGGAACACTGTAGCTGAACATACTGAGCACCCCAGAAGTTCACTGTACAGTGATAGATGTTACACTCTAGATGGCCATACTGAATACACCAGAAGTTCACTGCAGAGCAAAAGAACTAAGGAATCTAGCTGTACTGCTTGTACTCTATAGCTGGCCATACCAAGCACCCAAGAAATTCACAGCATAGTGACAGAACTGAGGATTAGGGCTACAAAGATGTTACACTATAACTGGATATATTGAGCATCCCAGATGTTGGGGTGGCCACAGTGGTGCAGCAGTTAGCATTGCCGTCTCACAGCAAGAGGTTCTCCAGTTTGATTCTCGGCTGGGGTGCCTTCTGTGTGGAGTCTGCATGTCCTCCTTGTGGTCATGTGGGTTTACTCCCGGTGCTCCGGTTTCCTCCCAAAGACATGCAGTAGGTGGATTGGACACTTTAAATTGGCCCTAGGTGTGTGTGTGCATGTGTGTGCCTTCTGTGGAAGGTTGGGTGCCGGGCTGGCAACTCGACACCATAAAACTCCACTGCCAATCATGAGCGGACAGATGATCTGCTGTGGTAACCCCTAACTGGGAAAAGCTAAAAGAAGAATTGAGCATCCCAGATGTTCACTGTATAGTGACAGGACAGAAGACTAGAGCTGTATACATGGCACACTATTGCTGGCCATACTGAGTATGCCAGAAATTCACAGCCTGGTGATGTATCACTGCAGGTGCTATTGTATCACTTTTTGGAGTCTCTGTGACCATCTTAAGTTCATGACTATGATATGTGCTTTTTTGACATGTAGGCACAGTCAACTTTGCAATCAGTATTTCAATCCAACACTTAGCATAAGCATGAATAGGCTCCCACTCAAGACACTGACACATTTTTACTCACCACATGCAACCAAAGGTTACCTGGACTACTACTATTACTAATAACAATAATAATATAGGCAGTCATTTATGCAGTCATTCAGATAAATGTAATAGTCTGTATAAATAAGTAAAGTTAGCAGCGAAAACAGAACTGTCTCCATCTGTTGTAATGTGCATTGTTATGTCTTCAGTTAGATGCTGGAATTTCAATCTGTAGGTTGCACAGTCCCTGCTATTTCTACATTTTTGCAGGAGATAATACCTTTCTGGTGATACAAGTTAAGCAAAAGCTCATTTTTCTATTGTGAGGTTACAGTCTGACTTGAGTTTGAAAAGAAACTTCCTGACTTTTGGAGAATAGAGGTTGTAACAGCAATCATAAAATAGTTTCTTACTAGATGCAGGCATTTTTCAGGATGTAGGAGAGAAGAAGAAGTCATAGCCAGTCTGAGATAGATGAGATGGAGATCACCAAAGATGAGGAAAAAAGAAGTGGTTCTAAATGAACATTTCACAACAGCCTTCAGAAAGGAATGGACATGGAGAATGCCATTCTGAAAGTGGTTAGTACATAGTGCAGAGAGCAGTAGACAGACACCAGGATTCAGAAGTAAAAGCTGATGAGGAAACCAGTGGAGTTAAAAGAGGGTAAAACATAATGACAAAAGGTTTTCTTTTGAAGGTCCACTAACATCACATACTGGAAGATCCTGAAAATGACACTGAGCAGTGTGGAAGTGCCAGGCAACTAGAAAACCATGAAAGTACAATCACTGTGTAAGAATGGAGCATGAAAATCTCACAAAGTCTGTTAAGCTAACAGCTGTGGTAGGGAACGTCATGGTGTGAAATTGATAGGAAAGGCCAGATGCTTTCCTGGAGGCAGCTATTTTCATGACAACTGCAAACCCAGATAAATGGTAAGAAGGGACTTTCTGTGTAATCTGCATAATCTCATGATCTGGTTTCAAGAGCAAGTTAAGTAGTGTTTTAAAATAGTTCTAATATGAAGTAATTATTAATAGTCTGTAGACACACTTTAGAGAGCTGTGATACTGTGATACTTATTTAAAGATATTTGGTAATGACTGCATATGAGGGCATAGCTATCTTGATGAGGTAGCCCAGGCCTTTCGATGTTCCTCTGAGTAAACTGTGATGCCTAGTTTGTATGTTATATAAATAATAAAAAACAGATTTCAACACTAGTGATAAAAACTCACTTATTTTAATCCAAATGCAAAAAGCGAAAAAGCAGAGGTTTCAGGAATAATCTCGTACATTTTCTGTTAGATTTAGCTATATTACAACCTAGTGCATGTCTTGCACACAACTAAATATTCTGTGATAGAAGTAGCAAAACAGTCAAATTCATAAATATGCTTTGTTCGTTGATGTCCGAAAATAACAGAAGAATCAACGTGTTTACAAAAAAAAAAAAAAAAAAAAACAAGAATTATAGCATGGAATAGTGCCTTAGAATTTCCTGACATCTTTCAGAAATTAGAAGAAATATACTCACTAATTCCTTGGCTAAGGATATTCATGGCAATGGTACAGACCATACATTTAAATTCAGAGTAATGGAAAGGATATATTTTAACTTGAGAGGTGGTGATGTTCCAAATGCCACTGAATTAGCAGGATACAAGTGGTTTTTAAAACTGCAGCTTGACTATGTACCTGGATTAAATGCTTCAGTTAGTTTAAAACCTGTATTAAAACAAAAAGGAAATAAAACTGAAGTAAATGTTGTTATTGACTAACCTTATCTGTTGTGCTTTTTAAGATACTTTCAAATGCATTTTTTATATGTGCTGCTGTGTCTTTTAAGTTTATGGTCTTTGTATAGCAAGCTGAGCTCTTTCTGGGCCATGAGATAGTTTGTTGTATTTAAAAACTTTGCATTTGAACTGTTTTATATGCTTTAAAGAAGAGATTATTCCTGAAAGATGTTTTTTTTTTTTTTTGCTTTTTGTATTTAGATTAAAGTAACTCATTTTTTTTCATTTCTGGTGTTGACATCCATTTTATTATTGTTTTCATTATTTGTTGTATTTAACCTGTTGAGCTCAATTACTCAGTAGCACTCCTTGAAGCTTACTAATTGTTTGCATGCTATGCCATCAAAGCATTTTTTTAGGAGTTATTACATGCTGATTAGAAAAAAATGTTTTTCTATATTCTTTATTCCTAACAAAAATGCTCTTAGAAGTGACATGTTTCAAGGAAATCAAGGTACTCATCAGAATTAGAAAAAGCTTTCCCTGTGGCATCAGGTGCAAGTCCATGACAACAACACAGGTGAGCCTGAGTGCTAATCCAGCATACTCCAAAAGGAAGTAAAGGAGATAGACACAAAAGAATTGTAAACAGCCGACTTACCCAACAATAATTATTACAATAAACTGCTAATCAGTTCTGGGATATAAGTCAATATAAATAACAACAAATGGCCTCCATTAAAGAACTATAATACAAATACATTTGACAGTACAGAAATCTCAAAAATACAGCTGTCTGAGTGGGCTTACATGTCATAATAGCTGAGGGATGATCCCTGTTATGTCATCTAACAGCTGAAAAATTGTGACTCATAAAATACTGACCATGTTAGAGACCAGCTATAGAAGTTGCAATATCAGCAAAAAATGTGGTTACGGAAATTCATGAAATGTTTGATGAAACTGAAAAACTTAAGAATCTTCTTGTAAATTTGAATTTGGACCGTACTGAACATGTTAAACAAACACAGAGGAGAGTTTTATTTGACATCAGAAAAAAAGTGAAACAGAAGCCAGTGAAACCAGATAATATAATAAACAATATTTACAACCCTTGGCCAAAATGTCTATCAGAAGTGAGATTTTGGTGATTTTTATTTATTTATCTGTTTATTTATTTACTATTTTTCTTTTCTTGCTCTCATTTAAAGTACCCACAGACGACCAAAAGCTAATTGTCTCTTCTCTCCTGTCTACCAGGTGAATTGGACTGGTGTTAGTTTCCTTCAGGCTAATGTTGACCCATGTCCTAGGCTGGTTTGGAGATTGTGAACCCTTGGGCAGAATCACATGGGTGCCAAGGAGTTGTTTTCCTATTAACTGCCTATCAATGTGCATGCACAATATTTTTCCATGAGCAGGACATGCAATGGGCATAAGCACTGAAACAACACTCAGTTTTACAAGGGGTTAATATCAACTGTATAACCTAGACACCCTTGGGCAGCACAGTATAGTTGTTTCCCTGACCTCCACTCAGGCAACTATACCAAATTAGTGCATGTCAAATAAAATCCCTTCCTCTCCCCCTTGTCTATGCCAAGAATTGTTTCAGATGTCATTCAAAATCGGATTACCTGGGCTATAGTTAGGGCTTTATCCACATATATCAATGGTGCACACATCACAAGTGAGAACTTCTATGGATATGAAGATTGTAAATACATCAATTGCATAGAAAACACATTTGACCATCCAATTTAATGAAACAGTATATCATCTGAAAGTTGCAATGATAGTTAATAAGACAGACATTAGATAGGAATACCTGCAATTAGATTTTCACCCTGACACTGGGAGTATCATTGTATTTCCAACACACATAGGTTTCCAGTGACTGTAAAGGCCAAGAGGTATGTTCAATACGGCTTCAAAAATACAGCAATATACCCTTCACTAAGTCTTAATGAAATCAAATTCTAGTTATACTAGTGCTTAAGGCACAAGAAGTAAAGCTATGATTAATCACTACCTACACGGTAAACAAATTGAAAATAAATAAATAAAATAAATAATGACAGAATAGATCATTAAGATGTTATTGTCTTTTTCCTGAGCAATTTTGCCTGGATTGCCTGATAGTTAGATAGTTACTAGCCAAATCTCAAACGAATGGCCCTTGTCTCCCCATTACGGAAGCTTGATAGTTAAGGGTTGCCTTACACAGGCCATCACTGAGGTAGCCAATGATGAGTTCAGTATTATGTGAAACATTGTAAATAAACAAATCAGACTAGGTAAACAAAAATACTATAGTGAAATTCAAACTAAGCGTAATACCAACCCAAAAAAGTTCTGGCCTGCTATAAACAGTATTATCCAATCAGGTAAATCATCAACTCCTCATCCACACATAGACACCACCTCTATAAACACAGTAATCCAATTCAATGAGTTCTTTACCAACTCTATAATAAAGCTGTCAACAGACCCACACTCCTCAACCTCCACTATACTATATAATCAATCAGATAATGCTAACTCCTTCACCCCTTCAACCTGTACCAACTTACACCATCTATAGACACCTAACCAAACTTAAACCCACCATTTTAGCAGAAGACAAACTACCTGCCAAATTCCTACAGATAGTCACCAAAGCCATTTCCTACCCAGTCTCTATAATCATTAATAGATCATTCTCAGAACAAAAGGTGCCACTTCTCTGGAAAATCTCCTACATTATACCAATGCACAAAGGGGGCAACTCCACTGACCTAACAAACTACCGCCCTATAGCTATACTTTCCACACTGGCTAAAATACTGGAAAAATGCATCCACACCCTGCATCTCCTCCCCAACAATATTTTTGCTGAAACTCAACAAGGATTCCACCCCAACCATAGCACTACCACTGCACTCATCAATTTTAGTAACCTAGTAAATATGCAACGCAATAATGGCCAACGAGCGTCTGCAGCTTTCCTTGACTTATCAAAGACGTTTGATACAGTCTCCCATACAAAACTAATAATGTCACTCTTAGAATTAAAACTAACCACCCCCACTCTATTATGATTTCAAGACTATCTCTCCCAATGACAGCAAGCTGTTCAGTGGAAAAACTCCCTTTCCCCCTACTTCCTGTAAAACTAGGAATACCCCAAGGATCAGTCCTAGGATCCCTACTTTTCACTATATTTAGAAATAATCTTCCCAAAGCAGCCCCTATAGCAAACCTCATTCAATATGCTGATGACTCCACCTTATTCTGCTCTACCCCCACCCTCCAAAAACTTCAAATCAAGACCCAAGAAACCTTTACATCCATCAAAACCTGGCTTACAAATTCCCAGCTAATACTAAATCCTAAAAAGACCGAACTTATGCTCTTTCATCCTTCCAAAGCAGCAGCACCTACTCCCCCATTCTCTATTTCTGCATCAGATAATACCCCTATATCCCCCATCATACAAACCAAATTACTAGGGGTCATTAATTGACAAACACATAGCTCATACAATAATCAAAATCAACAAAAAACTAGGTACTCTTTACAGATGTAAAAACTTCCTAACCATCAACAGTAAAGTTACCCTAGCTCACACCCATCTTCTCTCTACCTTACCGTATGCTTCTCCTGTCCTAATTAATCTAAACAAGAGTGATTTAAACAAGCTATCAGTATGCTACAACTAAATAGCAATTTGCCACAAACTAGGCCCTAAAACAGATTTCCTAGCTGGAACTCCCAAACAACTTAGCTCTAAACCAACTTCTTCTAGCTCATCAAATACTGTACAAACCTGACAAAACTCCAGCCTTACAAGACCTGATCACCCTCTACTCCAATAACCATGAACCTAGATCCACTAACAAGGCACTAATCACAATCTCCAAAAGTCATTACAGCTCTGGTGACTACTTGTATTCTAGGAATATTGCCAAGCCTTGGAACTCCCAGCCACTACAAATCAGGCTGCAACTTAATAAAATCATCTTCAAAAAACAGCTTATTTCCCACCTAAACAACTCCTGGACATGCAACTGCTAGCACCTAGCTGACATATTCTAAGTCCTTTCTCTTACCCACTATCCAATCTCCTCTTTAAAACTCCCAGAGTTGCACTATGTATTATCTCACGTTACTTATCAATTCAATGCCACTTACTTCCCACTGTCCTATCTATACCCATTAACTCTCCCATAGACTAATTTGAAAACCTTTCACTTAAAATGTTAATGCACCTCATATGAACTTGTCTATATTCTCTTTCTTTTTTAGTTTTCCTTTCTTGTCTTATCTTCAGTGCATCTTCAAGATTATCTCTACTAAACATACTGTATGAGCAACCATCATCTGTTACTACCTGCTATACTTTTAAATGTATGTCTAAATCTCTATGCTTATGTAAATATCTTAAGCAATCATGTTATTATCTGCCATATTTTATAAGTGAATGTGTAAACCACAATGCTCAGGTAAATGTCTTTCTTAAGTATAGTATGTTAGCAATTGTACTGGAGCTTTTCTCACTGGGCCTCCACTGAAAATGGACAGCTCTGTCCAGTCGGACCTCCCTGGTAAACAAATGTAAAATAAAATAAATAAATAAATTGATCACTAGCCCCTGGTTGTGGGATGTGTAATACAGCCCCTATCTTGCATCGGAAGGAAATCCTGTTCATTGACAGGCAAACTTGATTCCCAGGTGATTACCATGGTACTCAAACCTCTTATATATGTCTGGGTATGTGCAAACCACACTCTCCCCCAAGAGAAGCAAGAGGGCTCCACCCTTTCATTCATCACTCTCTCTCTCTTGTTCCGTGCCTGGCTTTTCCATTGCTGGGTTTGCAACTCAAGGTTTGCCTCATAGGTTGCAGTAAGGACTTTGTCTCTCTGAACCACTGATCTGGATTACTAAGGCAGTAATTGAATGACTTACACTAAATTATCTAACACAGATTCAGGTCTAATAATACAAACACTAAAACTCAAACCAGCATAATCAACACTTAGATCATATATATCCACATGCATGCACAAATACATAAATCAGTAATTAAATATAGGACCACAAACAAAGCAAGTATATTTTGGAGGGGAATTTTTCCTTTTAGCCAATATAAAAAGCTAAGGGAGAAAATAATAGATTATTTTTTTAGGTATCCAGTGGATCATGGTATAGTTGGAGCTGGACATGATAAAATAGCTCTAGAGTACATAAATCTTCCACCAAAGTCTTTAGCTCCAAAATCACAGAGAATACATGAAATAAATTGTAGGTTTGACTATGCAGCTGATGACTCAATGACGTTCAAGAAACTTGATTTACATATTCCAGTTTATCTAGAGATCACTTCATGAATCTAGAGTGCTTAGGTGTTGTTTGACTCTGTTTATCTGTCTAACTGGAAAACTAGTTATCTTTCTATGTACCTTTGTATCAAGGAACTTAAACAAAAGCTACAACAAAATACAGTGTTGCTTTCAATAATGGGTCAGATCTGTGAGGTATTAAATGGTACAAGAATTGCTCTGCAGACAGTAGACATACAATTTACAATTAGATGTGCCACAAAAATATGCTGTTCTGAGTTTCACTGAGTTTCATTGATACACACTGGACAAAGTTTACCTTGTTTTTTCCAGTGTCCATAGTTCATAATGGTGTGTTTTTTATGATTTGAATATTTATTTTTTAATTAATTAGTGCAAGTAGTGGCAAGTCTTTCAATATTACATTTATTGATATTAAAATTGAGGTGGCTACTGCTGCACAAAATATATCTTTTTGTAGATTGCCTTGAAGAGCTTTATCATTTTTTTATTGAAACAATTAAATCTAGCCAGTTTGTAAACGTTGAAGAATTTGGTTACCAAGAGCTCATTTCAGACACATATGCACATATATAATTATGTATGTCAAATGAGTTGTACAACTGGGTTGAAGCCCATTCATTTCAAGAGATTTCTGGGAGCACTGCCACAACATCATGCAGTGCTATAACTAGGGTGGGGTGAAGAGGATGGATATCCTAGCTACTAGGTCTTAGAGCACATGATCTACAGTTCCAATAAGGCCTGACTGCAATATCAGAATTAATTTTATTAGTTGTGGGTGGTATTGTGGTTTCTGCAGTAAATGTCAATACTTTGATCATTGCTTACTGCAGTTACTGAAGAGTGGAAGACATTTTTGGTCCTTAACATTGGGCTGGATTTGTGCTGCTACCAGTTTTGTTGATATGGAGTAGTTCAGGCAGGGCTGGTTTATTTACAGCTTTTCCAATCAAGCACAGATTTCCCCAGAAAGAGTCTGTATGAGACAGAAAAGAAATAAGGGCTTTTAGATTCTCTAGCTAATGAAGAGAGCTATGAACCTGCAGAAAGGAACACAACCAAATAACCAACTGCACAGTCCCTAGATTCAACAGCAACCAAAGTAATCCAAAAATGTAGCAGTTGTGCTGAATCACCAATAATCAACACAGGCAGGTAAAAATACAAGCACAATCATTTATTCCATACAGCCAAGAATAAAAAGTGTAGCTCACCAAGTGATTTTGTCCCAAATGTACACCAGGACTTCATCAGTATGTAACGACCATATCACGAGTAGCATTCTTACCATCCAATTAAAAACTCCACCCACAATAAATCAGCCATAAATCGAGTAATGCTGATTATACCTCCTGACTAACATGAATTAAAAGCTTACTACAAAAACACTATATATAGCATTTCGTAAAAAGTGCATAAGAGCATGTGTGGAAAGTTAATACAGATACCAGAAAAAGTACATAAATGTTTTAAAAAAAACAAGACAGAAGTAAACAAACTTAATACTTTTATGAATGTTATCTTGTAAGTGCCTTCATTTTCAACAGACAAACAATTAATAGAAAGTCATTCAAATCAGCTAGACTATTGGCATTAGTTGTAATTTGCCATTCAAGCTCCTTACATTTTAACATAGTTTTCCAAGACCCTCCTCCTGGATCACACTCTAATGTCTCTATTACAAAAAAATGAAAAGAATGGCCTGGCTTTTCACTAATTTGTTTTCAGAGGGCTTTGTTAGAATTTTGTTTCTTAGTATTCCTTGTGTGTTTATATACTTTATCCTGTAATGCTCTTTCCATTTTCCAATACAGAAAGAGTTGCACTGCTGACACAAAGCAGCATAAACTATCCTCTTAGTGTTGCATGAACATCTCTTGGAGCTAACTATATACCTGTAACCAGCTTGGTCGACATGGGCATCCTGAGGCAGTGTAGCAACTGCCTTATGTTCACTGACAACCCTCTACTCCTAGTCCACACAAAGTCAACATGCAAGAGATGCAACTATATTAACAATCTTGAATGCATGCTCTCTTGCACACCAGTAAGTACATATGACAATGATAATCTTTTTTCAAACAGATCCTTAAAATTCTTGTCCCTTCTAAAGATAACCATGGAGGACATCCCTATTTTGCCCCTATCAAAATTACAGACATCGAACAACTTCCAGTTATTGGTTATAATATTCCTCATAACCTCCATGGCTCTGTTATGTATAAAGATGCAACTTTTGTTGAAACCGTGCCCACTCAAATCCTTAGTAACCCCAGCTCCTTCTTCTGAACCTTACAATGGTTTATAGAAACCATTCCTTCGCTTTTCTATGAATTCACGGAATATTCCCTCCAAATATTCCAGAGGTTACCCCCTATTTGTCAGCATATTCTTTAATTTATTTATGTCTAGCAAGAAGGTGTCCATGACTGATGCCATTCTTGCTAGTCTCACAAACTGGCTTTTTACAATGGCCTTCTTCTGGTGTAGGGGGTGACAACTATCAAAAAATAGAAGGGAATTAAAATAAATGGCTTTTCTGTACAAGCTAGGTACAATTCTCTTATTGGTATAGTCTTTATTCAGTTTGGCATCTAAATAGCACAAGGCATCAACAGAGGTGTTCAATGTAAATTTCAAAACTTTGGTGGTCTTGTTGATAAATTTGAAACATTCACTCAGCCTAAACTCAGAGTCATTCCACAGCATGAGGATATCATCCAAGAAGTGAACATACAGTGTCCAACTCTTTTCAAAGCCTGATTTGCAAACATAATGTTTGCCCAATAAGCTAACACTACACTAGCAAAATTAGGGACACAAGGGGCTCCCATGGCCACTCCATTTTTTTGTCTGTAAATTGTTCCTTCAAACCAAATAGTTATTTTTAACACTAATTCCAGTAGTGTCCTAATAACTCTGTCCCTGTTCATACAGGTATTGGATAAACGACTTCACCACATTTGTGAGGTATGACAGTAAATAAGTCCTTTACATTTATTGTGACTAATATAAGGTATTCCGCAAACAATTCCGCAAACAATTCCTTCTTGATTTTAGTCAAGAAGTCCCATGAATCTCTATGAATATGATTGATATTATTAAGGGTGTCCCTGAATTTTAGGTCTAAAAATCATGCCACACCGAATGTCTTCAAACCTTTTGTGTCTACTAGAGAGCACATGTGGGGTGGTCAATAAAATCCTTTTGAATTTTGGGATTGCCAAAAATCATAGGTATATGAGGAAACTCAAGCCTCAAGAAGTTATATTTTGCTTTGTTTATTTGTCTCTGCATCAATAAATCATATAGAATGTTGTTGATTTTTGCATATGCTATGTTCATTTAATTTCTTGATACTTCTACTTAGTTGTCCATAAATAATAATGTTTCCATCCTACTGTTGTAGTCTGTAGGATCCATCATAACCAGACCAGCCTCCTTGTCAGGATTCATGCATCTTATGTTTTTGTTATTACATACTTCTTTTAATAAGATCATTTCCTGTTTGGTTATATTCACACCTACACAGTGATTCTTAACCCTAAATGCTTCCCTAATGTCCATCTCACAAAGTTTCTCAAATAGCATCATGCTTGCTTGTAATGGATGGTTAAATAAATGAGGTCTTTTTAAGACCTCAATAGGATTTTCAAGGCTCCAGAGAGCACCCCTGCAATACCAGGCTTCAATTCTTACCACACTTGTCGGCCACAAAACCAAGACTGAAACACTAAAGGTGGAAGAGTGTCCATATTCACCAAGGAGATTCACACCTCCAGGCTAGTTGCCCAACACAATACATCTGAATTTCTCCAGGTGCAACGAACACTAGGTAAGATAGCAATCCAAATTGTAGCTTGCTACAGATCCCCCACCATGCTCCAAGATTCTAACTACACCATTTTAAAAATACTGGAAAATATTAATATATAACCAAACATCCTAATACTGGGTGATTTCAACTACCCTGCCATTAACTTGGAAAACTACTCGGGTACCAACACCTTTTCCCAACGGTTCTTGGAATTCATAAATTCCAATGTCCTGGATCAACTAATCCATTGTCCCACCAGGGGCTCCAATATCCTAGACCTGGTAATTACCAACATGGGAGATAAATGGTCCACACCAGTGGTCACCCCCTCATTGGTCAGGCCTGACCATAAGCAAATCACCCTTGACATCCACATCCCACCCCCAGTAAGGAAACCTCTGTAAAAAAATTCTCCAAAGCCAACTTCATGCTACTCAAGTCTGAAGTGACAAACTTTATGACACCCATGCAGACAGGAGTTGAAAGTTCAACTGCTGAATCCTACAAGAAGGCACTGTACGAGCACATCCACTCGTGCATGAATCGTGCCATCCCAAATAGAAGCAAGATACTGTCCTCCAAAAAAGAATGCCAATCTGGTGGTCCCCTGCCATAAACAAACTATACAACAGAAGAAAGAAACTGTTGCAGAAAAGAGAAAAATCCCAGGATGCAAAAAACTCCCTTACCAGCCTCAGTAAAAAGCTGAGATCTCTCATAAAACCCTCCAAAGCTAGTTATGAAAATAAAATTGTCAAAGATTCCAAAGACAATCATAAGGCATTCTATAGTTATGTCAAGAATCTAAATGGCAATGCTCAGATATGCTGTGAGCTACAACAGAATGGCATTAAATATACTGACCCCAAGGATATTGCCAATACCTTGGCAGATCGATTTAGTACCAACGTCACTCCCCTCTCACCCCCTAAAGGGTCGATCTCAATATCAAAAGATTGCCAAATTCTGGTAATCACGGCCACACAGGTAGAAACCGCACTCTCCAAAACTAAGAATGCAGCATCCATGGGACCAGATGACATCCCTGGCTGTGTACTACATGAACTACAAAATGAACTGGCACCTCACCTGAATGTCATGTTTAATCATAGCCTCACCTCAGGCTTCATGCCCACTGAGTGGCCCACAGTTACAGTTATCCCACTTCACAAGGGGGGGTCCACCTTGGATCCCAGGAACTACCAGCCTGTAAGGGCATGGAATCCATTATCATGGAACGTATAAACAAAGACATTGGCAACCTTAAAATACTGGCCCCACCCAGTTCGGGTTTGTGAAGGGCCAATCTTGTCTCTTGAACCTGACTAACTTCTTTGAATCACTCTCCAGAGCTGTGGATGAGGGTAAGGCGGTCCACACAGCCTATCTGGACCTCGCCAAGGCCTTCAACACTATCCCCCACTCTGGAATCATAGATAAACTTACTAAGCTGGGCATAAATCCCTACATCACTTGATGGCTTGCCAACTGGCCTACTGACAGAACCCAGATTGTAAAATTAGATGACTCCAAATCCAGCTCCAAACAAGTGACAAGTGGAGTACCTCAGGGTTCAGTCCTGGGACCGCTCTTGATTGGCATATACTTCTCTGAAGTACAGGCCAACACTAAGGGACTCTGGCTAACAAAGTTCGCAGATGACTGCAAACTGCAAGCCATTATTGAATCCCCAAATAATGTTGATACTCAGAAATCCTTCTATGTGGCACACCTCACCACTAAGGGCTTTTCATCCAGAAAAATGGAAGTCATTGTCCCACTGTATTCATTCCTCATTAGACCCATTATAGAGTACAATGCCTCATTTGGTATGTACCTCACAAGACATCTGCAACAGCTGGAAAGGCCACAGAAATACCTAACTAAAAGAATCATAAGCCTAAAGCAGATGCTCTATGCTGACCGTCTAAAAAACACCAGCTATACTCTGTGGCATATCGTCTACTCAGAGGCGATCTCTGCTTAACATACAAGGCCATATCAAACCATAAGCTGCTGGACAAGCTCCACTTAAAGACATCCGAATCCCTCAGAGCCACATGCTCCTAGGATCTAGACCTTATCATCACAATGAACAAAACATGCTAGAGGGATAGGTTCCTGACCCAGCGACTCCCCATACTCTGGAATAGACTGCCCATACATATCAAGCAGAGCGCCTCTTTGGCCCTCTTCAAAAGGAACCTTGATGATTGGATGGGAGATAGGAAATTCACCTCTGGGATCACGTCAGTCACCCTGCTGGACAGGGGTGCAGGGAAGTAAATATTGTGGGAAGAAATATCCAGGGAATTGTTATGACTAGGCTTGTATAGGTCTAGGGCCGATAGCCTAGTACCAACCTATAAACTTATGAATATCCCGTTTACCCAACATGACTCCTACATTAAGTTTCCTGGTATATAACTTTAGGTCCAGAAGGGTATGTACCAACGTACCTACATGGGATGGTATAAAAGTCATGCCCTTTTTGAATAAATCAGCAAGTTCCGTATCTATACAGACAGAACTCAAACTGTCAATAGTAAAATCACCTTTATTATTTCTAAGCATTATCAATTGTTCCTGGGATGTTCATTATCTTCTCTACAAAATTAAGTATCAGTTCCTCTAATAACTGAATCTCATATTACAAGAATATCTTTTCTGTCCAGTTCTGAAGAATATTCTGATTATCTAATATCTGGTCTGTCAATTGTTACAAAGGAATGATTTCATCACCATTAGTTTTATTAATCCCATAGTTTTTGTGTATTAAATTTGCAAGAATGCAATTCTCATCTAGGTGGCTTTGTACATCCACAGCTTGAGCCATGTAGTCAACATGTGTCTTTCTCATCTTTTTTCTTACAGTACAGCTGTTTATGATCTACAAAAGGAAACACTGTAACCTATGCAACTGTGGTTCTGCAAACAGCTTCAGCTACTACAAATTTTCCTTATTAGGATAAAAAGGTTACCTGTTGTATAAACTGCATCAATTTAAGGTATGAACATGTTAGGGATGTTAAAAATATGTGTTTGGAAAGCACACTGATTGCACATTTTAAAAATGTCCATGCAAGTGTTGCTTCATCATTAAGGGGCTGTATTTTTGAACAAGTTATTTTACAGGCGGAGAAATGGCAAATTTTAAACCTCATTCATTGTATAAATTATTGTATAAAGAAACTATTTATATTTTGAAATATTTTACTTTGGATCCTAAAGGGTTAAATAGGAAATTGTGATTGGAAATATGTTATTAATTATGTGATTTATTGTTTTATTGGAGTGTTATTTGTTTTATTTGAATGCATATATAACTGGTTTGTTTGAATGAATGTTAATTCATTTGAAGGGTTTTGTGCCAAGGTGCTAGAGTGTATTATTAAATGGTTTACTTCATCTGTGGTTGTGGTTCTTTGTTTTTTCATTTTCTGTGGTATATTGTTATTTTTAAGGCCACAGATTCTTTGACTAATTTACCACGTATATTTTGGAAAGAAGTCATGGAGGGCTCCCAACATACAATGGAGCAGTACGTCTTCCATTTAGATGATTGAGGAAGCAGAAATGTAGATCAATCTAGCCATACCTGGGAAAGATTTTTGGAAGTGAGAGATCATAGAATGGCTAATCCATTTTCTGCTGTTGGTGACAGTCAAGCTGCATCCCTACCAATGGAATTATAGAATGTGTATAGTAAGCTGGAGAACTTGTTATTTAAGGAATCTAATGTTTATTTTAATATTCTCAGCCTTCATAGATTTACGGAGCTAGATATATCACCTAGGGACTTAACAGCATTTAAAAACATGAGTACTTTGTTTAATTTTGAATGTACTGAAGATAAAGAATTTAAACATAGATGGGTTGCAGCTGCGCAACGGTGTTCCCAGGAACAGATTAAAATTCAATTGAATAGCCATTATAAAACAATGTAGAATTAAAGAAGAGGCATATAGTTCTCAGAAGTACAGGCAAACACAGGAGGACTATGGCTAACCAAGTTCTCTGATGACTGCAAACTGGGAGCCATAATAGTCTATTGGGATGACATGGACATCCTCCAAAAGGGCCTTACTTAGACGGACACCTGGTGTCAAAGTCATGGCCTCAAGATAAATGCCAAAAAATGCATAGTCATCCCGTTTTGGAAAAATAAAACACCCATGAATTACCACATAGGTGGCAACCCCCTTAATACAGAAGAGGTAATAAGAGATCTGGGGACCCAGGTAGATAGTAATATCTCCTTTGACAATCATATTGCCAAAGTAGTTAGGAAATCCTTCGATGTGGCCCATCTAATTACTAAAGGGTTTGCATCTAGAAATAAAGAGGTTATAGTGCCCCTCTACTCATCACTCATTAGACCCATCATAGAGTACAATGTCCCATTTGGGATGTACCTCACAAGACACTTCCAACAGCTGGAAAGACCACAAAAGTACCTCACCAAG
This sequence comes from Protopterus annectens, assembly GCF_019279795.1. Lineage (NCBI taxonomy): Eukaryota > Metazoa > Chordata > Ceratodontiformes > Protopteridae > Protopterus > Protopterus annectens. The sequence goes on from NC_056733.1 coordinate 1,957,800,125, forward strand.
AGGATTACTGGCCTCAAACATATGCAGTCTGACTGAAAAAAACTCCGGCTGTACTCAGTGGCATATCGCTTACTCAGAGGTGATCTCTGACTGACTTACAAAGCCATGTCCAACTCAGAATTGATGGACATGCTCCACCTAAAGAAATCCAAGTCACTGCGAGCCATGCACTCTAGTGAGCTAAACCTCACCAAAATAATAAATAGAACATGCTGGAGGGATAGATTCCTGTCACAGAGACTCCTCATGCTTTGGAACAAAATTCCAAACTACATTAGGCAGAGCCCCTCACTAACACTCTTCAAGAGAAACCTTGACAAGTGGATGGCTAACAGAAAATACACCCTTGGGATCCCTTCATTGGCTCTGCTTGACAGAGGATCAGTTAATTAATCAATGGGGTGGGGAAAGCCGACACACTCTGGCTAGGCTTATAAATGCCCTTGGGCAGACAGCCTAGTATCTACTTATGAACCTATGAACCTAAATGCTTTGCTCCACTCTGAATGCTCAGTATGGATTGTCTCGTTTTGACATTTTTTTTGTGGACATTAAATAGAAACTGAGGCAGTATGAGAGTGATTTGGTGGAGAGGAAAGAATGTAAACTTAAACATGATCTTAGAGATAACAAGACTGATAGGACTTTCTTGTGGAACTTCAAAAATTGTGGCCAGAAAGAAAATCCCATGAGAATGGAGGTGATAAGAGAACAGCAACGGTTATCTTTGCATCCTCAGAAGGTAGTGATAATGAGATGGACTGGGATAGTGAAGGTGGGGATTATCCATCTTTGCCAGTTGCACAGAATTCAGCTAATTTTGAAAGAAGGTTTCGGAGTAAGGTCAGGATGGACAGTCGTCTGAATATACCAACCGGAAGAGAACAAAAAATGGACAAGGACAGCAATTGGATAGAACACATGGACAATGTTAAATAAAATGGTAAAAAAGGTAGATAGCAATAATTTAATACATTGCTATGATAATGTGGTAGTTAATATTTCTGGAGCGAATTTATCTGATGATCTGTGTATGTTTTAAATTTGCAGCTGAAATATGTCCCTACGGTGTTAATTAGATTTTGTGTACTACAATGTGAGATATTTAGCCTAGTACACAAACTTAATCTTTTGTGTTTCTTTTTGATAATAATAGTGACTCTGAGAAAGAAACTGAAGTTGATATTTCTAGTTTTCAAGAAAGTTGTTATTCATGATTTTCTGAAAGTGAAATTGTAACTGATGTTTATGACAATGCATATTGTGCATTACATACCAATAGTGTGGTTAGTAAGAGTACATTTATGCCTCCTTTCACAAATCTTATTATTCAAAATTTTTGGCTGCGTTCAATTTTGCTGTTGAACAATTATGTAGGAATTTTATTAAAAGTGAATTTAGTTATAATATGACTAAAAATGAATCGTAAGCATTGTCGGATTTCAGTACTAATAGGAATTTAGTATTTATACCTGCAGACAAAGATGGCAAAATTGTGGTGATGAATTATTTGCAATATGTGAAAATATCTTATAAACATCTTGATAATGAAAGCATTTATGAGAAGAGTGATATACAAAGTTATAATACTGCTATTTGTGAATATCAACAATTACTTGAGAAAGGTTATAGGTTAGGATATTTTACAAAAAATGATGTTGAAAAGACACTTAATTCAGACAACTGCAATTTGGCCACCTTTTATTGCCTTCTTAAGGTGCATAAGGGTTTGGATAAATTGAACGGCCAGCCTACTAAAGCTACACATAAAAATGTTTTGCGCAATATTGGAATTTTTTACATAGTTATTTGTTCCCTGTGGTACAAGGTTTTCCTTCTTATATAAGATTTATCAAGATGTTTTTACATAAGGATTCTTTAATACTTTGGGAAAATGACATGTATTGGTTCACTTTAGATGTAGTCAGCTTATATACAGACATACAACATAAATATGCAGTTGAGTCTTTATTTTATTTTTTGGGTGATACACCCAAGTCTAATTTTATTATAGATCTATTTATATTTTGTTTAAAGAACAATTTTCTTTACTATTAATAGTGAGATTTATCATCAAAAAAGGGGACAACAATGAAGGTGTTTTTTGCCCCCATGTCTGCCAATATTGTGATGGCAAAATTTGAGTTGGAATATTTGTATAGGCACACATTTTTGAGTAAGTATGTAGTGAAATATTTTCATTTCATTGATGACTTATTTTTTTGTGTAAAGGAGGTTTAAATTTAGTAGGTCAATTTGTCAAAAATTTACAGAATAATAGGTTTCAGTTACATTTTGAGGGACACCAAATAGGAGTGCAAGTTTATTTTTTGAATGCAGTTTTGACAGGGTCAGTTAGCAGTAAAAAATATATTACTTTTATTTCTAGAAAACCTACAGGGATTAATACATTTTTATATGGCCCTAGTTCTCATCCTAGCCATTTGTTGAGGTCACTACCTTATAGTGAAGGTCTTAGATTAAGTAGGCTGTGTAATCAAGAATTTTTTTTTTTTTTTACAGAAAGTGGATGCAACATAAAAAATGCATATAAGGAGAGGTTATAATAAAGAAGTAGTTCAGAATGCTTTGCATAGAGTTGTTTTTGTAAGACAAGAGGAAGTCAGTATATTAGGTGAATATATTAATAGTGGGGCTGTTAAAACAAAAATAAAAATAATAACTTAGGTGTAAACAATAATAGAATTACATCAGTATATTATTGTTATAATAATAGGAATAAAGATGTTGAGAAGGATGTAGTGAGAAATAATATTTATTTCATCACTACTTATAATATGTGAAAATAAACAACTGGCAATGGATGGAGCCAGGCATATGCAAAGTCCAAAAATCCACACTATAGACTTCACAAGTAAAATAACTCAAAGTGCAAACATCGAAGAATCACAACAATGTAAAAAGACATAAACACCTTTATTGTAGTCAACAAGAGGTAAGTGCTTTCACTGTTTCAGCTTCATCAGACCAAGTAACACTTGTAATATATTGAGTAAATAGATAGTGGAAACTTTGAGATATTATTAGCCTATGTTGCTATCAGATGGGCAATTGTGCAATAAGATTAATGGAGTCCCCTATGTCTCTTATAAAAAGGCAGAAGTATAGTCAAAAAAGTACATAATACATGTATTTTACCCACACCTAGTATAGATGTTCATTTGAAATTTAATGTTGGTACATATAAATGTGGAAAATGTACTTTTTGCCATCGTTTGTTCAACTATTTTCCTAAAATTGATAATGTTAATTTTAAACCTGTGCATAGATTTGAATGTAGTATGGAGGGAATAATTTATGTTTTGCAGTGTCCCTGCAAATTGTTTTACATTGGTGAAAGTCAACAAGCTTTTAGGAATAGATTTCAGGAACATGTTAGGGATGTTAAAACTATACATTTGGAAATCTCTCTGGCTGCACATTTTAAGAATTTCCATGCAAGTGATGCTTTATTGTTAATGGGCTGTGTTTTAAAACAAAGTTGTTTTACAGGCAGGGGATAGGTCAAATTTTAAACATAAATTATTGTATAAATAAACTATTTACATTTTGAAATATAATACTTTGGATCCTAAGGGGTTAAATAAGGATTGTGATTTGAAATATGTTATTAATTAGATGATTTATTGTTTTTTTGGAGTGTTGTTTTATTTGAATGTATATATAACTGGTTTGTCTGAATGAATGTTAACACATTTGAAGGCTTTTGTATCAAGGTGCTAGAGTATGTTATTAAATGGTTTACTTCATCTGTGGCTGTGGTTCTTTATTGATTGGTTTGTTGTTTGGAACACTTTTTTTATCTCAAGAAGCAACCACAAGTGCAGAAAGTGCTTATAATCCAAGGAACACATCTAAAAAAAGCACTTGCCAAATGCAATTACAGCTGGAAATAGATAAATATTATTGTGCAAGCAAGTAAATTAAGTGCTTTTGTCCCTCTAAATGGGTTCTTCATCAGAATAAAACTTACAGGTTTTACCAATTTAAAATATCCCAGTACCTTAAATCATTGGTCCATGAGCAACCAATGAATATGTTGTTTTTGTTTGTCTTTTCGGCTTTTCCAGGTTAGGGGTTGCCACAGAGGAACTCCGGTCCGCTAATGATTGGCAGTAGATTTTTATGGTGCCGAGTTGCCAGCCCGATGCCCAACCTTCAGCAAAGGCACGTCTATTCATGCATGTCTTTCGAATGCCACTCGACCGCGGGGAGGACATGCAGACTCCACACAGAAGGTACTCCAGCTGAGAATCGAACAGGAGAACCTCTTGCTGTGATGCAACAATGCAAGCAACCAATGAATATAAAAACTGATAATCGTGTGTTACCCCTTTAGTTATGATATTCCACAGTAAATTTTACTATCTAAAAACATATTATATTTCGAGATTCCAAAATCTCAATGTTTTGAGTTCGGTATTTCAAAACTCGAGATTTTGGGGGCTTTTGAAATTAAAAAGTGGATCCATTTAGTATATTGTGGTTTATTTCCTTTACACTTCATTTTACTTGTATTCCGCTTTTAATTGCATATTTAAAATAGGAAAGTGACCACAGCTGTGTCTCTTGTGAGTCACACAGAAATTTAAATTTCCCCCATCCTAGTGCTGTTGTTTTAAGCTCAATTGTCTTTCTAGTTGCCTACCCCTTATGTTAATATGACCACATATTTCCTTCTTTCTCCTCTTTCATTTGCTATTGTGATTAACACAAAATTATAATTTTATGAAATTACTTCCCTTCAGCTATTTAAATATATCAACCATCACACTATCATGCCATAGATCCAGAATTCAAAGTGTCCACCCCTTTCCAACCTACCTTGCTCTTTTAAAATTACTGGTTCTCCACTTAGATAGCAAAAGCTTAAGTTACACCCTCTTTCATATCTAACTGCTTAGTCCACTCTCCAACTCTTAGGATATTAACGCATTTTTTCATCTTACCTTTAAAATATGCAACATCTACTCCAAGACCACCAATTATTGGACAGCCCACATTCAGCCTCTTGGCAGTCATCTTGAAATTCGTGCTTATGTTTTGCTCCTGGTGAGAGAAGGACCACAGACACATTATTTCCAGCAGATGGCTGATCACCAGAAAGCCTAGTAACTGCTTCATAGGTGCCAGCTTGGAATTTGTGCTTATATTTTGCTGCTGGTGAGAGAAGGATCACAGTGCATTGATTCATGACTGTTATTGAATGGGTAGTGTGTGTCTATGTCGAACCTTCCTGTTGGTCTGGTTGTTATTCAAGGCATTTAACAGGAAATGGCTACAGACCCTTGCATCATCTGGGATAAGGCTACTGATCACCAAAGAGTCTGTGGCCTGCTTCTCATCTTGGGATTGGAGATACTGATTTGCTTCTGGTGAGAGAAGAAGCAAAACAACATTCTATCCTAGCAGCATGAAGTAGTGGTGTGATCAGCACTTGTAGTAGACAGGCAGTAGCCATTCAGATGTCTCTCTTCTTTTCATCATTCTCGACAAGCTAATTCTTTCTTTTCAGTACTGTTTGATAATCTGCTGTCTAACAAAACTTCAGAATATCACCCCAAACACTTAGTCCATAAATCATCAGGGTTTACTTATTAGCTTCCCCTCAAATGTTTGGCAGTGCCCTGTTTAGACTCAGATGCTTTGAGATGACATTTTTTTCCTGTAAGTGCACCCTTAAAATTTCACCAGTACTTAGTTGCACACAAGGCAACTAGTTTGCAATGACAAGCACTGCCTCAGATTTGCAAACCAGATATCACTCATATAACTTTATATTCTTACTCCAACTATCTGATCAATAAAAAAGAGCCTGTTGGAATGGATAAGAACTTTCTGACTATCTTTGTTACCAGCATGGCAGAATGGGCATTATGAGGCAATGTAGAAATTGCCCCAGATTTACTGACAGCCAGTAAATTCTCAAATTCATTTCGCATGTGAGAAATGTAATTACCCAATGTCATTGAAGGCAAAACTCTCACATAAAAGCACTTGTAATGTCTTATCAAGTTGTCAGCAGTACACAGACTGCACCCATCACACAGTTCAAAGCACACACTGAGATCCACATATGCTGAGGAACTTAAATGTAAACTTACTAAACCCCAAAGACCTTATAGGTGAAGTACACATAACATACACATCTCATGGAGCCTCTACTTGTAAACCCATAAAGCAAGCAACTACAAAATCTTACATGATGTTCATAACAAACTCCATTATGAGACACACTTATGTCCCTCTCACCAGGCTTAGTAAGGATGAAAAAAGACAAATAGCCAGAACTCAACTGGAGCAAACATATTTTAATGTACAAAAACAGACCTGTTTTGACCCACTGGCTTTTTTCAATGTAAGCAAATAATTTCAGCAAACCTTGGATCCTGGTCACACCAAAAAAGACTTTTAATAGATAAGACTTGACCAAAACAAGAAACAATTCCACGATAAAATCCACAAGATACTAAGCGCTTTCACACGCTTGTTGAGGGCATCTTCAGAGTACAAAATATCATTGCTGATCATCCCTTAAATACTAAATGCTAAAACATTTAAGTGAATAATTACAATTCATTAAACAATCAATTAAGTCATTAACTACAATAAAAATTCGCATCTTAACATCTTAAAAGAACGGGAAGAAAAGCGTTACATGAACAACGTAACAACTTGGGTGCAGATGGGGAACTTGTGATTACGGAATCACAAGAACAATTGTTTACCTTACATTCTACACCAAACACGAGTATGCAGAGATCGGTTGTTAGGCAATGCTCAAAACGTTCAACGAGAGACACGGTGATGTCAGGGAGTGGTGGCATTGTGGATCCTCCCCCTAACATGGTGTTGAACATTAGAGAGGACCGGAATGGTGCTGCACGTAATGGATATTTGTCTTCTAATCATATTACCACCTCTACAATGGATTTAAAACATTTTCTTTTACCTCCTTCTTTGAACAAGGAAAATTACACAGTATCCAGGGACATGGGGACATTGAACACTCAAATGTCGGAATTTGAAAAAACATTGAAAGCCTTCAAGTCCTTACAAATGGACAATGCTTTTTTGGAACGTTCTTTGGAACTAAAGCAAGTGCTCAAAGGGTTACATATTTTTAAATTACCTCATGGGTTCGAGGAAGGTACTGAAACATTTTCTGAACTTTTATCATTGTTTGATAGAACTGGACTTGAGCTTCTGAGACTCTTCATACGTAATAATTCTGACAAATTGAACATTTTAAATGACAAACTGTGTTTTTTGGATAGAAGTATTAAAGCAGATTTATTGTTTGAACACAATAAATTTAGATTGGACAACATTTATAGGGACATGGATAGGTATATCAATAAAGGGCTTGACATTAAGAACCACAAAATAGAAAGGGACAGTCATGACTACAAAAACAATAAAGTTTACACACATTTTAAAGAATATAAAAATATGAAATATTATAGTCAATCCCAAGGAAACAACAATCAGAACAGACACAATCCTATGTCTGTTATTGAACAAACGCACAGAAGTAATACAAATAATAAAGATGAAGTACAATCTGTTTTTTTAGACCAGCCAACATTGAGGAGGTCAGAAAGGCTAAGAGAAAGGCAGGGCAGCCACAACCATCAGTCGTACAACAATTACAACAAAGGTGCCTACAGAACAAATTCATGGCACAGATAGATAGTCTCAATACAACAGATCCAAACAATGAAGTGTTTAATGATTGTGTTTTTATTGAAACACCACGTTTGGATGTTGCTGTACATGGACAAACTGACACAATGTTGGACACTTGTAACGATATTCTTAACACTTCTGTAGGGATTTGTACTAGAGAAGTCTATGATTGTTCCATTACAACACATTTAGGTTTTAGTTTATACAATTTTACTAAACAAAATTTTGGTAAGAATTTTTTAGATCTATTTAGTAAAGGTTTTACTTTTGTACCTACATTTTATTTAGATATTGGAAATGTATTGATTAATTTGAAAATGTATACCAGGCTTTTGAATTTAAAAATATTTTTCCACAATTCAGATGATCCCGCATTGGACTCCCAATTTTTTACTCCTAAACGTCACAGTACATTTATTCACCCACAACATTTTTTGATCCAGACTTTTGAGAAACTCTGTGAAACTCAAATTAGAAGAATTTTAAATAAGAAAATTGTTACTAAATATAACTTGACATCAGCAGAAAAGTTTTGTCTCAAAAAGTTAATGGGTTCGGACCAATACAGGATTATGAAACCAGACAAAGGGGGTGATGTGGTCATCATGCTCAACACTGACTATTATAATAGGATGACAACATTATTAGATGATAATGATACTTACGAAAAAGTTAGTAGACATGAAGTTAATAGAGCATACACCACAATTGATTGTTTGCTTGTTGTTTGTTTGTTTGTTTGTTTGCATTTGTTTAACCAGGATAGTCCATTGGGCTCAAGAACCCGTTTTCAATGGAGTCCTGGGGAGAAAAGCTCCACATACATATTTAACAGAGAATGAGGATATACATAGACATAACATGGGGTTCAACATGAGAAAAGTACCAAGTACAGAGGAAATACATATACATTAGATGGGGTAAAACATAGTACAATTTACGTAATAACATGTGCAGAGAACAGCTGAAACAAGGCAATAAGAGTTACACCAAATTTATAAAAACAAAATTTTTTTTTTTTTTTTTTGGTTGTTCTATGAATATCTTATGGACGCTAGAATTGATCAAGACACCTTTAAATATATTTCTGTGGAATTTCCCATTATACCATCTATTTTTGGGATTCCCAAAATTCATAAAGATGTACATCACCCCCCATTTAGACTTATTGTGTCAGCTAAGGGTTCCAAGACTGAAGCTCTAGCGGCGTTTATAGATTTGAAGTGTAAAAACATTTTGAAAAGTTTACCATATATTCTCAGAGATTCATGGCATTGCCTAGAACGAGTTAGAGAATTTTCAAACAATTTTGATTTTAAATCTCAATTTATTATGACCACTGTAGATGTTGTTAACCTTTTTACTGTCATTCCCCATGGACAGGGGTTGGAAATGTTTGAAACATGTCTTAACAAATACAATAGACTGAATTGTTCTGACAATCGATTATTACAGAAATGCTTGAACTGGTTTTGGAGAACAATTTTTTGTACTTCAACAAAGAATATTACAGACAGAAAAAGGGAGTGGCTATGGGGGCTAGATGTGCCCCCATTTATGCCAACTTAGTTTTAGCACAGTGGGAATCTGAGTTTATATTTACTAGTAATTTTTGGCAAAAGGTTTTGCTATATTTACGTTATTTGGATGACATCCTTATTTTTTTGGGGGGGGGTACTAAAGATGAGTTTAATGATTTTGTTACATTTTTGGGACAGACCACAGATTTTTTAAAATTCACAAGTCATATTTTTGACAATAACGTGGAATTTTTGGACATAGTGCTTTCTGTTGCCAACAATAGATTTGAATCTGGTATATTCAGGAAGAAAACGCACTCATATTCATTCTTACACTTTGACAGCTGCCATCCGCTTTATCAAATAAGGAACCTGGTTAAAGGCCAGATGGTTGGGCTGTCTAGAATTGTTAGTGACAACCAAGTATTTCAACAGGAGTTGGAAAAACTTATGAGTATGTTCATTGCCAGAGGCTACCCTTGTGATTTTATTTTAGAAATTAGTAATGAAATTAAAATTAAAAGGTTGATTTTATACAAACCTATTATTTTATATGGAATATTAGAAGTTGACAAATTAAATTCCACTGTAGCTAGATGTGACACCCTTATTATTCCATTTAATGATAGATCACAAGAAATAGTCAATATTGTAGAGGAAGCATGGATCAGTGTTATTGACTCCAACACAGAACTTTCACGTATTTTAGGTAATAAACCTAAAATTACTTACAGTAGAGGTAAAAACTTGAAAAATCTGTTTGAAAATAACACCAATACTGACTTGGGTAAATATTCCAAGATGAGTAAATGTGGTGCATGTCATATTTGCAGATTTATAAATGATGGTCCATATATCTCCATTTCTAACTATGGGAAGACTATTAGATGTCCAGGCCACTGTAACTGTAACTCTGCTATGGTTGTTTATGCTGCGTCTTGCACAGTTTGCCAAGCATTTTACATAGGGAAAACTATTAGAAAGTTAAAAACGTGTATTATAGAACATTTGAGTGACATTAAAAGACACAAAACAACTAGTATGTTATATAATCACAGTATTAATTGTTCCAATTTTAAAAGATTTCTTTTTTTTGTCATTGATAGAATACCACAGAATACACATAAAGGTGGTGACGAAAAAACTATGTTGGAAGCAAAGGAGTGCTTATGGCAACCAAGGCTTAACGCTAGCAAATGGCCTGGCATTAATGAACAAATATCAATTTCTAGCATTCTCAAACTTAGATCACATTTTATATGAATATAAATACAACATGTAAGAGTATTTTTTATTCAACATTATTCACACTTTATATTATTATTTTTTATTCAACATTATTCACATTTTTCATTATTATAATTCATAGTATCAACTACTAATGGTTATTTATAATTATAATTATCTAAACATTCATGTTTTATAATTTTGTACATAACCAAACAATGTTTTTAGGAAGTTGTTATTTATTATTTATTCATTAATTATCTATTTTATTTACATTCACAACTGTTACAAATTTTATTTAATTAGTCCTATATATATTAATTTCATGTTTTTTATCATCTTATGGATATGGTACATTTATACACATACTCAATTCATTTTTATATAATTAATATCTTACATTTAATATTTAATATTTATATTTATATTTATATTTAACATCTATGTTTATATTTACATTTACAACTGTTTTAAACATAAGTATATCTGAATTCTTACCATTTTATTTACTTCAGTGAGATAATTTTTCAATACCTATTTGTCTGTCCCTTTAAACAGTTCATGCTTCTTCCTGTTCTTTTAAGATGTTAAGATACAAATTTTTATTGTAGTTAATGACTTAATTGATTGTTTAATGAATTGTAATTATTCACTTAAATGTTTTAGCATTTAGTATTTAAGGGATGATCAGCAATGATATTTTGTACTCTGAAGATGCCCTCAACAAGCGGGTGAAAGCGCTTAGTATCTTGTGGATTTTATCGTGGAATTGTTTCTTGTTTTGGTCAAGTCTTATCTATTAAAAGTCTTTTTTGGTGTGACCAGGATCCAAGGTTTGCTGAAATTATTTGCTTATTGGTGTTTTTGGCGTTTGGATAATTTTTTTCAATGTAAAACACCCTCAGTACATACCCCCCTTATATATACAAACATAATGGAATAATTAAACCCCATTAAACAATTATTACAAATGTTCATTAAGACCAGGTGAAAACAGACCCCCCCCATTTCACAATCCAAGATTTTTCTTTTCTTACATTATGCCAACCACTTTTCATTGATTTGTGTCCCAACACTCTATCAATAACAATAAATTTAAAGGTATTTTCAGAATTTTGAATGTGTTATTGAGAATAATGGTTTCAAGTTTAATAAATCAACATTTGTTCCACTATGAATAAGAATTTGGAGGTATTTCAAAAATGAATACTCAAGGAGTTGCACATTGGTTTAAATGGTCAGCAATATGTTTCTCCTTTAAATTTGTCTATGGAAGAAATGAATGCCTTGACACAGTTGAAAAATAATAAAAATATTGTTATTGTTCGAGCTGATAAAGATGAAGCAACAGTTATAATAGGTTCATATGTTCTTAGGTTGGTACTAGGCTATTGGCCATAGGGCCTATACAAGACTAAACAAGCCTAGCCATAACAATTCCCTGGATATTTCTTCCCACAATACTTACTTCTCTGGACCCCTGTCTAGCAGGGCAACTGACATGATCCCCAGGGTGAATTTCCTATCTCCCATCCAATCATGAAAGTTCCTTTTGAAGAGGGCCAGGGGCTCTGCTTGACATGTATGGACAGTCTATTCCAGAGTATGGGGAGTATCTGGGTCAGGATCCTATCCCTCCAGCATGTTTTGTTCATTGTGATGACAAGGTTTAGATCCCTGGAGTGTGCGGCTCTGAGGGATTGGGATTTCTTTAAGTGGAGCATGTCCAACAGCTCAGGGTTTAATATGGCCTTGTATGTTAAGCAGAGATCACCTCTGAGTAGACGATATGCCACAGAGTTTATCTGGAGTTTTTTTATACGGTCAGCATATGGCATCTGCTTTAAGCCTATGATTCTTTTAGTGAGGTATTTCTGTGGCCTTTTTAGCTGTTGCAGATGTCTTGTGAAGTACATACCAAACGGGGCATTATACTCTATAATGGGTCTAATTATGGATGAGTACAGTGGGACAATGACCTCCTTTTTTCTGGATGAAAAGCCCTTAGTGATGAGGTGTGCCACATAGAAGGATTTCCTGACTGTTGTGGCGATGTGATTATGGAAAGTGAGACCACTGTCCACCTGTGTCCCTAAGTCTCTCATCACACTTTCGATGTTTAGTGTACTGCCATCTATGTGGTAATTCATGGGTACATGTTTTTTTTCCAAAGGGGATAACTATACAGTTCTTGGCATTAAGCTTGAGCCCATGGCTCTGGCATCAGGCATCTGTTTCTGTAAGGCCCTTTTGTAGAATATCCACATCATTTGGGGATTCAGTAATGGCTCCCAGTTTGCAGTCATCTACAAACTTTGTTAGCCAGAGTCCTTTAGTGTTGGCCTGTACTTCAGAGAAGTAGATGTCAAACAAGAGTGGTCCCAGGATTGAACCCTGAGGTACTCCACTTGTCACTTGTCTGGAGATGGATTTGGAGTCGACTACTTTTACAGTCTGGGTTCTGTCTGTAAGCCAGCTGGCAACCCATTGAGTGATGTAGGGATTTATGCCCAGCTTAGTAAGTTTATCTATGATTCCAGAGTGGGGGATGGTGCCGAAGGCCTTGGCGAGGTCCAGATAGGCTGTGTGGATCACCTTACCCTCGTCCACTGCTCTGGAGACTGATTCGAAGAAGTCAATCAGATTCAGGAGACAAGATCGGCCCTTCACAAACCCAAACTGGGTGGGGTTCAGTGTTTGAAGGTTACCAATGTCTTTGTTTATAAGTTCCATGATAATGCATTCCATGCCCTTGCAGATCAGGCTTGTCAGATTGATGGGACGGTAGTTCCTGGGATCCAAGGCAGATCCCCCCTTGTGCAGTGGGATAACTGTAGCTGTGTGCCATTCAGTGGGCATGAAGCCTGAGGTGAGGCTATGATTAAACATGACACTTAGGTGAGGTGCCAGTACATTTTGTAGTTCATGTAGTACACAGCCTGGGATGTCATCTGGTCCCATGGATGCTGTATTGTTAGCTTTGGAGAGTGCGGTTTCTACCTGTGTGGCAGTGATTACCGGAATTTGGCAATCTTTTGGTATTGAGATGGGCCCTTTAGGGGGTGAGAGGGGGGTGAAGTTGGCATTAAATTGATCGGCCTGGATATTGGCAATATCCTTGGGATCAGTATATTTAATGCCATTCTGTTGTAGCTCAGAGCAGATCTGAGCATTGCCATTTAGATTCTTGACATAACTATAGAATGCCTTGAGGTTGTCTTTGGAATCTTTGACAATTTTATTTTCGTAACTAGCTTTTGAGGATTTTATGAGGGATCTCAGCTTCTTACTGAGGCTGATGAGGGAGTTTTTTGCATCCTGGGATTTTCCTCTTCTCTGCAACAGTTTCCTCCTTCTGTTGTATAGTTTGTTTATAGCAGGGGACCACCAGATTGGCTTCCTTTTTTTGGAGAAGAGCATCTTGGTTCTATTTGGGATGGCACGATTCATGCAGGAGTGGATGTGCTCATACAGTGCCTTAGTCTTGGATTCTGCAGTCGAACTTTCAGATCCTGTCTGCATGGGTATCATGAGGTTTGTCACTTCTGACTTCAGTAGCATGAAGTTGGCTTTGGAGAAGTTTTATAAGGAGGTTTTCTTACTGGGGTTTGGGGGTGGGATGTTTATATCGGGGTAATTTGTTGATTTGTTTATGGTCAGACCTGACAAATGAGGGGGTGACCACTGGTGTGGAGCATCTATCTCCATGTTGGTAATGACCAGGTCTAGGATATTGGAGCCCCTGGTGGGAGAATGGATTAGTTGATCCAGGGCATTGGAATTTATGAATTCTAAGAACCGTTGGGAAAAGGAGTTGGTACGCGAGTAGTTTTCCCAGTTAATGGCATGGTAGTCGAAATCACCCAGTATTAGGGTGTTTGGTTGTATCTTAATATTTTCCAGTATGTTTAGAAAGGTGTAGTGAGAATCTTGGGGCATGGTGGGAGATCCGTAGCAAGCTACAATTTGGCTCACAGTCTTACCTTATGTTACATTCCAAAAAAGCCAACAACTCATTGAAATACACACAGCAAAACAACACTTTAATACAAAATAGTAAAAATATAAAACATGCCAGCGCTTTCACAGAGTCCTCTCTGCTTCCTCAGACATACTACAGTAACTGCTGCTCTTGTTTAAATAATGATACATCTAGGTCATATCCAATCAGTTAACAGCATCTTGATTGAATAAATCAAAAAGACAGTTGTGCTATAAGAAGTTAGATGGATACCACTATGCAAGGTCTGATAGGCTAGGTACCTTCCCATGTAGAAGGTGTACAGCCTGCCCCTTCATATTTGGAGGGGGGCAGTATACACACCGACTAGAAAATTCAGCATTGATACACACTTTTATACAGACTGTTATAGTAAGAATGTTGTATACTTTGGTTTCTGTACAAAATGCTCAGCCTACTATGTAGGCAAAACTAATCGGCTACTCAAAGATAGAGCCCTAGAACATGTAAGGGACATTAAAAATAAAAAAGAGACAAGTGCATTAGCGATGCATGTTATAAAGGAGGGAGCGACACACACCTTCAAGTTTCTAGTGTTACATATCATACAAGATAATAGCTGGGAACATGAACAACAAGACCGAAGCCTCAGAACAAGAATGGATAATTAGGCTTCAGGCTGACAGACCACCTGGACTAAATAGTAAGGTTTCACTGAAACCTTTTCTTAGGAACAGGGCTTTGAAACATTGATTATTATGTTTGGTCACATCTTCTAATATTTGTACATATATTTTACAGTTTTACCACTATCTAATTTTATAGAGCATGTTTTTACAGTTTTTTACATATATTTTTAGTTCACTATTGATAGGATTGATTGTTTATATAGTGTTTGTATAGTGTATGCCTTTAACTTTTATTTATTCATTCAAGATGCTGTCAACTGATTGGATATGACCTAGATGTATCATTATTTAAACAAGAGCAGCAGTTACTGTAGTATGTCTGAGGAAGCAGGGAGGACTCTGTGAAAGTGCTCACATGTTTTATATTTTTACTATTTTGTATTAAAGTGTTGTTTGGCCGTGTGTATTCCGAGTTGGTGGCTTTTTTGGAATATTATACTTTTATCGTTGGTTACTTTATCCAGATTCAGGGGATCTGTGTTTCATAGTTTCGTGTTTTTACCCCTATCTGGACATGGCAAATGAATTTGAGGTGACAACCTATGCCGAGGCAGCCACGAATGTGGGGCCGAAGGACCGAAGGAATAGCCAGATGAAGCTGAATGACAGACTGAATTCTATACTAAACCCTGCTGGTAATTCTTTACTGGCTGAAGGTATACTGCGACAAACTGACATTCACTCTAATACTGATAATAATCAATCTGAGAATTTTTTTGAAAAGCTTTAAAAATCTTGAGAATAAACTATATAGATATAAGCACCTTCAATGGCAACGTTTTCACTTAGAAGCATCGCTAAAGTTTAGAATTGCACCCAGAGGTCTTAGAGTATTAACAATGCCCAGTTATGGACATGCATACCCTGACCTTCTCAAACGTTGGCAAAGTCTTAACTTAGAATGTAGTGCTAAGTATATGCAGCTTCTTATAGATTACTTCAAGCCAGAAGAAGATGAGCTGCTTAAAGAAGTTAATTTACTGCACAATAACATTTTTGACACATTTTCTAGTGAAATAATAGCTGACAAGATTGATCAGCTACGTGAACGTATTAGCCAATATGAGAAACGTCTCTCTAGTGCTAAAAATAAAAAAAATACATCAAGATTTACATGATTTTGAACTGGGCAATGTGTTCTCATGGAACCAGGGTTATCACCTGTCCCACTTTGAGAGGGACAGTGTCTCTTTGGGCAGTTGTGTCCTGACAAAAAATATTAAAAAGGGCAAATGTCCTGAGATTGTAGGACATAATTAAGTCCCATATTGTATGTAATAGTTGCATAAAATAGTTATTTCTGTATCTAAAATACCTAAATGTTACAAGAAACATAATAAGCAACTAAACTGCTACAAGAATTTATTTAGGAAAAAAGTTAAGTTCTATCCTTTGTACTGACCGTGGGTATGTGTCAGCCTGTAAAATCTGATGTGTGTCCCGAAAATGTCCCACTTTGGCCATTTGAAAAGGTGGCAACCCTACCTGGAACAGAGAGAGGAGTACACAGGAAACACCTAGACAACAACCAGGAAGTGGGCATGACTACACCAGCAATGAGCAGAGAGGAACAGCAGTTACAAGCACACTGCATATAGATGCCGAAAACTCAATTTTCAGTGGCCTACAACCCAGTAAATCATCTTCAGATGCTGCAACTAGTGTTGGTGCCAGCTATTCTAAGGCTACAGCAAAAACAACAACTAGAAGTGATGAAATACCAGTTGTTAAACCAAAGAATACAGCACTGGCCTGTGTTAATTACATAAACAATGGTAGAGATTCCAGCATTCATGAATGCTCTTCCAAGAATACAAATGGGACTTTTTTGTTAGAAAAGCCTTTCCCAATATGAGGGAGGTTGCGCAATCGACCCCAGTATGGCAAGACACAGAGACCCCACAGTGTGAACGACCAGAACAAGTTCCTGAAGAGAAACAAACCTGTTTGATTTTTAATATTTCCTCTATTTCCTTGACTGAAGCACAAAAAACTTTATTGAACAGAGGTTTGAGTTTTGTTCCTGCCCAGAGAGTAGACTTAGTAAATGTACTAAAAGAACTGAAGCTATTTGGCAGGACACTAACTTTAAAAACTATTTTTCAAGGTGGATCTAATGGATATAATGTTTTTAAAAAACCTAGTACTTTTGTTCTTCCCAGTAATTCTGGGATTGATTTATTCATTGATGTGTGTGAAAAACAAATAAGAAGTGTGCTTAGTAATGAAGCTACCAATGTTTTTTTATAATTTATCTAAATGTGAACAGCAAGTGTTAAATGACTTAAAATGCATTAAAAGTGCTGAAATATGCCCAGCAGATAAAGGTGGAGGAATTGTTATTTTAGATAGAGACAAATATATTGCAAGTATGTTAGTACATTTAAGTAACACTGATACTTATGGTGAGATTTCTGCAACTTGTGTTAAAGCCATTACAGATAGACTGCAAGTTTTTTTGTTTGATATGTTAATAACAGGCATGATTTTTGAGCCACTTTTTGAATATTTAAATATACAGTACCCAGTGACTCCAATTATGTGTGGTCTACCAAAAGTCCATAAAAACATGGAATGTCCACCCATGCGACCTATAGTATCTAGTCGGGGGTGGGCGACAGAACCACTGTATATGTTGAGAAAAACCTGCATCCTATACTTAAGGAATGTACTACTGTCTTATTGGACACTAAAGATTTTTTGAAAGACCTTAGTGCACATTTGGAGGGTATAGGTGACCAATGTTGGCTTGTTACTCTTGATGTAGAGTCCCTTTTCACAGTTATTCCCCATTCTTGGGGCATAGACAATGTAAGGGAACTACTTAATAGAAAAGGGATAGAAAATACCAAAATTCGACTTATTTGTACCTTACTTGAGATCATCCTAGAAAATAATATCTTTGTGTTTGGTGACAAGTTTTATATACAGAAGGTTGGCGTGGCTATGGGCACTGCTTGTGCCAATAGCTATGCCACCCTAGCATGTGTACAATGGGAAACTGAGAATATTTTGACAGGTAACGTTTTTGCTAAGTCTGTTATATGGTACAAACGTTTTGTTGACAATATTTTTCTGTTGTGGCATGATAACGAAGATAATTTGCAGCAATTTCTAAATTTCATTAATACCATTACCCCATTTTTAAATTTCACATACAAATGCTCAAATAGAGAAATAGTGTTTCTAGATGTAAAAGTTACAAGAGATGCACTCAATTATGTTCATACCTCCATGTACAGGGAAACCCATTAGAAAGAATAATGTTCTACATAGTAGTAGTATGCATCCTAACTACACTAAAACCAATGTGATCAAAGGACAGATAGTTAGATGCATGAGGCTATATAATGATGATGATAGTTTGTCGTAGGCACTTACCCTGTTAAAACATGAATTTATTGAAAGGGGATATAAAGCCAGAGATATAGACAAACAAATTAAAGTGGCTTGGAATGAGAGAAGAGAGAGGTACAAGCCCTATTATGATAGGATGAGAACCAACCAGGATAACCAAAGTAACTATGCCACCAGTACCACAGTAACCAGGAATCCAGAGAATGATGTATTATGTTTTCCATTAACATTTGCAAGTAATATCAGTACAGTCTGTGATATAATTAAAAATAATTGGGGCATATTGATAAATGTGGATGAACTAGAAGGTGTTATAGGGGCTACACCATCATTTACCTTCAAAAACAACATGTCATTAAAAAGACAGTTGTGCTATAAGATGTTAGATGGAGACCACTATGCAAGGTCTGATAGGCTAGGTACCTTTCCATGTAGAAGGTGTACAGCCTGCCCCTTCATATTTGTAGAGGGGCAGTGTACACACCCGACTAGAAAGTTCAGCATTGATACACGCTTTTATACAGACTGTTATAGTAAGAATGTTGTATACTTTGGTTTCTGTAAAAAATACCCAGCCTACTATGTAGGCAAAACTAATCGGCTACTCAAAGACAGAGTCCAAGAACATGTAAGGGACATTAAAAATAAAAAACAGAGAAGTTCATTAGCAATGCATGTTATAAAGGAGGGAGCCACGCACACCTTCAAGTTTCTAGTGTTACATATCATACAAGATAATAAAAGAGGTGGGAACATGAACAACAAGACCGAAGCCTCTGAACAAGAATGGATAATTATGGTTCAGGCTGACACACCATCTGGACTAAATAGTAAGGTCTCACTGAAACCTTTTCTTAGGAACAGGGCTTTGAAACATTGATTATTATGTTTGGTCACAACTTCTAATATTTGTACATATATTTTACAGTTTTACCACTATCTAATTTTATACAGCATGTTTTTACACTTTTTTACATATATTTTTAGTTCACTATTTATATGATTGATTGTTTATATAGTGTTCGTATAGTGTATGCCTTTAACTTTTATTTATTCATTCAAGATGCTGTTAACTGATTGGATATGACCTAGATGTATCATTATTTAAACAAGAGCAGCAGTTACTTTAGTATGTCTGAGGAAGCAGAGATGACTGTGAAATCGATCACGTTTTATATTTTTACTATTTTGTATTAAAGTGTTGTTTTGCCGTGTGTATTCCAACAAGTTGTTGGCTTTTTTGGAATATTATACTTTTATCATTGGTTACTTTATCCAGATTCAGGGGATCTGTGTTTATAGTGTTGCACCTGGAGAATTTCAGATGCATTGTGTTGGGCAACTAGCCTGGAGGTGTGAATATCCTTGGTGAATATGGACACTCCTCCACCTTTAATATTTCAGTCTTGGTTTTGTGGCTGAAAAATGTGGTAAATGTTGTAGCCTGGTATTGCAGGGGTGCTCTCTGGAGCCTTAAACCAGGTCTCAGTTACTGCACAGATATCAATGTTATCCATTTTTAGGAGTGCCTCGAGAGAGTGCATTTTAAGGTTTAGACTTCTAGCATTGAGTAGCATTACCCTCAGATTTTGCATGCTTGTATCTATTATGGTGGTGGTTTTATCCTTTGAACCTTGCCTAAAAAAGCACTATAGGGCTGGCAAGAGCTTTACCAGTAACCTGAATCCCAGGGGTGACAGGTGCAGACCATCTCTGGCAAAGCATCATGGTTTGTCGATCATGTCTTCCCAGGCAGACAGATACTGGATCCCCTTTGAATGACGCCAGAAGCTTAGCCAATTGTTGAAGTCAATCATTTTGTCCTTATACTGTGGTATCATTCTGGGCAAAGGCAGGATGCTACTCAGGGCTAGGATCATACCTGCCTGGGCCACATGATCCAAGAGCTCTTCCATGTGTCTTTTCATGTAGTCCAGGGAAGTCATTCACACCAGCATTGACAATGACAGAGTCATATTTGTACTTGTTGTGGAGTGACTTGAGTGCATGCATTATGTGGTGGATCCTGGCACCCGACAGGCAGCTGACTATAATTTTCCCCTTGTTCAGCCTGGTGAGTGAGACATCAGTGTGCCTGACTATAGAGTCACCTATGACTAAAGTGTTGGGTACATTGTCTTGCCTTAGGGGCTGTTGTTGGGTGGCACACTGGTGTTGTGAGCTATGTGTCACTTTCGTTGTGAATGGTGTTTGTTTGCGTTTCAGCTTCGGAGGTCCTTGTTGCTTGGGCAAGCTAATGTTAAGGGCCTCCGCATATGTGGGTTTAATGTTGTTATGTGCGGGTGTTGATGGTGTGGGTTTTGAAGGGCTATGAGTTGCTTGAGGTGTAGTGCAGGTGTTAACCTTCTCCTCTTGATTGTCTAGCACAACCTTGGCTGGAGAGAGCTTTGCTTCCAGTAACTCTTTGTATGTTACTGAAGCAAAGAATCAGTTACAAGATAGTAGATTTTGTACTTGTATGCCCTATGATCCCACATTTGATTTCAAAAAGGAAACTGATGTATTTTTGGAGTCTGCTATTAGTGAGAGAATTATTATAGCAATAACCCACGCCTGGGTGTGGGTAATGCTGGATTTACCCACCGTTGGCGTGGTTTGGTCCTGAGGGCGAAGCCCGAAGGACCAAACAAAGCCAACCGTGGGTAAATACAGCATTAACCACACCCAGAAGTGGGTTATTGCTATTATACCATGACATTATTTAAGAAAATAAGCTATTACTTTTCTTAAATAATGGCATAGTATAATGCCTGTTTACTGCCCTTCCGCAGATGTCTGGCATCCGCGGCAGTTCTGATGTACTGCGCGCCTGCGCAGTACATCAGAGCTGTGGGCAAAAGCAACAGACAAAGCAAGATCTCCGTTGCTTTTTTTTACTGTTTTCGCTATGTTAAATGGGTTTAACATAGCGAGACAGCTTTAAAATAAGCAACGGAGATGTCCGTTGCTTATTTTAAAACTGTCTCGCTATGTTAAACCCATTTAACATAGTGAAACAGTAAAAAAAGCAACAGAGATCTTGCTTTCTCCGTTGCTTTTTTTTTAAAACCTGTCTCGCTATGTTAAATGGGTTTAGCATAGCTAGACAGCTTTAAAATAAGCAACGGAGATCTCCGTTGCTTATTTTAAAGCTGTCTCGCTATGTTAAACCCATTTAACATAGCGAGACAGTGTTTTAAAAGTAGAGTTATACTAATGGAAAAAAGTCCGGGTGACTGGACCTTTTTCCATTAGTATAACTCGATTTACAATGTGCACGCTGGCCAATCAGCGTGCATGTCTTGGGGGGGTCATGGTATAATGATAAATGTACTGTTTCATCTTAAGGTTAAAATTCCATCTTCTCAATATTTTTACCTCCTTCCTAAAATTCACAAGGGCATGCAGAAGCCCCCTGGATAGACCTATAGTCTCTGGTAAGGGCTCCCTCACCAAACCTCTGTCTGCTTATCTTACTATCTATTTAAAGCCATTGTTATTGGGGGTGAGAGCCAGGATAAAGGACACTACCGAATTTCTGAATATCATTTCTGATGCCCAATTAGTGTCAAATTGGTTACTGTGTACATTGGACATGACATCCTTGTATACTAGTATTCCTCATTGGGCTGGCTTATCTGCTTTAGAATATTGGTTAGATAGGATGTCCTTATATAGTCCTGGTTTCAACACATTTTAGTTATGCTTGGCTGAGCATGTGTTATCTAAAAATGTATTTTTTTTCAATGCTAAATGTTTTTTTGCAGTTGAGAGGTACAGCTATGGGTGCATCATTTGCACCCATTTATGCTAACCTCTTTATGGGGTATTTAGAACACATAGTTATATATGATATACATCATAATATTTTTCTTGGAGAAATTGACATCTGTTGTAGATTTTTGGATGACTGCTTGACTGTGTGGAAATCGGACACTGTATATTTACAGGAATTCATCCAATATTTGAAGGAAAATAAGTGGGGTATTAGATTTATAGTAAATTATGATGTTTCATCTATTTCTTTTCTAGATATTACTGTATCTAAATTATCTGACAGGACATTGCCCAGTACATTATATAGAAAAGCCCATCATTCAAATACATTACTTCACGCCTCCAGCTGTCATCTTAAACATATCACGGCCAATATACCCAAGTCACAGTTTATGAAAATACATAGAATCTGCTCAAATACTGCTGATTATATACATTTTGACAACAATTTAATAAATTGTTTTGTTGAACATGGTTACCCATTGGCTAAAGTTAGGCAGACCAGTAGGGAGGTACAATCACTTCCAAGAAGTGAGCTTCTTAAATATAGAAGTGATGGCCTTTGCTCAGATAACAAAATCAGATTTAGTACTACTTATGGCAGAAATACTCATAGATCTTTAGATCTGGTACAACAACATTTGGACATCCTTTTGACAGATGATAGATTATGTGAGTTATTAAGTCAAAGATGTTCATTTTCTTTTCAGAAAGGAAAAACTTTAATAGTTATTTTAGCCATTACAAACATTTTTTGCCTTCAACAAATTCTGTGCAAACTACTATAGATGGCACACAAGTGGTTGGTTGTTACTCTTGTGGCCATTGTTCTTTCTGTAAATTTATTTGTCCAACAAAAGAATTTTCAAGTAGAAATGTATCTAAGGTTTTTTACTTTTAGAATGTTTGGTAATTGTAACAGTGACTTGGCTGTTTATTTGGCAGTCTACTCTTGCACAGCTTTTTATGTTGATCAGACGTCCCAACCATTAAGGTTATGGATTTCAGAACATTTAAGTAGTATTAGAAATACATATCCAGCTAATGTTTATATAAACATACCATCATGCATAAGACAGCTACCTTTAAATTTATTATTATCGATAGAGTGTTGGGACACAGATCAATGAAAAGTGGTTGGCATAATGCATTAAACAGAAAATAAAAATTTGGATTTTGAAATTGGGGGGACTGTTTTCACCTGTTCTTAATGAACATTTGTAATAATTGTTTAATGGGGTTTAATTATTCTATTATGTTTGGTTATATAAAGTGGGGTATGTACTGATGGTGTTTTACATTGAAAAAGGCCAGTGGGCCGAAACCAGTATGTTTTTGTACATTAAAAGATGTTTACTCCAGTTGAGTGCTGGCTATTTGTCTTTTTACATTTTGCTTTTTGGGCCTGAGCACATGCTGTCCTTGCAGAGGTCTTGATTTGGGGATTAGTAAGGATGAAGTCACAGTCAGTTGCTTACCAAGGGCCAGGATGTGCCACATTACACATGCACCCAGATCACTGGACTAGAAGTACCAGCAATATGGCTAAATCATACTCCATGTGGGTGTAAATGACCTAAGATGAACCTCCCTAGAATATATGGAAAGAGATATCATGGACCTCTCAAAATATGTTTCCCAGGCTCACATAAACTTAGCATTGAGCAGCATTTTACCTTCTCCAAGGATGACACCACAATCCAAACAAAATATGACTGACTTTATTGTCTTAGTTTCTGGTGTCATTCCAAGGAGGTACAATATTTGTCAGCATGGAAGGAAATGGTCAACAGAGTTGCTTTGCCAGGGATGGTCTGCACCTCTGCACCTCCGCCCTCCAGTCTTTTGAATATTAGCTAAAACATTGTCCTTTCCCATAGTGCCTTTTTAAGAAAATATCAGATTGAAAGTACTTCTGACATAACAAATCAAAACCAAGAAAATCTAAGGGTGTTACTACTCAATGCTAAAAAAAAAACTCCATTCACAAGGTCTCCTCACATTATAGAATGCTGATATCTGTGCAGCCCCTCAGACATAGTTTAAAGCCTCAGGGAGCACATCGGTAGTGCAAGGCTATAATGCCTTCCACATACTTAACCTAGCTACTACACAGACAGGGACTAACGGCAGGGGTGTCTTGGTTTACATCAGTAATAAATATATCTTAAGGCTGGTCACACAGGAAAATACACTTGACCTTCCCACATTCAAGTTACCATAGGCAAAAACCCCATTCCACTTCTTTGCAAGCTATAAGCCGCCCTCTATGACCTAGGCATTGTTGCATTTTAACTTATTGGAAACACTCACCATCCAACCCAATACCATATTCTTGGGTGACTTTAATTACCCCACTGTTAACTGGGAATCATATGAGACAGAAAATGTATGGGCACAGAGATTCCTGCATTTTGTAAACACAAAATCCCTAGACCAGATTGCCAATACACTGCGCATGGGTGCAAATATACTAGATCTGGTCCTCACCAATATGACAGAGTTCTGCAAAACCTCTAGTGTAATGTGTTCTCTGGTAAAGTAAGACCACAGAATTGTCTCCTTTGAAATAAAAATAAAACCTGGAACCTCAGCTAACCAGGAATATTTAGGAATTAATATAAGGCTAGTTTATTACTATTAAGTGATAACCTGGCAAAATTTCAAGCCCCCATAAATGCTGAGAACACTGCTGCCTACACAGAACAGTTCAAGGAAACCTCATACAAACATGTTAATAACTGCATAGAGGCAGCTGTACCCACCAGGAAGAAGTACAGAACTAACTAAAAAACAAGCTATCCTGATGGAATCACACATCAATAGACTGTATAACAGAAGGAAGAAAATCATGGCAAATCTTAAGAGGTATAGCACTCAGCAGGATAAAAGCACTCTCATCAAACTAAAAAAACAACTTAGAAGATGAATTAAGTCTACCAAAGCCAAATTTTAAGGTGCACTTGGTCTCCCTCGCCAAGGACTACCACAAGGCATTCTTTAGCTATGTTCACAACCTCAAAGGCTATGCACAGTTGTGTGCAGAGCTCATTGTTCATGGAACCACTTATAGTGAACCAGAAGACATAGTAAATTTACTGGCTGACAAATTCAGCTTCAGCTTTACCTGTCTCTAGCCCTCAACCTTCCCTTAGGAAATGCTATCAAATATAACAACCCCTACTATAACTAGGGAAAAGACTTTTAATACTCTGTCTGAGGCCCTGCATTAATGAGCCCAGACAATATCCAAGGATACCTTCTAAATAAAAGGAAACATGACCTATTATGCCCTCTGGAATTGCTATTTCACTGTAGTCTCTGAACAGGCTTCATGCCTCACAAATGGAGAACAACAGTCATCTTCTGCACAAAGGTGGGACATCTACAAACCCTTGAAACTACAGAACCATAAGTGTCCCTAGCCCATATGGAAACCATGGAAAGAATTATAATGAAATGATCAAAAATTACATCGAAAAATACCAGACACTGGACCCAACCCAGTTTGGTTTTGTCAAGGGCAGGTAATGCCTACTCAGCCTGGTGGACTTCTTTGAGAAAGTCACCAAAGCAATAGATGAGGGCAAAACTGCTCACACTGCCTACCTTGACTTAGCCAAGGCATTTGACACCATACTTCACTCAGGCATTGTTGACAAACTCAGGAGTTTAGGTATAAACCCTTATGACACCCAGTGGATAGCCAGCTAGCTCACAGACAGGATCCAGGAAGTTAGAATTGGGAAGACCATCTCCAGAAAGAGGCCAGTCACTCATGGAGTCCCTCAGGGATTGGTTCTAGGATCACTCCTTTTTGGCATTTACTTCTCTGAAGTCAAGGGTATTGTCAATGGCCTCTGGCTAGTTACATTTTCAGATG
Organism: Protopterus annectens; assembly: GCF_019279795.1. Classification (NCBI taxonomy): domain Eukaryota; kingdom Metazoa; phylum Chordata; order Ceratodontiformes; family Protopteridae; genus Protopterus; species Protopterus annectens. The sequence goes on from NC_056733.1 coordinate 1,957,826,249, forward strand.
ATTGCAAATTAGGAACAGTCATAGAATCCTGCAGTGACACAAAAGTTCTCCAGCAGGGACTGACACAGACAAATAACTGGGTTCAGAGCCATGGACTAAAGCTAAATGCCAAGAGAGGCATGATAGTGTCCTTTGGGAAGTTATCTTCCCCTCGTAGCTATCATATTGACAACACACCCCCTAATAGTTGACTCAATAGTCAGGGATTTGGGAATACACATAGACAGCAATCTAGCCTTTGCCCATCATGCATCTACAATAGTGAGGAAATCAGTCTATGTTGTGCAACTTATAAATAAAGGTATGGCATGTTGGTCAAAGGAAGATATTATGCCACTGTATTTGGCATTCATCAGACCTATCATTAGGTAAAAAAACTTTGTGAAATATTCTTGTTTTTTCATGAAGTAAATATATACATACATATATATATTTCTTTTTGCTCTGCATTCCTAAGTGTTGTCTATGACAATTTTTACACATATGTATTCTATTATTATTTTTTTTCTTGTATTGTATTTTTTTATAATAAAATCCCCTTCTCTATCCAAGAAGTGCCACAAAAATCTTCTAAGTCACCATAAGCTACCACATATTCAAGCAGATGGGACCTTGACTTGACATTTCATCCAAACAATGCTGCACCCAGCAGGAGAGCATCACTACAATTACAGCAATGCACCTACCTTGTGTGAGAATAGAACCCACCACAATCTGCACCAAAGGCATGTTCAATACCTATTGTACCATCATAACTGACAGAACTGTTTTTTTGAGGTGAAAGACCTGAGAGTTTGCTATACAGGAAGGTGTCCAGGTCTCTAAAGATAGTATCTATTTCAAGGGGTGAGTATCTTTTTTTCCACATATGTATTTTGCTATTTGGCAAATGTGTTTTATAGCATTGTATTGTTTTTTTTTTTTTTTCTATTAATAATAAAAGTCCCCTACTCTTTTCAAGAGGTGTCATAAAAATCTTTTACATCCCACTAAGCTACCACAAACTCAAGCAGATGTGAAGTTGATTTAATGTCTCATCCAAACACTATCAGACTTAGCAGGAGGGCACCACTACAGTGGCAGCAATCCAGCTACCTGGAGTTAGGCTAGAACCCATCACTTTCTGCAGCAAAGGCAAGTGTGACACCTGTTGTACCACCAATACTGATGATAATGAGTTTTGTGACGTGAAAGACCTGGGCAATTGTTATATAGTAGGTGCCCATATCTATGTGAAGAGAAGAGTATCTTCTTGTGGTAAGGATATGAGGGTTTTTGTTTCTAAAACTGTGCAGTGCAACTTTATCGGTGTGCAGTGTTAGACTGTGACTCTGACACCATGACTTCGACTAAGTTAGGCCATTGTGTAGGATCTCTGCTTCCTCAATGAAGATCGCGATGGCTCCAAGCCTGAAATCATCCATGGCATTGGTCAGCCAGATGCTTTTGTCATATTTGATAGAAGAAAAAAACAGAACCCTGGGGTACACTACTACTGACAAGTATGTTTAAGGGTAGTGTATCACTGTCTTTGAGGATAATATGACTGATGTTCATCTGTGAGCTAGCTGGCAATATATTTGCTTATGTATGGATTCAAACAGAATGGGTGTCAATGATGCTGGAGTGGAGTTTAGTGCCAAATGCCAGTGCCTTTTTTGAAGAAGGTATCCAGGATTATATGGCATGATCTATCTTTCACAAAGAAAAAATGGATAGAGTTTAGGGGATGTAGGTCCTTTATGACCCTGTTTATAATGTCCATGATGATGTATTCCAGCCTGGTGCAAATATTGCTTGTGAGATGGAAATGTCTATAGCTGCTTGCATTAATGAGTGGGGAGAGGGAGGCTCTATTGTGGAGGGGAACTATGAAAGCTGTTCTCAAAGCTTTTGCTATCTCTCAAGTGGAGAAAATGTATTGTTTTATTTGTTTTTATGTATTTTTTGACAGGATAAGCCCACTGGACAAAAAAAATATTTTCAGAGGTAATTTGGGAGCATAGTCTTTTTAAATTACTGTGTCACGCAGTCAGCAATTTTGGAAAGAATCACACCCTGTATCCTGGACACAGGAAGAAGTTCTTTAACAGTTCAGAGCATTAGTCCTCTATGCAAACTACCAGATGTGCTATAGCTAAAAGGTAAAATAGTTTAAGGTGGAAATCTGAAGGACTGTGTGTCATACTTACCAGGAAACTTCTTTGTGTCCATAGGGTGGGTGTTTTTGGTCTTATAGAACACTTTCAATTTCTTTTCCGAGGATAAATTTGGTGTGGGTGCATATGGACTGTATAGTTAGGGTCTGAATGGAAAGATGATACAATCAAGAAGAAAAGAAGGAGTATTGCTAGAATTGAATTAATCCTAAAGTTTTGGTGAGTACCTTCACATGATGGACCCTGTTTTCACAAAATCTAACATAGATGACACTGATATTTAGAATACATTTATATAACATATAGCATATATTATGGAAAGAGGTAGATTAAAAAAAAAAAAAGTAGCTAGGTGCACAAGTCTCAGGACAACAATTACCCACTCCTTGTATGCACGCTGGTGCCGGGACTGGAAAAAATTACAGTGTATAGTACAAGACACTGAAACATTTCTACACTGGGGTTAGGCCAGGTTCAGGGGGACTATGCCCCACCCCATTGTTGAAGGAAGTAGTAGTTCACACAAATCACAACAACTGATAGGTCAGAAAAGCGCCATAACAATGACAGACTAGACTAGAGAGAATAAGGAAGAAATTATGTATTGCTACTATTCCAATCTTCCAGATTGAAGATATCCAAAAACATGAAGAGAGAAATTAGAGGAAAGAAAAATCCATACACAAGAAAACTGTCAAAAGCTTGAAATGCAGATTTGTGTTCATTAGCACAGCAGATCTATGAAAAACATTACACAGACAAATAAACGTTGGGGGGGGGGGTTGGAAAAAAGTGTGAAACTATAAATTTCAAAACTAGAGATTTTTGAAAGGTATAATAAAGAAACATGGACATAAGAATGAAACAGATATCTGATATGGTGCATTATTTATGCAAATGAGAATTCATAAATCAATACAAAAAGCAGTGTTAAAAATATTTGAAGATAAATATAGGAAAGGGAACCCAGATATGGAAAATTTCACAATGCAAAATATAAGATCCCAAAGGTGGAATACAGAACAGAAGATTTGTAAAGTAGAAGTTAAATAAATAGAAGCTGAAGTTATGGAATAACTGTGAAGTGAAAGACAGAAAGTCTAATACAGGTTATCCCACAGCATGATGGAGCAATGAGTCTCCAGATTATGAAGCAGATGGAGCGGGAGACATCTGAAAAATAAATATGGACATGGGGGAGAAAAAGTGATTTACCAAGGTGCAATATTTATGCAAAGGAGAAACCAAAACTAATCAATACAAAAAAGCAGCATCAAAGGCATTTGAAGAGAAATGCAAGCAAAAGCACACAGATATGCAACACTTCACAATACAAAGAATAAGAAAGCAAAGGGGGGGGGAGTAGAAAAGAGGATTAACAACAGAGGAGTTAAAGAAACAGAAAATGGAGTTATGGATTGCCTATGAAGTGAAGGATTTAGTGTAGAAAATCCAACACAGGTAATGTCAAAGCATGATGGAACAAAGCCCCTAAATTAGTGAGAAACAGGTGGAATGGGAAGCATCTTATCACTTGCCACATGAAAAAGGGTTGAAGCCTTCAGTAGGAAACCAGTATAAAAGTTCAATTGCACATACACAGCAGCAAAAGGAGCAAGAAAGAGTGGTGATTCTGACATAGGTAATGCTTTGCAGTGATGACCCAGTCAGTTCCCATACAAAAGACAACGGATGATGGAGGATATAGTTGATGAGAATATGTCACAGGAAGGAATTCTGGAACTTTTTTGCAGAATATCAACAGGAAACAGACAGTAAAGAATGTGCCTGTAGTTTAAATTAAATGTAGCTAAAGAAAGAATTGCTTGGTTTAATAGAGATAGACAGACATATTAAAATTTGTGAAAGAAATAGATTATTAAACGTAAATAAAACCCAAACTGTTAGAATTATGATAAAACAGATGAAGAGTGCAGTCAAGACTATTAACCAAAATCCATGTGATATAACAAAAGTAAATAGGATGTATTACTGTGCAGCTAAATTAATAACAGATAAAGTCTTGCCAAAAAAATGCAGAGGAATAAGGGAAAGGAAGGGAAGAAATAAATCGCCATCATGGAACCATCCTATAGAAAAAACTATAAAGCTGTTTAGGCAAGAAGAGCAATTGTTAGAAGAGTACAGAAGATGGAACAGGTCAACAAAAATACTTATACATATAGACATGATAAAAGCAACAAGCAGTATCAAAACAGACTAGGAAGTATTGAACATTATTGCAAATAATAAACTAAAGATATCAACACAAGCAGAAAAACTTAGAAGAACTGAAAATACTTTATTCCTTTAAAACAATAAATCTTGTAAGCGCTTTTGCATTCAAACTGGAATGCTTCTTCAGGCATACTTAAAACAGTCAAGCCATCAGTTTAAATACTACTATCAGCCAATTATATTACTGCATTAATTAAACTTAAAAACACACTGTAAAACAAACTCACATTTCTCTCCATTTGTTGATAGATCAATGTATAAAAACATATACATCCTAAAAAATCTATTTAGAAATCACACTTAAAAACATGTGTATATATATATATATATATATATATATTATATATATATATATATGTGTGAGTGTGTGTGTGTATATATATATATATATGTGTGTGTGTGTGTGTGTGTGTGTGTGTGTGTGTGTGTATATATATATATATATATATATATATATATATATATGTTTGTGTATATATATATATATATATATATATATATATATATATATTTATTTTTTTTTTTTTTTTTTAATAGGATCATTCACTTACTTCAAATAAAGTATTGTCAGTTCGGACCATGGTGTCACCTCAAGATTTGTTTGTCTCTGGATACATTTTTTCATTGAGGTGCTTTAGCCTCTGACTTCTGTTGTTTTTATCTAATATACAAACAAAGCACAACACTAACCCTTAAATATTCTGGGCTACCATAAATAATATTCTACAGCCAGGCAAAACTAGTACCCAACCCCAAACATCAACACATCTAAAAATAGCATTGCAACACAACTCAATGAATACTCTACCAATACCATTTTGAAACTATCATCAAATCCTCTACATACAACTTTCCTACACTTAGCAAACTTCACAAACAACTAGAAATATTTATTCTTCCAACCAGTCCAAATGAGTAGAGTCCTCAGATACCTGCCCAAACTAAATCCCACTACCCTTGCTGCTGATAAACTCCCAGCAGAATATCTCCATATCACCACCAAAGCTATCTCATACCCTATTTCTATACTCTTAAATAGATCGATCTCTGAGCAAAATGTCACAGTCTTCTTGAAAATCACACATATAATAACCTCAAAGGGGAAACTTGACAGAGTTATCAATTACTGCTCCACTCTCAAAAATTCTAGAGAAATGCATACACTCCCAAATATTAAAATTCCTCCTTTCCAACCATCTGTTAACCAAAACTCAGCATGGCTTTCGACTGGGCCATAACACCACCACTGTCCTTATCAGTTTTATCAGTCATGCTAATCAACAAAGAAATCCAGGCAATCTAGTATCAACTCTCTTTTTGGACCTCTCTAAAAGATTTGATACCGTTTCCCATAGCAAATTACTGTCTGCCCTCTCAGAACTGAAACGAAATAACTTTGCACTTCTATGTTTCAAAGGTTATCTTTCTAACAGACAACAGGCCATTATTTTTATTTTATTTATTTTATTTTACATTTGTTGACCGGGCTAGTCCAGCTGGATAATTTCCATTTTCAGTGGAGGCCCGGGAAGAAAAGCTCCACAATTAAAACAAGGTTAAACATTTAAGCAACAATGCATACATTTTAGTGTAGTAAAAAATACAGCGAAAAAAAACAGGTAAAAAAACAAATAGCCTAAGCTATATATTCATATATTTTTTTTTTTTTTTTTTTTGTTAGAACAGTACAGTAATTTAGTCATTTGAAATAGCAGGGAAAGATAGTGATTTTTACGTAGGGAGGTATGGCTGAAGAGCGAAGAAGTCATTCAGTCTGGATTGGTACAGGAGCAGAGCCAGAAGTTGTTAAGATGTAATAGAAGTTGTTTTTTGAAAAGTTGAAAGGAGTCTAGTGAGGTAATGTGTGGGGAGGTTATTCCATATTTTCCCTATGGAGTTTGAAAATAGACAGTTACCTGCTGAATTTGTAATTCTAGTTGTGGTGACTTGTATCTTTTCGCAGATCGCAACTGTTTCAAGTTTTGTAGGGAGTAAGGAGGTTACTGAGAGCTGGTGTTTTTGTTGGTTGATAAAGAATGTTATGTGTAATTAAGAGTTGTTGATAGATAAGCTTGTTAGGTAGTTCTAACCATTGTAATTGTTTTAAGTTATTACAGTGGTGAGTTCTGTACTGGGATGCTGTGGCAAACGGGCTATATTATGATAGGATGTAGTTAGTTTTTCAGGTTACCTTTAGAGAGATTGGTGTAAATAGAGGAAGCATACAGTAGGGTGGAGATAAGATGTGATTGAGCTAAGGTGGTCCGTGCTTCTGGAGTAAGGAAGGGTTTTATTCTGTACAGTGAACCTATCTTTTATTTACTGCTTTTATAGTGTTATTGATATGACAATCATAGTTAAGATTATTATCAATAGTAACACCAAGCAGTTTGGTAGTAGAGTCTGGGGAGATAAGAGAATTGTCAGCTGCAGTAATAGTAAAATGTAGTTGAGGAGATTTGTGGGTAGGTGAGAATAGTAATAGTTTTGTTTTCTTGGAGTTGAGAAGGAGACATCTTTTTGAGAACCATTGTTCAACGGTTGAAAAGGTAGATTGTGTGAGTGACTGGAGTTCAGATTGGGTGGGAGCTGTACAGATGATGGTAGAATCATCTGCATATTGTATGCAGGTAGTGTTATGGATAGATGATTGAAGATCATTAATAAAGATAGAGAATAAGAGTGGGCCTAATATTGATCCTTGAGGAGTCCTAAGGAGATAGGTAGTAGAGCAGATAGAGAATTTTTCCAGAGTACTGCTTGTTGTCGGTTTTCAAGGTAGGATGAGAACCACGTTAAGGAGGAAAAATCCAAGGCAAGTGAGTTTAGTATGTGTAGGAGAAGTTTATGGTTGACCATGTCGAAGGCTTTTGACAGGTCTAGGAAAAGAGAAGCAGTTAGTTTGTTATTATTACGGTTACAGTTTATTGTGTTAGTAAAGGAAAGTAGTGCAGTGGTCGTACTATGTGAGGGTCTAAATCCATGTTGAGTGTTTGCTAGTAGGTTATTTTGAAGGAGATGGTTAAGTAGTTGTTTGTGTATACATTTTTCCATGATTTTAGCTAGTGGAGATAATAGTCCTATTGGGCGGTAGTTAGAGAGGTCAGTGGATTTGCCTCCTTTATGTAAGGGTATGATGTGTGATATCTTCCAGATTGCTGGAAAATCACTTTCTTTATGGATCTGTTTATTAGGATCGAAACAGGGTAGGCTATAGCTTTTGCTGCTACCTGAAGGAATTCAGCAGGAAGCTTATCTGCTGAGGGGTAGTGGGTTTAAGTTTTGTAAGAGAGATTGTATGTAGGAGGTGGGTATGGGTTGAAGTTGAAGGGAAGGAATGACGTTGTTGGTGTTACTTAAGATCAGTTGGGAAGCATCAGGGGATAAATGGCTTGCTAGTGTTTGTATGGAAGTAGTAAAGAAGCTATTGAAGTTATTGGCTATTAAAGAGGGATTATCAGGGTCTAGATTCTGTGGGTTAGGTGTTACTATTTTACCTGGGGTAAGTAGATGATTGATAGTAGACCAGAACCTTTTTGGTTCTTTTTTTGTGGATTGCTGAAGTTCTACATAGTAGTTCTTTTTGTCTGAAATAATAGCATTTTTGGTTTTGTTTCTCAGCTCTCTAAAGGTTTGATAGTCTGTTGGGTTTCTAGAGGAGCGCCATTTCTTCCAAGATTTATTTTTAAGCCTGATCTTTTGTTTAGTATTAGAGGTAAGCCAGGGTGCTGTTCTGGTCTTTATTCTAATGGTACGACTTGGGGCATGGTGGTTTAGGATTGTAAGGAATGCTGAGTTGAAATATTAAATAGCAGGACAGTTTATCCCTCTTCTCCCAGTCACCTTAGCAGTGCCTCAGGGATCCATACTGAGTCATCTCTTATTCACAATATTAACAAACAACCTCCACAAGTTCACCCTTCGTGCAAGCATAGTCCTGTACACAGACGAATCTTCTCTAATCTGCTCTGCCCCCTCTCTCCAACTCCTACAGAAAATAACTCAAGAATCCTTTTCTGCAGTTGAAACCTGGTTAACTGACTCTCAATTAATACTCAACCCAAAAATACCCAGCTCATGTTCTTTCACTCCTGCAAAGTTATAGAACCCATTCCCCCCTTCACTATCATTGAGTCTGACAACACCCATATCTCAGCAGTTGCACACACCAAACTACTAGGTGATATCATCGACCACAACATGAAATTTGAAAAACACATCACTCAAACCATAACCATAGTGCACAAAAAATTAAGTACACTCTACAGGTGTAAAAACTACCTAACCTCCAATACAAAAATGATCATAGCAAAAACCCACTTACTCTCCACATTATTTTTTGCTTCTCCTATCCTAGTTAACATAAACAAAGTGAACTAAACAAACTATCCACATTATCACAAAATAGCTTAATTTGCTACCAACTCTTCCTATAGATGTCACCATTGTCTAGCCCTCCACAACTTGTCCTTGATGGAATTACCTAACTTACTTACCCTAAATCAACTCACCTTGGGTCATCAAATTATTTATTACCCCAACAAAACCCAAGCTCTATATGGCCTAATCAACCAGTACCCTAACAGCGATCAGCTAAGTGACTAACAATAAAGGTCTGGTTTAAGTATCCAAAACTAGATATAATTCAGGGTAGTCTCTATACTCCTGTACTGTAGCAAAAATGTAGAAATCCATCCCACCTGAAATGAGGACCAACATAAATAATCTCAGTTTCAAAACACAGTTGAAATTCTGTATCACCAGGTCATAGATCTGTAATTGCTCTCACCCAAGATAACTCCTAAAAGACCACTCTTGTCAAAATGATTTGACCCAGGATAACTCTTATAAGACAATTGTAGCCATAATATTCTTCCTTATATTCTATTATAAGGGCTTCCAAAACTTCAATACCCATATAATTTGTCTTCTTTTTTTGTAATACAAGCTATATCAGTCTTAAAGTATTTGGATCAATTCTTTCAGCTTAATGCTGTCTTTACAGTTTTTGTACCTGGAAGCATCAACAAAAATATCAAGTGTTTTTAGACAGTTGTTTCTGTATTATTGTATTTTGTACTTTGTAATTTGTACTATAATGGATGCCATGTATTATCTTATAAGTATGGAACATTCTGTGTCTTATTTTTACATTTTGTGCTAGAACGTGTGTCATTTATTTTGACTTATTGTATGGAGTTTATCTCTCCAGACCGTCGCTGAAAATGGGCAACCCCTGCCCACTCGGATTTCCCCAGTAAACAAATGTAAAATAATTAAAAAAAAATATATCACAAACCAAGACAGGATTCTTTAAATAAGCCCTGGATTGTTCTTTCTGCAGTCTGTGTGGATTTATAGCTGGCTAGGCCTCTTAGGATGGCTGCAGCTTATCTGGCTAAAACCTATCCATTTCTAACAATCAGCAGTGAAAATTAAAGGTAAAACAACAAAATATAAATCAATGTAAATCTTCTTGTCTAAAAGCTATCCCTTCCTTCCCTGAAACAGTGAAAAACAGTGGTAAAAATAAATACAAATTCAAATAAAATGTCTCTTACCAGTCAACTCTACAGTAAATCATAAACCAAGATAGAATTGTTTAGATAAGCTCTGGATCGTCCTCTCTACAGGCTGTGTAAATTTATAGCTGGCTAGACTCCTTGGAATGGCTAAAGCTTGTCTGTCTAAAACCTATCCCTTTCTAACAACCAGCAGTGAAAATTAAAGATAAAATGATAGGCCTGCAACTGACCACAAGAAACGTTAAACAATTAGCCAATTTATTATGGAATTCATATATAAGGACATTGCTAGCTTACAGTCTTTTTCCCAAACCAATTTATCTTGTAAAGGATAGATGTTGCCTGCTTAAGCAGGTGGACTTCCTTGAAACTGTCTCAGAATGGTAAAAGAATGGCATACTGGTGTACACTACCTACCTAGACTAGGCAATCTTTTGAAACTATCCAGCATTCTGGAATCAATAACAGACTAGCACAGCTAAATATTAATCAGTATAAGTGAAAGAGATATGTAAGTTGATTAGAAAGTTTTTAAATTGAACACATCGGTTCTTCAAATGTATAGCGGTGATAAATTTGGAATATTGGCAGAGACAATTGTGAAAAATAATAGTTTTGACTAACATGATAAGGATGACAAAATTTTCAATGAAATAGTTGGTAAGGTGAGTTTGGACAGAAAAAGAATAACTGAATGCATATATCTTCTCCTAGCTGGTTAACACCTCATCACCTTAGGCCTATGCACTAAATACCAGGTATTAAATTAAACAGCATTTTAAAGAATTAAGGATTAAAAAGCTAAGACAAGTAAATTGAAAAGGGAGTTATTATGGTGCAGAAGTAAGGACTGGTACAACATTTCTTACAAAAGAGATGTAAATTTAAAATTATTGTTGGAAAATCTGAAATATTTTATTAGCACACCTACCTTTACTGATTTTCTGATCCCTGGAAGAATAACTGGTGTCCCAGGGTATTTTAAGTGCAATTTCTGGGCATTGTTTATTTGAGCTGTTGCAGTATCTCTGACACTTTGTATGCAGATGTTGTCACAGCCTGTTGATGAGCCTATATATGCCATTTATAATGAAAACGATAACAATACATTATTTAAACATAGTACTTGTAGAAATTAAAATAATGACATGTTCTGTTATTAAGCTAGTACTTCTTGATTTAAGAGGATAAATCATTATACACATTTGGAATTAAGACAGTTATATTGATAATTATTTTTGAAAGCTACACCTTGGACTGAATTAGCAACTTAGTATAAAATTCTATTTAAAACTGAGATTTTTGAAGTAATAATTTTTGGACATTTGACACAGTGTTAGATGTTATTGGAAGCTAGTAAAGTGTAGCAGCATCAAACTGCCTCTTTTTTTTAGTCCTGTAAAATCTTTGATGCCATATTCTAGTGGTTGTTCAGTCTTGTCTTTTTTATTTAATTGACATAAATCTGTTTGCTAGTTTTACTCTAAAATAATCTGTGCTTAAAGTGAGGTGGAAGCTCTTAGTTTTTAGTCTACTGGTGTTTCATTGATGTACATTTTATTTTATATTACAAGTTTCATATATATATATATATATATATATATATATATATATATATATATATATATATATATATATATATATATATATATATACACATATATATATATATATATATATATATATATACATATATATATATATATATATATATATATATATATATATATGAATGAGCATACTTCATAAGAATGAAAACCCACCTACACAAATCATTAAATGTGGAGACTTCACTGAAACCTCAAATGAACAAACACTCAGATCACCAGTTAGAAAATCTGGGATAGTAACATGCCCAGCAGCTCAAAAAATTCAAACCAAAGCAAATTAAACCCATGCATGTGGGGGGGGGGGCTTCACTCCGCACACCCCCTTAACTAAGTATACTGACTTTGCGATCGCACTACATTGGGGAAAGGGGCAAAGTTCAACAAAGTGGCCAAGTGATTCCTTTCCCACAGTAACGTTCTGGTAATCCAAGTGTTCATTAAATTGTAGTTTCTGCAAAGTTGTGTGAGTCTTTAGAGATTCAGGTAAGTGGCTTTTCATTCTTTTCAAGTAGATCATTAAATACAGTGGATATAAAAAGTATACACACCCCTGTTAAAATGCCAGGTTTTTGATATATAAAAAAACAAGACCACAATAAATCATTTCAAAACTTTTCCCACCTTTAATGTGACCTATAACCTGTAAAATTCAATTGAAAAACAAATCTGTTAGGGAAAAAAAAGTACAATAAGCTGGTTGCATAAGTGTGCACACCCTTAAATTAATACTTTGTTGAAGCACCTATTGATTAAATTACAGCATTCAGTCTTCTTGGGTACACACCTCCCATAAATTAAAGAGATTGATTAATCCCAAATAAAGTTCAGCTGTCCTAGTAGGATTTTCCTGACATTTACTCAGTTACTGGCTAGAACAAAAGCCATGGTTCTCAGAGAGCTACAAAGCATCAAAGGGATCTAATTGTTGAAAGGTATCAGTCAGGAGAAGGGTGTAAAAAAATTTCCACAGCATTGACTATACCATGGAACACAGTGAAGACAGTCATCAAAAAGTGCAGAAAATTTGGGCCAACAGTGACGTTGCAAAGAAGTGGACGTTCATCCAAAACTGATGAAAAGACAAGACTAAAACTGGTCAGGGAGGCTGCCAAGAAACCTACAGCAACACTGAAGAGTTGCAGGAATTTCTGGCAAGTACTGATTGTGTACTACATGTGACAACATACTCCTTATGTCTGGGCTATGGGGTAGGGTTGCAAGACAGAAGCCTTTTCTTACACAGAAAAAAACATACAGGCCTGGCTAAAATTTGAAAAACAATACATCAAGTCTCCCAAAAGCATGTGGGAAAATGTGTTATGGTCTGATGAGACCAAGGTTGAACTTTTTGGCCACAATTTCAAAATGTATGTTTGGTGCATAAACAACACTTCACATCACCAAAAGAAAACCGTCCCAACAGTGAAGCATGCTAGTGGCAATATCATGATTTGGGGTTGTTTTTCTTATGCTGGAACTGTGGCTTTAGTTAAGGTGGAGGAAATTATGATGGTTCCAAATACCAGTCACTTTTGGCCCAAAAACTACAGACATATGCTAGAAAGCTGAAGATGAAGAGGAATTTCAGCTTTCAGCAGCAATGACCCCAAACATACATCCAAATCCACAAAAGAATGGCTTCACCAAAAGAAAATTAAAGTTTTAGAATGGCCCAGCCAAACCCAGACATAAATCCAATAGAAAATCTGTGGAGTGACCTGAAGAGAGCTATGCACAAGAGATACTCTCCCAATTGGACAGATTTGGAGCACTTTTTCAAGGAAGAATGGGCAAATATTGCCAAGTCAAGATGTGCCTTGCTGATAGACTCCTAACCAAGAAGACTGAATGATGTAATTAAATCAAAAGGTGCATCAACAAAGTATTAGTTTAAATGTGTGCACGCTTATGCAACCAGCTTATTGTACGTTTCTTATTTTTTATATTTTTCCCCTAACAGATTTGTTTGTTTTTCAATTGAATTATACAGGTTATAAGTCACATTAAAGGTGGGAAAAGTTTTGAAATTATTTATTGTGGCCTTATTTTTTAAATCACAAAAACCTGGCATTTTAACAGGGGTGTGTATACTTTTTATATCCACTATATATATATATATATATATATATATATATATATGAGAAAGAGAGAGAGATGTCTATAATCTTGGATAAGTTATGTATTCAGTTATTGATTTTAAATTGTAGCGATTTTTGTTTGTTAAAATGGATTGAAAGAATATGCATCCTTGTGAACACTGATAAAGAACCATAGTATCCAATAAAATATTTGTTTAGCTGTATAGGAAGAGAAAATACTGAAGTGACATGGGAAGGTTAAGTCATTTGAGATGTATGAAGGTGGAATAATTATGAAACTTGAAGTATTGCCTTTCTATGCAATGGGGAAAGGTTGTAAATATACAAGGAGTGCTAGGATTACACTCAAGTATTGGAAAAGATAAACTTGTTTACAGCATCCTTAGTGTAAGACCTAATTCTGATAGCAGTTCTGGGTGCTTAACAATTGATGTTTACCAACTCTAAGTGCTGCTATATTTAGATATTGTGGTAGGAACTTATAGAGAGACAATGCTATAAGGCCAAGAAAAGCAGCAGGAGATAAAACAGCTTTGTTTATGTTTGCTGTCTTCATCACTCAACTGTCTATGACTTTGCCTCATAGTTGTATTCTACCCCTCATTTTTTTTCTGGTAAATTACTCAGCATTACAGTCAGTCAGTTATTCCAGACATTACAGTTTGAGATTTCTTACTGTTCATAAAATGCATATTGATGCAAAAGCTTTTGTACTCTTAGCTTCTTAACTGAATAAAAGCAATATTTAAACACTGCCCATGATTTTGTTCATTTGTCACTCCCACCATAATTTTTAGATTTGTCCAGAATTCTTAAGCAAAAAAAATTCTGGTAGGTGTGATGCTCTCTGTTTAAGTGCTTTATCATTTTCCAAAGTGGTAAGAGGCTTTTGCATTCTCGCATTTTCTTCTAACTGGTGGTACATGATCAGATATAGCTCCATTCACATCAAAAGAATCATGATTGTGCTTCCAGTCATTACTCTTATTATGTGTTCTTCACACTGACAATTAGACTCATCTCTCAAGCTTCACTCTCAAGGTAAACTTTGTGGCATCCATGACTCAAGCACATAATAAGCTGGTTATGATCAATGATGTTATATTTTTACTGGATACTAATGAGGAGTGGCTCTAAAAAAATGGAACTGTGGAGGTCAGCCTTGCTTTTCATCTGTTTTCATATTTTGATAGTCTGTAGATATAGTCAGCCATTTCTCTTCTTTGTTTTAGAATGCATTAAAATTTTACCACAAAGTTCAGTTTTAAGCAATGTGAATATAAAATTAATTTTTATCATTAATCAGTCCTGTCAAACCAGAACTTTTATTTCACACCTTACATACTTCTATTACCCAGTACACAGACATGGTAACAATGTCACTTGTTAATACTCCTATCCTATTCTCCTAAATACATCCATAGGGCTTACTTACAGCATAATTCTGATCATATCATATCATATCATGTATCATATCATATATCATATATCATATATCATTGTGACAATTGGGGAGAGATGGGCAAAGGCTGCCAGCCTACTCAAATAGAATGTGATATATAATGCTGACATTTGTAAATAAATGTAAAATACAGGCATGTTTTCTTGAGTGTAAAAGAATATTGTGAAATGTGGAACTGCAAAATTTGTGGCAACATTGCACTCTACTGACCAAGTGAAGCATGTTGTGACCCTTTCATGTTAGAATTTGGCTCCAGTGCATCTGGATGAAGGTTTCATGCCCATTGTTTTAAGGGTAAAGTTTATGACCAGAATTTAGATGTGGAATGTGCTTTATTGCTCTAGTTTCTGTTAGAATATACATGTGAAATATCTTCTATTGCTGTAAGTTTCTGACCAGGTGTTAGATTACTAAATAATACAGTTTGTTTGCCTGGGAAAACCTAAATGTCAAAAATGATGTAATTTGGGGGGGCTTTAGTGACATGTTTGTTAGTAATGTTTAAATACTATTTCTCACAAGAGACTGAGAGCATTTTGATCTTGATATCCAACTTATCAGCACTCTGCCTCATGCTCACATGTAAGTGTTAGCACTGTGATTTTTTGTAGGAATAGTTAAAGCTAGTAAAGATTAATTAGGTATTTTTCTTTGAAATCAGACCTGTCCTACTGTATTATTTGAAGTTTCTGTGTGATCTCTGAACTCTTAGATATCTCGGTGGTGTAGTAGTTTTGTCTTGTGTTTTAATTATTTATTATTAAATATTTTTAAAACCTTCGACCTGTGGCTGATTTGTGTAGAGATAAGCTCTAGAGTACATTGCATATTTATAGGGGTTATTGTAATAGGCCACTCTAAAGTAAGCCTTGACTGTTAGTCATACTACCATTGGATTATAATATTGCACAATAATAATTGGACACCCTTTTAAGGGCCTTTTAGTAGCTGATATTATTAGCTGGGTGGTGGCAGTAATTACTACCATATAGTCTGGGTAAAGAGGCACAGCTGGGGAATCTGTGTCAGCCTTTCCCAGGAGTGTCTGTGAAGTTGTATAAATAATTATCTCAAAGTGTGTATGTGTTGCGTCAGCTACTTGGCAGGGACACGAAGCACTGGTTGGACAGAGAGGGTACTGGAGGTTCCAGCTTGCCCAGCTAGGCTGAGACGTGGACCCTATAGCGGTGCCAGTGGGGAGTCTTATTGGGGACCTGGTGAGCAAAGGAGCATCCAGCCCCAGACTGACTGTGATCTCTGTGTGCACTTAATGGAAATTGTACTTTACTGTGTGTATTAGTTATCTTTTTCTCTTCTATGAGATGACCTCCCTGGTGTTAGTGGTGAGGATTGAGGCTCCTTGATTGCTGGGCCAGGGCACGGTCATCACAATTATATTATATTATATTATATTATATTATATTATATTATATTATAACATATTGAGTTTTGCCAGTCACAGATAATCAAAAAATTGTCTTACTCTTCATGTGCTCTGCCTGCCTCAGGTACTTAATCCAGTCACTTTACTTAAGTTGTGTTTCAAAATGTCAAGCCCCGTGAATACAAAAAGTAATGACAAGTAAGGAAAACTTACACCCCTTCATCACCTACTACAATAAATCTTGCAAGGCATCCTATGACCTCAAGCAATTTTATCTTTACTAACAATCACTGCTACATCTTTCATAATAGCCATTCCTACCCCCGAAACTCATACCATCCCCCTTTTCCCTGTCTGCTGCCACTACCCTACCATCTATCTTTCAAACTATTCCATTGTTCCCTTTCTTCCATTTTTCCTCTCCACTTTATCTTTTCCTCCGCACTTCTCCTCAGTCATTACACATCACGTGTCATATTAATTCCATTATACTATACCTTACTGTGCTACACATCTCTGTACCTTTGTTTGACCATGTCAAACTGCACTAAATGTGTATTCCCTTAATACACGATTTGCCTGGTTAGTACTGTATGATAAAGTATATTTGCTATACTTTGTATGCTGATCCTTGCTCTTCCACAAATACTTCTATTTGTAAAACCATTTATTTATGGACATGTGTTTAGAAATGCAGCTGACGTACACATGTGTAATTTTCCTTTAATGTATATGTCATCTATGTGCCTATGCAATAATTGTTAATTTCTCTTGGTCTGTAGCTTTTCATCCTAGGCCTCTGCTGAAAAGTGGCTTTCTGCACACCCAGACAAACTGGTTAACAAAAACAATATATAAATATCACATACATGTATAGAATGAGACCTCTAATTACTTTGGTAAATTTTACCTATCCCCAAACCCAGAAATAATCCTAGAGTCTCACTCTAATCTGATGGTGTTGTTGGCAGAAGGCTTAACTCATATCCATTTCACTTACAAACTATTTTTTATGGTTAGTGTTCATATCCAGATATTTTGACCATTTTTGCAATAGAATACATCTGAGAATACATATAAGTACACTATGAAGATTATCTCTAATCACTGTCCATTGATCTGTTAATCTCTTGATGCTTAATTGAATCACCTTCATTTTTATAGTGATTCAAATGCCCATAATATGCAAAGCTCAGAAATCTATAATTTCCCTACTATCACTCAGTATGCATTTTTGTCATAACTTATATCATATGACTGAAAATGTTTCCACTTTCATCTACATTTATAACTACAAAGACATCTTTAGTGAGAATAGTTAACCCAAACAGTTTTTCAGTGATAACTCTTATTACACATTATTAGAGTTTTTTATTTTACTTTTATTTATTTATTTTTTCAGATTGTTTACGATTACAATTTTCATTGCGTAAGAGAGAATCCAGATGCACTCAGAAGTCACATCATATCCAACATTTTTCCTCAAGTGATATAATAAACCTCATCTATATCTGTAACTCATTTTGTGCCCACTGAGTGGTGCAGAGCTACAGTTATCCCAATCCACAAGGGGGGATCCACCTTGGATCCCGGAAACTACCGTCCCATCAGTGTGACAAGCCTTATCTGCAAGGCCATGGAGCGTATTATCATGGAACTTATAAACAAAGACATTGGCAATCTTCAAACACTGGACCCCACCCAGTTTGGGTTTGTGAAGGGCAGATCTTGTCTCCTGAACCTGATTGACTTCTTTGAATCAGTCTCCAGAGCCATGGACAAGGGTAAGGTGGTCCACACAGCCTATCTAGACCTTGCCAAGGCCTTTGACACCATCCCCCACTCTGGAATCATAGATAAACTTACTAAGTTGGGCATTAATCTCTATGTCACCCAATGGGTTGCTAAATGGCTTACTGATAGAACCCACACTGTAAAAGTAGCCGACTCCAAATCCAGCTCCAGACAAGTGACAAGTGGAGTACCTC
Source organism: Protopterus annectens (assembly GCF_019279795.1). Lineage (NCBI taxonomy): Eukaryota > Metazoa > Chordata > Ceratodontiformes > Protopteridae > Protopterus > Protopterus annectens. The sequence continues at coordinate 1,957,844,714 of NC_056733.1, forward strand.
AGGGTTCAGTCCTGGGGCGCTCTTGTTTGGCATCTACTTCTCTGAAGTACAGGTCAACACTAAGGGACTCTGGCTAACAAAGTTTGCTGATGACTGCAAACTGGGAGCCATTATTGAATCCCCAAATGATGTGGATACTCTACAAAAGGGCCTTACAGAAACAGATGCTTGGTGCCAGAGCCATGGGCTCAAGCTCAATGTCAAGAAATGTATTGTTATCCCTTTGGGAAAAAACATGTATCCATGAATTACCATATAGGTGGCAGTACACTAAACACAGAAAGTGTGATAAGAGACTTAGGGACACAGGTGGACAGTGGTCTCACCTTCGATAACCACATTGCCACAACAGTCAGGAAATCCTTCTATGTGGCACACCTCATCATGAAGGGCTTTTCATCCAGAAAAAGGAGGTCATTGTCCCACTGTACTCATCCCTCATTAGACCCATTATAGAATACAACGCCCCATTTGGTATGTACCTCTCAAAACATCTGCAACAACTGGAAAGGCCTCAGAAATACCTCACTAAAAGAATCACAGGCCTAAAGCAGATGCCCTACGCTGGCCGCCTTAAAAATCTCCAGATATACTCTGTCGCATATCGGCTACTCAGAGGCGATCTCTGCTTAACATACAAGGCCATGTCAAACCCAGAGCTGTTGGACATGCTACACTTAAAGAAATCCCAATCCCTCAGAGCTACATGCTCCAGGGATCTAAACCTTGTCATCACAATAAACAAAACATGCTGGAGGGATAGGTTCCTGACCCAGAGACTCCCCAGACTCTGGAATAGATTGCCCATACATGTCAAGCAGAGTGCCTCTTTGGACCTTTTCAAGAGGAACCTTGACGATTGGATGGGAGAAAGGAAATTCACCCCAGGGATCACATCAGTCGCCCTGCTAGACAGGGGTCCAGGAAAGTAAATAATGTGGGAAGAAATAGCCAGGGAATTGTTATGGCTAGGCTTGTATAGGCCCTAGGGCTGATAGCCTAGTACCAACCAATGAACCTTTGAACCTATGAACTCTTTCTACTAAGTCCTAGTATAACTTCCCACCTAATGTACTAAGCAGGGAACTCCTCCAAGAATCACCTTAATGCTGTCTGGTTCTCATACTTGTAGATGATGTGCATTACCAATGAATGTCACTTCTCTTTTATATGCTACACTAAAATCTAATATCACCTCATATTGCTCTATTTGGTATGGAAGACAATTTTCAGACATTATGAACTAACCCAAATGCTTAGCTTTTGTTAATTTGATCATTTACATGAGGTAAACAAACTCACACTGAGTTTAAAGCCAAATGCATTATAGAAATGAATGAGTTAGCAGTTCTTTTATCTCATATTTTATCGTATGTTGCAGGAAGTTCCTCCTTACAACTATGAGAAACCTTGCATGCTTAACTTACTTGGATATGACATTACTATGCCCATGTGTATGTCCCAACATGTTATCACGTGCAGCCACATAGTAAATGTACTGATAACACATCTGTTCAATACTCATAACACATCTGTTCAATGCGCAGTATATGTTACAACATAAACCACCAACCATAGACAATGAGATGGTATACCCTATTGATGTGTACCATAAAGAATCATCAGACTTATCTCACTATATGCATTGCCAGCACCAGCACTTAGCTCAGCACTCCCATTACAAAACTCATAGTCCTACACCATTCCACTAATAATCATAATTCAAAAGGTGCACGGTTTAGGGAACTAAAATAATACAAAAGAAAGCACACGTATAGCATCTTGTGGCATATTACCCAACTTTATACACAGTAGAACTACCTATGAGATGTCCCCATACCCCCAAAAAGGAAATACAAATGATGCTACAGAAAAAAAAACTGTGAATGAGAAGAATAAATAAAACACTACATCAACCATATAATCTTAACCATAAGTACTGAGAAAGATATTTGTCCATGAATTGGAACATAAATTAGAACCCTTTGTCAAGCTTTCAGAGAAGCTAATAAATTAGTTGCATGGCTAAAGAAATTGTGAACAATCCCTAGATTCCCAGTTTGCAAACAGTGTTAAAATGTATTCTTTTTTTCTGAATTACAATTCAAATGGTACCAAAATATAATGAGAGCTACTTGATCTGAAGGGATATTGCACAAGTGAAATTTCCACATATATAGTATAGTCAAAGGGATACAGATGAGAAATGCAGTGAGATTAGAGTTTTGTTATTCAGCCTTCTAGGATAATAGAAATAGTTATGCAGAATATTATATTTAGAAATTTGCAGACAGTATTACAAGGACTAAAAAGTGAATAACTGAAGGAAGCATTTTACTAATAGGAATGCATACATCTAAAGCTAGAGAAAACAAACGAGAGGAAAAGTTACAAAGGAACCATGTACTATTGGGATTAAATAAGCTGGAAAGCAAAAGTGATATAGTGGGATGAAGCCAATCAGTTTTTGAACTGGGGGTGAGAGACACAATTCAGCATCATGGATTGCTGGTGGAAAACAAAGAGAAAGGGTAAAGTTTCTAGCATAATCAAAACAGAAGATGCAATTGGAAATGGATAATTATTATGGCATCTAACCACTGAAAGAAACAGTCAGAGAAGATTAGAAGAAAATGGAAAGGAAATCTGGAATGACAAATAACAAGAGAACAATGTAGGACATTATTAAGTCTTCTATGAAAAATACTATGTCCAGAAAAGTTAGAATTTTTGTGTGGAAGTTTCTACACACATACACACTTTCATAAGCCAAGTAATACTATAAGGATTTTTCCTTCAAATGGAAGGAAAGTAGACATTAAATATAAAAAGATTATGGTAAAGAAAATTGGAAAATTGTTTTCTGAGAATGAATCACAACTGGGAACTTTTTTTTTTTGGAATGTATAGCATTAACTGAAGTTAATGACCTTTTACACAATGTCCTCACAATCACTTGGGAAATATATTATCCAAGGAGATGATGTTACTGAGTTGTTTTTTGGGTTTAGAATTGCAAAAACATAGTACATCCATATTAACTTTAATGTTACTAGCAATCAACAAAGCAGTCGTACGGAAGTAGAAATCTAATATTAAACCAGATGTAAATTAAGTGCTGAACTCTGTAAAGGAAATAAACACTTAGCTATTGGATCTTTAAGGGGTAGAGTAAGTGAATTTAATAAAAATAAATAATCAATTTGGGAACAATGTATACAAACAATTCTCAAGTTGATGACAAAGATAAGCAGACTGGTAGAAGCTGTCACACATATCAGTGTGTTATAATACATTATCATATTTATAATGGAAACTGCATATATCCATACATACATACATATACACATACATAAATAGAAATATTTCAAGCACAAGCATTAATGCCCTTCTAGCCTGCCTACATACCAAAGCAGTCATTCCCATAATAAGTGTCCAGGCTGTTCTGAGCAAAATATGTAAGCTAGTGTTTGTTTTAATGTAATTTGATTGTCTGTTCCATACATCAGCTACTCTCTCAGAGAACCAAATGGTACACATTTCATTTTTATACAATCTTCCACATAGGTTGTCAGATGATTCTGTATCACATTTTGATAACCACAAACATTGCCAGAGATAGTTGCCTCTGATTGCCTTATGAAATTGAATAAGGTCTCCTCTTAAATATCTATACAAGACACTGTACAACTTCAGATATTTTAGTATTTCATAATAACTTGATTTTTTATATCCATGGATGACCTTGGAATATTTCTGCTGTACTCTTTCTGCTCTACTCATGCTCATTTTCTTATAAGGTTTCCATAATGTTATTCCATACTCAAGTTTGGGTCAGTTGTAACTAACAATGATTTCATCATTTCTGATTTTCTAGACTTTATTTTTTTTATACAGCCTACAGTTCTATAACTATCGTTAACCAATCAGTTGATATGATTAAAAAAAACTCAAAGCCGGATCTACCTATATTCTCAGCTCCTTAAATGAATCTACTATTTCAATCATTGCATACTGTATTATATAATCATCATTCAATTTATGTCTCCCAAATCTCATATGCTTAGTTTTTGATATATTTGTCAGCCTGTTATTCCCTGTGCACAAATGGTCAATTTAGTCAAGTTGTTTGACTGTCATGCAAAAAAAAAAATATATATATATATATATATATATATATATATATATATATATATATATATATGGGTCCCCATTTCTTTATCAAAATTACAGTTCATCGAAGTGTAAAACAATGACTCTGGTATGCCGAAACATGAGTTTGCTGAAGATGATGTTCTTTGAATCACATTTTAGCAAAGCAGTTGGTATTCGTACGGCAAGTAGAAGGGTACAGTATGTCTGTATATATATATATATATATATATATATATATATATATATATATATATATATATATATATATAGTCATACATCATAGCAGTTTCTGAGGTCAGCGGATATGACTGCATTTTTGAAAAAAGGTAATTTTGCCTTGCTCTTGGAGGGATGTAGTTTTGTGTTTTAAAGTTATGTTAACAGCGCTCGTGGCTTTTCAATCATCAGAGTGAGTATCAGAGATGTATCTTTTCTGTCACCGTGGTGCTATCTCGGAGTTGGTATATATAATTGGGAGGGGATGTGGGGGGGTGCATGGGGGCTTGCCCCCCTACATAACTATTATAGAATGTGTGTATGTATTTGAGTATATATATATATATATATATATATATATATATATATATATATATATATATAAAATATATATGGAGGTATTTTTGGTTGTATGTAATTCGAGAAAGTCAGTTTTCAGCTTAGTGGTGTTTTTGCATACCGGAGTTGTTATTTAATTTTGATAAGAAGAATGGGACCCGTATATGTATATATATATATCTGTATATAAAATGCATACTTTCAATAATGGAAAGTGTTATTCATTAATACATTTGAACTCATGTTGCATATCTATAATGTGATGTATAAACAAAGTTTTCTAAAAAAAAGTATGCTGAGGGCACCCAGCTTTAACCCTTGTCTCTTGAACAGAAATCAGATATACTTCTACAAATGTTACACAATTTGCCTGTCCCCAGTCAAAAATTTGACAAATTCTTCCCTTTTGGAACACCAGTCTCACATTTATTCCTTATCTGTATTTTGTATTCTTACCAAGTTTATGTGAAGAAAGGCATTGTGAACTTCATTTGCAAGGTAATGAATCATTTCTGCTCTTCTTTTTAATCTGTTTCCATGCCATAATGATATCAACATGGTGAGGTACTATATCCATTAAGGCCTTTAATTTACGGTTAACCCTTTGAATTTCAAATAGGATTATCTGTACTAAAACCTGCATAAAAAAAGAAAAAAAAAACAAAAACAGAAACATCCTAACTTTCTTCGAGCAGCTGCCTCCATGTTTCTATGCTCCCTGTGGTCAGCTGATGTTTTTGGCAGCCGTGGATCCTATCCTTTGTGTTTTTCCCCATTTTCTCATCAACTATGCACATTAAACAAGCTAGATCACACTACAAATACATGGATTTATGTCAATTTACTGTGACTATTTAGGAGAGCAACAGGAGAAGATGCTTTTTATCGAGAAACATCTATGCCTTCCTCAATTTAAGCTATTTTGTTGCTGTTACAAAACTGGGTGTCTTAAGGACTTCATGAATTAGGAAGCTGTATCTTCTTTTCTTAAAACATTTAATTTTAATTACCTTCTTTTTTGTCTTTTTGGTCCTAAAGTTGTAGACTTGAAAAGATGTGGAACAGTAAAATGTAGCACATAAACATGAACTTATTTATTTATTTATTTTTTATTACTGGTGATTTTTAAAGGGAATACCAGAATACCACGGATAAAGCAAATATATTGGATCCCTGACCTTTAAATGGGTTTGCAAACAAAAGTCTTTAAAGCGTCAACTATGTATTTAAAAAGTGAAACAGAGGAATGCACCACTTTCCTTAATGATTATGAGCATTTTTTGAAAGAGGTTTTTCATGCCGCTTACCAACAACCTGCAGATCTCCTAGAAGTTGTTCATCACCTATGACCCCATATTTTGCATCTTACTATCTATCAAGCTATGAAAGTTGGCTAGAAATAAATACTTATAAGCTCAGACTGCATACTATAGTTTATGATTCTAATTAGATTATTTTATTTTAATAACCATCACAGTCAATGCATGCAATGACATATATATAGCCATCTGCACACCTCTATATATTAATCATACCACTGAAGAGCTTTGCCTTATAAGTTCTTCCCAGAGTATCTACCTGACTGTAATTATGCATAATCTCATCCATTTTCTTTTTCCCAAATGATGCAAGTCTTTGTCCCCTTTTCTACTGTCCATTCTGACACATGGTCTACTAAGATGACCTATTTCTTTTTGCAGTTGCCTTCTCAAGTTCTTATTTAACAAAATAAAGGGCATCTTATTCATTGGTAATGGGTGGCCATATTTCACTATTGCTTGCTTCTTTAACTTTCTTTCTTGCTTTTTCTATTAGAAATCTATTTACATACAACTCATTGTCCACTAACACGTATTTGACTTAGCATACCTCACTGTTGCTATGCGGATTATTACTTACTATTACTTTCTTGATTTCCTGTTTAATTCTAATGCTAGTCTAGTTGAGGTAGATAGATGTAATGAATTTTGACAGTATTTGTATTTCTTTATCAGTTTGCTTGATCATGTTTACTATTTAAAGCTAACCTCATTAGGTTCCAATACCCAAATCTATAACCCCTTAGAACATAGATACCTATCCTTACTGGGTCTACTTCACGTTGTCGTAAGCTGACAATATCAAGTCTGATATTGTCAGCATGGCGATATCGAAAGTGAAGAACATTGTGCAAGTAAACGGAAATCTCCGTAAGGGGAGATTTCCATTTACCTCAATGTAGTGCGGTCTCGGAGTTGGTATATTTAAGTAGGGGGGTGTGGGGGGCACACTCCCCAACATTAGTAGTGCAGGGGGACTTGCCCCCCCTGCCTACACTGTTTAGTTTTGTTTTATTTTAATTTGTTTTTTTTTATGTTATTCGATGTTTTACTTAATTGATCAATAAAGTTCAACCTTTATTGATTTGATTAAGTAAACTTTCGATAATGTAATATAGACCCTCTTTACTCTATTCTAAATTAGTCACTCTCCTCCTCTGCTCTGGAGATATACACCCTAACCCAGGGCCTTCACATAACTCCACTTCCAAATTAAACTCACATAGTTCACTCCTCACCCACAAATCTCTTTTCCTTGCTACACTTAATGCCAGGAGCCTTTGTAATAAAATACCTGCCTTTCATGCCTGGAACTCCCACAACAAACCTGATATTCTTTCTATCACAGAAACCTGGCTAAAGCCACATATAAAAGATATCAAAATAACACCCCAAAACTATAAACTCATAAGAAGTGACAGATCCCAAAAGAAAGGTGGAGGAGTAGCCTTACTCTTCTCCTCCTCCTTAACAGTAACACTCTATACAAAGACCATACCCTCATTTGACACTGCTGAGCTAATCCTCGCTCTTCTCAAAGTAAACAACAATAAAACTTTATGCATTGCCTCCCTGTACATACCACCTGGTAACAACATCCCTATTCTGGAAGATATTCTTGCCTGCTTTACTTCCAACATAAACAATGAGAGAATAATCTTAGGCGATGTCAACATTAACTGGTCTTCCATTGATTCAACAACCCCTTCTCAAAGCATTAACCTATATCAATTCACTCAGCTAATGAAAACTCCTACTAGACCAAATAAAGATTACACCACATGTAGCGTCCTTGACTGGATACTAGTCTCCCACCCAAACCGAATTTCTGATAGTGGTACTCCCTGACTCCCTTAGTGACCATCTCCCTACCTACATACACCATTCCCCTTCCCTCCTCCTCCTTCAGCACAGACACATTACAACCCGCAACACGGAAAACTTCAACCCCCAAATCTTCTCTAATGCCTTTAAACAGATAAACTGGAACATTCTAAGGTCCCTTCCTTTAGACGCCACTGTCTCACACTTCAGTACAGTTTTCACTGATCTAATTAACTGCTATGCCCCCTGCAGAACCAAAAGACTCAAATCCAAAACAGCCCCGTGGCTAACCAAAGACATAAAAGTCCTTTTGCATCTCCAAGACAAAACTTGGAAATACTATCAAAAATTCAAAACTCCCAACTCTCTTGCCAAATACAAGCAACTGCGAAATCAAGTAAAAAAACAAATAGTCATCGACCATAAATCCTACTATATTAAACTTAAAAATAATCATAAAACCAACCCCTAAAAGTTTTGGAGCAACATTGCATCAATACTATCTCCCGGCAAAAAAGAGAACCCCTGCCCTGACCCAGACTCACCTGACCTCCACCTAGCTACCCCATTCAACTCCTTTTTCATTGACTCCATAGGCAAACTCACCTCATCTTTCCCTAATAATATCCCCCCAACATATCTGAAACCAAGAATTCAGCCTCCAATAACTCTCACTCCTCCCCTTTCACTCTTAAATCCATTCCTACTCACACTATAAAAAAAGCTCCTGCTAAATTTAAAACCTTGTTCTAATGTCCCAAATGACATTCCATCCAAATTTCTCAAACTAGCCACTAATGGCATAGCCCTTCCCCTCAGCATCCTAATAAATTGCTCCATCCAGGAATCCTATGTACCACACCTCTGGAAAAACAAGTCTTCATCATCCCCCTCCTTAAAGGAGGTAACAACTTTTCAATCTCCAACTTTTTCCCTATTGCTATCCTTTCCCCTATATCCAGGATACACAAAACATGTATTCACCTGCAACCTTTACCCTACCTACTTGACAACCAACTATTGATGCCTACACAACATGGGTTTAGACCAGGGCATATCACCGCCACTGCCCTCCTTTTCTTCCTCAAAATCATCAACTCTGCTTGCGACTCTGGTAACATAGTTTCTACCCTCCTCCTTGACTTATCCAAGGCCTTCAATACTGTCTCCCATGCGCTCCTGCTTTTTAAACTCTCTCATCTTAATCTCTCCTCTTCTTCTATCAAATGGTTCACCAGCTCTCTTTCAGCCAGGGAACAAGCTGTAAAATGGAACTATTGTACTTCCTCTTTCCTTCACATCTCAACAGGTGTACCTCGAGGTTCTATATTGGGCCCATTACTATTTAATATTTCTATCAATGATTTCCACCAAAATATCCCCAATGCTAAACTTGTGCAATACGCAGATGACTCTACTATCATCTGCTCTGCCAAAACTCTACCCATGTTAATAAGCCTTACTCAAGAGGCCTTCTCCTCCACTGAGTCATGGATGCTTGACAACCGTCTAGCTCTTAATGCCTCCAAATCCAAAATAATAATTTTTACCCCTTCTAGACATACTGCTGTTGACAAAGCATCCTTCTCTATACTCAGACTAAACAAAAAATCTATTGAAATAGTTCCACATGCAAAATCTCTGGGTGTCCTTATTGATGATCAGCTAAGGTTTGACATCCACCTACGCACCAATATAAAAAAAAATCTTCAAAAACTCATAATGCTTTATCATCAGAGATTCTACCTTCCTCTTTCATCTAGACAACTCTTATCTACCACCTACATCATCCCCTCCCTTCTGCATGGAGCCACACTACTCAGTAATCTCCAATCAACCCTGAAATCTAAACTATCATCATGCAATAATAACATTTCTAAGTTTACAATAAAGGCTGTCTTCCAAAATCAAAGTGTTTGTTTCAGCAATAATCACATCCGAAGTTCCAAAATCAGAACTCTTTATTAACTAACAGTAATATATATATATATATATATATATATATATATATATATATAATATATATATATATATATATATATATATATATATATATATATATATATATATATATATATATATATATATATATATATATATATATATATATATATACATCTGTCAATCACATATTCTTTGATAGACTGAGTTATAACATGGAAGAAAGCAGTGATGTTACCCTTATATAAATAATTTTTCGACGTTGCACATTAAAAGCGTGCTTTTTAAGTATTGAAATGTCCAATACTTAGATCAATTACTACTCAATATTAGTTATCATTCAAAATACTTTTTATATATGCATTTTTATAATTTCTTCTTTTCGTTTTTTTACACAGGAAGTATATACCGTTAATGTTGTCATGAGAATTTTAATTAATATGGCCAGCCAATGTGTTTGTTATGTTTTATGTTTTATTTGACTGACACTTAACACATTTTAATTGCTTTCAATTGTTTTCACTGATTTTGTATAAAAGGAATGGTAAAAGTGCTGTTAATTGATTCTGATGAGGTCTCCGATATGGAGATGAAAGCGTTAAATCCAGTTTTCTATTTTGCATCTGTTTACTGTTAGTTAATAAAGAGTTCTGATTTTGGAACTTCGGATGTGATTATTGCTAAAAAGAACACTTTGATTTTGGAAGACAGCCTTTATTGTAATCGTACCGACTTTTTTTGGTGTTAATGTGTTTTCTACTTCGTGAGTGAAAATTTCTAAGTTTGCCACAGGATCCAAATCCTCCACTCATCATTGTAACTCCCTCCATGCACTCAACTGGTTGGAACTCCCAAGCTACCTAACTTTCATTCAAATAACAACAGCACACACGTTCATTTTTTAAACCCTCCAGTTGTCCATCACTATCCTCTTCCTTAAAACTTCATCAGCCACAAAGAACACTTAGATCCAGAAATCAAAACCTCTTGGCTCTTTACAAGCCTTTACAGTCACCAGGGCAACTCTTATTAAATCATTCTCCCTTACTAGATTATGGAACTCTCTTCCCCCTCACATTAGAACTACCCAGAATCTCCCTTCCTTTAAAACCTTACTCCACTCTCATCTCTCCTCTCTCTGGCAATGCTCCTGTACTCATCCTACCTGAATTCTGACACCTATCTCTATCTCATCCTACTCAAAACTCTGCTATTGCTTAAATTATTTTGTCTACAATTATGATGTACTAAATGAGCATTAATTTGCTGCTCTTGTAAATATCTTACAAGTGGTTGACTTAGTTCTTATATTTGACTGTTTCTATAATATTGTCTTTCTGTAAACAGTATTTAATTTGTTACTCTTGTATGCTGTACTAGTTATCACTTCTAAATATCTTTTAATATTGTCTTTCTGTCTTGAGCTTTTCTCCTCGGGCCTCCATTGAAAATGGGCTACCTTGGCCCAATGGACTTTCCCGGTTAACAAAATGAAATAAATAAATACAGTATTTGATTTGATGTATAATATGCAAAGTTTTGCAAGGACTTTGTTTTTGAAAGTTCCTTCTGAAGCTTGACATTTTTATGTGTAGGTCTTTTTTAATGATATTTGGGTAAGGCATGGCTCAAATGGGCCAGTCGGCTAGTCTGCATATCCAGCTATCAAATGATGAAAAGTATAAAACTATCAAATAGACTATTTTGGCATAGAATATGGAAAGTTAAATGAGTATAATCTGTTAAGAAATGTAGAAACATTTCTTTTTCACACACTTTAGTACAAACTTTTGGATTTTGCGGAATTTGTGAGCTATTCTGTCCTTTTAGTGAAGTATCTGCTAACAGAGTTTGGATTTATACCTTACAAGGAAAACTACATATTAATTGTTGTACATCTAATGAAACATGGAAACATGCAAACATTTATTTTTCTTATTTAATTATAAATATTTGGATTTTGTGGAATATGTGAATTATTCTGTCCTTTTGATGAATTACCTGCTAATAGAGTTTTTTTTATTTTTTATTCAATTTTTATCATTCATAATATACAAAACAAATATAAAACAAAACAAATATATTGAACAAATACAAACTATTTATAATCATTCATATCAAGGCTTTTGGTAAGAATTAATACAATCATCATTAGCATTTTTCAAGTAAATCTCTCATTTTTTTCGTGCAATATATTGATCCATGATGTTAGGTGTTCTGATCTTAAGGGTTAATGATTCTTTCTTGCATATACTTTTCGCTAAATTTATAAAGTCAAAGACTAGTGTGGTATATTTACATTTCCAATTTAAAGTAATAGCTTTCCTTGCAATCACTAAAACTGACAATAAAAGAGACACTAAACAATATTAATGAGTTTGTTATTATACATTTATTTGCCCACAAAGCTAGCAAAATTATATTAAACTCTTTCCAGAATTGTGATATTATTTTACATTCTAGTATCATATGTAGGCAGTCTGCATCTATATTATTCTCACATCTCCAGCAATTGACATTTGATATTTTGTTTATTATTGCAACTCTATGGGGAGTTATAAAAGAGCTATGCAGATATTTCCAAGTAAATAATTTCAGTACAGTGAAGAAGATGCTTTGTTTATTGATTTAGGTAATAATGTTTTATTCACCTCAGAAAACTCTGCATTATTAATTATTGTACAGTTATCCCAAAAATTGTACTTCTACAATGGAACAATCCATTCAATCCATTCTTAATATCCTATATATTTTTATAAATATGACTGATCCTTACCTATATTAGTATTGGTCAAGCACACAAAGTCTCCAAAGTGAAAAAAGGTAAAAACAGGTTTATTATTTTGCAACTAAACAGTAGGATACAAAAATAAATGGTTAAGCGTTTTTTGTCTTAATTTAGAAGACTTCTTCAGACCTACAACAGTAGCTATTATTTATTGTCAAAGCCTCTTTTTAGATAATCATACAAATTTTAGACTTATATTAATCATAACATATTAGCTTCACTTCCTGAATTGCCATTTTCAAGTAATATCTTTTTGACATCACAAAACCATGATGTCACAACCCCATCTTATCTAATGGTACTATTCTCTGGTTTTATTCCTTTAGACTATGTAATTAACCTGCAACCAAAATAATGGGAAACATAGAATTTATTATGATATAAAACCATAATGTGATAACCTCAGCCTATAATATAAACATATTACACCAAGAGTGCATTATATCAGATCATTCTTACATTGTGACCCCTGATACTATCAACATGAAATGAAACAGAAAAATGAAACATTGGAGTACTAATAAATCAGACCAGAATATTCCTAAATAACCATAAATCTGACTCTGCTTGAACTAAAATTAAAATGTACCTATTATCATCTTTGTTATAATCAATACATATAAGACATAACTGGACACCAAAGGAATATTTATTATACATTTCAAATATGCCCAATCTACTATTTATCATTCTCTGTAATATATTATTTTATGAGTAAGAAAAAATATCCACTAAATAACTATCAGTCATAAATATATTTGCAAATACCTATTTATGCACATTAGATAAACACAAACATCCATTTTAAGTAAATAGAATATCAATATTAATAAAAAGGAACTACACCTCTTCCTCTTTATGTTAAGAAATATAAACAAAACTTGAATATATAATCTTATCTCCTCATATCGAGTGTATGACTATATCAGCCTACCAATATATCTACTTCAGTGTTATTTTATTCTCTGTTATTACCTAAAAGTATTAAATAGTAAATAACACTTAAAATCTACATTTTCTGTATTCCATAAACACAAATATAAGTATGTCATAGTATATTTGTTTTCTATTATGTAACTCATTAGTTTCAGTTTATACAATAGGTTCATGGGTTCATAAGTGGTTACTGGGCTATTGACCTGAAGGTCTTTATACGCTTAGCCATGTATACCCAATACAATACTAGAGAACCCCAATATAAACGATCGTGCCTAAACCTGAAATTATTGTTAGCAATGATTGTTCATATCTAAGAAGGTCATAGGTGAAATTCCAGTCAGGAATTTAAGGTTTCCCATCCAGTCATCCAGGCTATGCTTAAACATGGTCATAGAGGGGCTTTGTTTTATGTGAACTGGTAGTCAATTCCAAAGCAGTGGCAACCTCTGAGAGACATATCTGTCTCTCCAGAAGGTCTTATTTATGTCGCAGGCCAGGTTAAGGTCAATGGAGCAGGTGACCCTTGTCACATTTGACTTGTGAATTTGCAGCATTTGTATTAGGTTTGTATCCAAGATTGCCCTGTAGGCCAGGTACAAGTCTCCTCTAAGTAATCTGTACACTGGTGAGTACAGTGACAGTGACTTTAGTCTGTCAATGTATGACGTGCTGTAGACCCTGAATTTTCTTGGTTAGAAGTCTCTAATGTCTCTTAAGTTGCTGCAGGTGCCTGTTAAGGTACATGCCAAAGGAAGAATTATTGGCCTGATGAGGGTCGAGTGCAGGGGTGTTATGACCTCTTTTTTCATTTGAAGGAATGCCTTTGCTAATGAGGTGTGTGACATTGAATACCTTCCTTACCCCAGTAGAAACATGGTGGTTAAAGTTTAGGCTACATTCAACTTTCAATCCTATGTCTCTCACTACTGAGTTATTACTTAGGATATTATTATTTATATGATAGTCTGCATGGATATCATTTTACCGAAGGGGATGATAATGCATTTTTTTGCATTAAGTTTGAGTCCATGGCTTTGGCACCAATCACTGCTTTGTGTAAGTTCTTCTTGAAGTATACTGACATTGTTTGGGGATTCAATGATTAGATCTAATTTGCAGTCTTCAGCAAACTTAGCCTTAGCCCCTATGTTTTAGCTTGAACTTCTGAGAAGTATATTTCAAGCAATAGATGGCTCAGAACAGACTCCTGTGGAACTCCATTGGTGACATGTCTGCTGGTTGAGGTAAAGTCCCCAACTTTGACTGAGTGTGATCTATCGGTGAGCTAGTTAGCACCCCACCTGATGACATAAGGTTTGATATTCAACTGGGAGAGTTTATCAGTGATGCCTGAATGTGGGATTGTATCAAAGGCCTTGGCTATGTCACTGTAGGCTGTATGTACAGATCTGCCATTTTCTATGGCTCTGAGGTCATTTTTGAAGATGTTCACCAAGTATAACTGGCATGACCTGCCTGTGACAAAACCAAACTGTGTTGGATCAAGGGTTTAGAGATCACATATATCCTTTTTATAAGGTTGATTATGTTTTTTTCCATGGCCTTACAAATACGGTTGGTTAAGCTTATGGGTCTGTAGTTTCCAGGGTCTGTTGCTGTACCCCATTTATGAAGGGGGTGATGGCTGCTGTTTTCCATTCAGCAGGGACACATCCAGTACCCAGTCTGTGGTTGAAAAGAGTACCTAACAGAGTTGCTAATGTATTATACTCTACAGCTCTGTTTCCTTTTAATATATGCATTATTTACTATGCATATTTTCAGTTTGATTTACTTACTATTTTTAAAATTGTATAACTCATTTTAATGATGTAAGACTTCAAAAAATAACAAGATGCATATGTAAGACATCAAATCTTAACTGACAAGACAGTTAATACAGCAAATTCAGTGCAGTTCAAGTATATTCAAACATGCATTCCCATACTGTCAAATATACATTTACCTCATTCTTTATAGAGAATACGAAAGAAGTTTTTTTATGAGTTGCATTTTGACCTGATACTTTTTTTAACTTATTAACATTAAAACTTTACATTTTAAAGTTTAGCTTGTTTATTTTGTATTCTCTGACTTGACAATCTTGTGGAAATATTTCCTGTTACACAGGATATTTAAAGGTCAAAGATTTTTTCCTGAAGCTACAGTGAGTCTATGACATCATTGTGGGGCTTCTATGAGTGAAAAACAGCTCAAGACTCAGTCCAAAGCTTGAAAAACTTTTAAATATGATTCAGGTGGGAAAAGCAGTGTTTAGCTTCACTTTTACACATATAAAATGCTTTTGACCACATCAGGTGAGCTTCTACACTATAGAAAGCTATTTTAAATGGACTTTTACATAAAAATTAACTGTAAAACTGGTTTACCATTCTATATAAGCCATATACTTTTTAAACAACTAATTATTTAGTAGGAGAGAGAAAAAAAACACACAGATTCACACAACATTAAAATATCATTGTTACAGAGCTTGTCCTTCTTTAAATATCTATGATTTACTTGTTAGAACTTATATGCTTTACCATTTAATTGCACTACACAGTAATGACACACTAAGCTGTTATTTGAATTATTTGAATACAAATACTATTATTAACCTCAGAAGGACTAGCTCCCTGACTTTTGTTCATGCTATTCAACAATAACCTATATATAGATCAGATTGAATAAGTAACTTTGCATTAAAACATTATCTATAAGTTGAAATAAAAAAGTGTTTACCTTGTTTTAGATGATACTCTTTATTTAGAAGTTAATGAGAACAAGAGTATACTAAGTGCTTACAACTTGACCAATATTATTTCAATCATATGTCTCTAGGTTTTTTACTTTGTTTTCCTTTTAAATTCCATCCATTTTGTGTTACTCATCTCTTTAAACTTGTCAATGTCCAATCCATATCTTTAATCTTGTCCAAATGTTTCTTTTTTGTACAAACTCCACTGCTTCATTTAAGGTTTTGAGTGTTTTTTTATCCCTCAGATTAAAAAAGAAAAAAAAATCCATATTTTAGCCTGGAATTCAAGTGATGCTTTGATGTTTACTTTTATTTTTTTTTTCATTAAGGGAACACACACCTTTCTTTTATATATCATAATAGAAGTGGAATAGTCATTATCAAACATTATAGAGTTGTCTCTTATTTTTATAGGTGAGTTAGTCTAGGCTGTTTTCAGGATTAAGACTTTGTCTTGACTTGACTTGAATTTAACTATAATTGATCTAGGAGAAGGTGAATTGTTTTAGTGAAGTGTTTGAGAGAGAACTGTGTGTTTTTTCAATGCCAAATGAGACAGCTTCAGTTAAGTTTAGGGACTTAGGAAGCCAACTATTTAAAAATAAAATCATGTTGTCTCCACCTTCCTTCTCTCATATTCCACAGATTTTTATGTTATTTATTCTTGACCTACATTCAAGATCTTCTATTTTTTTCTGTAAGTTCAGAATTCTGTTTGAGAATAAATTCAATGTGATTCTCATCTTCAGCCACTCGCCCAACCATGTCAATGCTTCTTCAATTGTTGCTATTTGCTGTGACTGCTGCTTAATCGCCTCATTCAATAGCTCCATCTGCTTCTTATTTTCTTCTTTAATATTGCCCGTTTACATCTCCAGTTTATCTATTTTTGATGCATGATCCTGGATACTGGTTAGTATAGACTGCAGTTCTTTTTTCATTGTAGATTCTTGTGTAGTTCCTTTTAAGTTACTCATTGTAGTATTGAAACAATAAGTTGTTCTGATAGGAAAAAAGTAACAAAAAAATCACCAGCTAGATTTTTCTGGAAAAATCTTATAGACAGCTACTTAAATATTAATTTCCAGTTAAAAAAGACTAAAAGCTGAATTTTCTGTTAAAAAAATCCTGTAAGAATAAATCAAAATAAGCAAAGCAAAAATTCAGTGCTGCTAATAGCTGTCCATCTTGGCCGACCCCACCCCCTCACCCTGCTAATACAGTTTGAATATATATGTTGAAAGGGAAACTTCATGATAATGTTTGTGTACTTTATTGATGCACAAGAAACCAGCCATCTGTGTGAAATAAGACAGGGAGAATTGTAATTGAGGGCTATATCAACCAGAGCGGTAATTTAATCATTCACTGGAACTCAAGTGAACATTGTTTATATCATAGCTCTCACCTTCTTTGTTTAAGAATTTTGGACAAAAAATATAATAATGAGACAAAGGCTGAAAATCAGGGTAAAATCCGGGTAATTTTAAACAATACTGTACTTTTAATAATATGCATTTTCTCAACAATTAAAATTATGAAACTCTAATTTCTGACATTACTAAATAACTATACTCTTCAATGATTTATTAGAAAATCAAAAATATAATCTTCAGTTTATCACAAAATCAAATATTTCAAAAAGAACATGTCAAAAATATTAGGCAAATTCAAGGATGTTCTGCAAAATCAGGTACAGATAAGATAAATGTTATATAATTAATTCATTGTGTATGACTTCAAAGCTTCCACATGGTGTTATAATGCATATGTAGACACAATATCTTAACAAGTAAAAGAGACTGAACATTTACTGTTGGAATACAAGCATATAACTAGCTAAGAATCCAGTGGGATTCATCCATCCATTGTTGCATCACACTAAAGCTCCCCATGTGTTTTTTGCAGAGCTGACTAGGCACAAAGCAGTAAAATAAACACTGAAACCTAAGTCTACAGAGTAGCAATAATTCTCTCCTTTTTTTCTGTGATAAAATTATGCTCTGAATAGTGCCCTAGAGGTTAAGTGGTTATAACAAAATAGTTGGCATTGACATTTACTCATGCTTGTACTGGACTGCTTTGATACTTAATGCATTCACATGCAAAGGAAAGGTTAATTAGAAACCCATGGTCTAAAATGTTGCATTTACAGAATGTGTGGGTACCATTAATTTAATGTTGGCTGTACGTGTGGATTAATAGACATTTGTTTATTGAATTTCTGTTATTGTTTTAAGGTTAAGAATAATTTACATGTTATAAAAAATTATATTTCCTTTAAACATGCTTAGACAAATTAACATCACTGTTTTTTTTCTTTTTCAAGCTCACTCACACCAGATTCATCAAAAAGATTGTTTTCTAAATGAGTGCAAATGTGTTTTTTTTTTTTTTTAAACAACCAGGTAATTAGAAATATTGTAACATAACCAGAGCATGTACTGACTGGTTAACATAGAAACATACAAGTACAGAACTAGAGCATCATACTAATAAACACTGTATACTGTGACATATGGTCTTTGTGCCCTCTGATGACTGTACACTCTCCAAACATTGCAATAATTCTAACAGACTTAACCTGAAAGTACTTATGTGCATTGCACACTGTGTCTCTTTCTGCTTCTCCATTTAAGACAAAGCACAAATGAAATCAATAACTATATGTTCTAATAATGCATTTTCTTCCTGATAGATGTTTCCAAACAATATCAGCTTACTACCTAGAAGTGTTCCTAAAAACATTAAAAATATATTTTCTCCAAACACCTTTATTGAATTATCACTTGTGACATAGACAAATGTACATTCATATAAAAGTAATCTAACTATATTTACATAAACATTATACTTCACATATATTGCTATATATCATATAACTTAAGCAACATTACATAAATTATTCAATTCTTGCCCTTTTTTAAACAAGAAACATCTTTAGTAAACCATCACTTACTGTATTAGCAATCATACATTTATATAAATGAAAACAAACCACACCAACACAATCCTAATTGCAAGCATTTTACATCACAAAACATACTGACACACTCTAAGGAGTATACCAGAAGCATTTTTGCATAGTCATTCTACTTATGTGAAAAGTCACATGTGCACACTAGTTTTCATGAGCAAATTACAGTATTTAATATGTTATGGGTTTACATCACTGGAATTCTTTTGGATGGGTGCAGTACACGGGGTATAGTTCACATACATATTAGTACAGCAGGTCCATTTTAGTGTTGCTCAGACTGCCAAAGACTACCAAACACATGAGTCTAATACTACAGAATATCAGTCCAAGAAAGCATTTTGGATCATGGATACCATATGCACACTGACTGCTGTATGCTCTACCTGTTGAGTATAGTTGACATAACCATGTATACTTTGATAGTGTAATGATCATCATGCACTTTGACAATTTACTGCCCACTACAAACAGAAGTAATGAGAAAGTATAATGTCAGTGCAAAAAAAAACTATCTTCTGAAGACATGGCCAGCTGGGATTCACATTTTCTATCTCATTGACCATGTCTGGGGAAGTTCCTCCATTGCATTTATGCAAACTAGCAACTGTAGGCTATGTATTTTACTGTTTCTAACTAAATTTATCCATTTTGTTGCTTAGGCATATTCTGATATAGAGCACATTGAATTTATAAGGAACAGTTGTGTTTTGATTTTGTCAGAATTTTGTCACCAGTTGTACCTCAAATATATGTGTGAGAGTTTTATATGCCACATTGCAGTGTTTCATGCTGTGTGAGTTACATATAAGGCACAACACCCTAATTTACATATGAACACTGAATCTGGACTGTTTCTGACACATCTATCCATACTTCACAATTACTAGGGCATTGATGAACTGAGTAAGGCTCTAACATATGTTGTAAAAGTGTACTAGCCCAGCACAGGTGTGCACAGCATGTATCAATGCAGCTCTCATACTCTTTTGACATATTATAGCAACTTTCCTATTGACTCTGCTGCATTAGCTCTAAGTTCATTGTTCCATTAACCTGTAATACCTCAAATATACCCTATAATGGTTAATATTAAACTTACAAGTTTGCTTGACTTTAAGTGTTGGTGGTTTGATGCAAGGACAAAGGAATTTCAAGCTTTTGAACACTAAAATAAAATGTACTTATATACTAACTATAAGTATAAAAATACAGAGTGCAAATAACTAATTATGCAAAACAATTAAAAATATTCTAGATTTGTCACTATGTAAAGCAATTTACTTAGAAGACCAAGCTATCTTCTTGAAGAAATGAGGTTTGGGCACAAATTTGATACAGGAATAAGTGGAGCTGGGGAGGTAGGCTGGGGTTAGGGAAGTGATTAAGCAGGGATTGTAATTTTAGTATGAGGTAAATTGGGTAGGAAAGGCTTAATTTTGAAGGAAGGAGGGAGGAAGTAAGGTAAGTGCAGAGTGGGGCTTAGACTAATTTATGTCTGGGCAGTTGGTATACTGAGCACATTTTGGCATGATTTTGTTAAGGCAAGTTTACATCCAAGATGACATGTAGGTATTCTGGAGAACAGGTATATTTTGGGTTAACTGGTTGGTGGTGGTGTGGTGGTAGATGGTTTAATTATTTATTTATTTATTTTTGGTGTATGATTTATCAAATGACGTAAACTATGAGCAGGGTTAAGGAAGGCTGGAATTTGTGGTGAGTCAAAATTTCTAGAAGGCATGTCAGGTAGGTATCAGCAGGTAGTTGAGAATGAGTGGTTAAGGTTGCTTTGGCTTTTATGCATGCCCACTTCTATTTGTCTGATATTTCAATGATGGTTTTCTTTTACAGATGATTTCATTGGTGATTTCATGATGGTATCTGTACAAGTGGCCAGTATTCCTGTTAATCATGTCTTTTATCTTCTGAGGAGTGCTGCCTTATGCATATGGTAGGCCTGATTGGGTCAGTCTGACGTTGCTATAAGGATTTTCTATAGCTTGTTATTGGTGGTTTTGGGTTAATTGGTGGCAGTTGCTTGGTTTTGCTTAAATTGTGTGCTGCAGTACTTTAGGTATTACATTTTGGGCTTTTCACTCTGTCTCAATAGCCTGGGCTTGTAGTTGGCTTCATCTTGTCATTTTCTGGACTTTGGGTACCCTTTCATTGCTGTGCATGTGCAGTTACTGCCTGGGTGGTTACTGGTGGTAGCCCTCAGTTTGGCCATACCGGATAGTTGTCAGGGAGTGGGGATAGCTAGAAATGCAATGTAAAATGGAAACTATATAAAAAAAAAGATATAAAATAAGGGACTGTGCTTGTTTTGTCATTTACAATATGGATTACAAGAGGTTTATTGCAAATGTAGGTAAAGGAAATATGGATATTTGGCTAGTTGGTCTGTTTTTTGAGGGTGAGAAGAGAGTGAATTGCTTGAGGAGGCCTACCCAGACTCCATATGAATGTGGGGTTTTTTGCATGCAGCAAGGGGAAGTTGTGTTCAATTTGGATTTGGGAACTATGGTGGTTGAGCCGCTGAGCTTTCAGAGATGAAGAGTTATCCTAGTTTACTATGTATTTTGAATGGGTGATGAATTGTATGCGTTCTCATGCCTCTCCCAGCTGCTGACATGAGGGGTTGGGGTTGTGAGCTTTGGCTCCTGTGGTGCTGGTTTGGTTTTGTTTCATCTGTCCCAGATTTTGGCTTGAGTTTTAGCTGTGTCCTTCTGAAACTGGTGATTTGTGAGTGACTATGTTGCATTGTGCCTAGTGAATGGCTAGCCTAGATTATGACAATAGCATTGTGTAGGTTGTGGAGGTGGGATCGCATATGCCAGCTAGTGTGGAGGTTTGGGGCACTCACTCTTTGATAGTTGGATCATGGGTTTGACTTTTGGCAGGGTTGCTTGGCTGGACAGTGTCCAGTGTGGAATATTTCCATAGTGACCTGCTTTGCACATGCACATGCTTTCCTACTCTCCCGCTATCAATACAGAACATGGTCCATATTTTATGTGTACCTCTCAACTGCCACCAATCTGAGTCAGATTATAGCTTTGTCTGGGTTAATTCTTTTTAAGGCTGGTGACATTTGGAGAAAATGTGGTGCAGTACACTTAATAATAATGATAATCAAGATGCAGGGTTGATTCTCACATGGGGTAGTTGGATAGCATACTTAAGAGAATTTCACAGTAATATTTTTTTTTTCCTATGCCTCCCTTGCCTCCCCCATTGTACCTTTTTTAGGCAATGCCATGAGGTCAAAACTACCAACATGAAAATTTCATCAAAACATAAACTAAAGGTCATGCTCCTAAATGTTAGGAGTCTAAACATGTAACTGCACTCATTGCAAGTATTCTTAACCCCGGAAGAAGCTGACATTTGTGCAGTCACAGAAACCTGGTTCAAAGCTGCAGACAGCACTCCAGCCATATCAGGTTACTCATCCTATCATTCATTCATACCCTAAACCATGGGCAGCAAAACAAAAGGAGGTGGAGTTGCAATATATATAAAAGACATACACACCTCTAGGCTGGTCAAACAATATGATGCACAGGAAACACACCAGGTGCAGTTAACAATTGTCAAGACCCATATTCAAATCTTAGCTAGCTATAGACCTCCAACTCAGACTCAAGATGCCCAATACACATATCTGGACCTCTTCAAATCTATCAGGATTCAACCCTTTACCCTGATTCTGGGTGACTTTAACTATCCAACCATATTGGAAGAAATACTCATGCCAAAATAAAAATTCCCAAAGATTCCTTGATTTCATCAATGCAAATGCCTTGGACCAGTTGTTGACATGTCCACTGGAGTTGAAAATATCTTGGAATTGGTATTAGCCAACATGAGTAACCACTGCAGCATCGCTGCAGTGTCATCATCCCTGGTAAGATCTGACCACAAAGCAGTCACTTTAGAAGTCACTATCTCCCCCGACCCCACCTTAACTAGGGTCAAACAAAAAAACTTCTCCAAAACTGATTAAAACCTCCTAAGGGAAGGTATGAACAGATTCACAGCCCCTCCCCCTCCATAGGAACTAGCAGATTTGTTCAAACCTACACCAAAGTACTATATGAGCATTTATATAGCTGCATGGAATCAGGAATACCAGACAGGATGAAATCCTCCTCCTCAAGGATGAGTAAACCTGTCTAGTGGACATCTACAATAAACAAACTCTATAATAAAAGGAACAAAAATGCTGTCCAGGACCAAGAAGGAGCAGGTGCCTAATTGGAAGTAATCTATTCTTAGCCTGAGCAAGCAAGTAAGAGCACTAGTGAAATCCTCCAAAGCAAACTTCATGTCCAAATTGGCCACCTCTATTAAAGACAATCATAAGGCCTTCTTCACATATGTCTGCAATCTCGAGAGAAGCACCCAGATCTGCTCAGAACTGGTGGTCAAGGACACCACATATACAAACGCTGTAGATATAGCCAACCTGCTGGTAGACAGATTAAGAGAAAACTTCTCTTCTCTGCCTCCATCAGTAAAACAGGACATCCCCATTACCTGCCCCATTCCCCTTATCTCTAGGGAGCAAGTTAAAGCTGCCCCCTCAAAGGCAAAAAATAAGGCCTCCATGGGACACGATAACATCCCAGGCAGCATCCTACGTGAACTCAGGCAGAAACTTGTAGCACTGGTAGGCACGCTATTCGACCAAAGCCCAGTGGCAGCTGGAGACTTCAAATGAAGGAGTGGGCTGCAGGAGACAGCTGAATCAGTGGGGGGTCAATGGGAAAGGGGTGTGACCAACTAGAAAGGGGTGGAGCTATGCTAAAAAATGCAAAAACTGAGACTTTAATTTAATACGCTGCCATGGGTTCCAAACCGTCATTATGAGAGTCCAATCAAGACAAAATGAATTGCAGAAGAAAAAAAAATTTTCAATGCATTGGCTGCATGATAGCTTACTTAATATCTAGATGGAAAAAAAAACATTGTGAGGCATGAAAAAATAAATTACTTTTTAAATACATTACTGGAATACCAGTCAAAATCAAGTATACAAAAACAAAAAAACAAGCAGCACTCAACTTAAACCACTTCTCTTTGCACTGCAGTTCTAATTATAATTTTTATTCAGCTATATAAAAGTACCAAGTAACACGCTGAAAGTAGCAATCTCTGTGATACCCCCACTTGTAAAAATGTTTCTTATCCAAAAAAACAACAGCTGCTTGACGACTATCTACTTGTTTCATGGGAAAAATATGACCAAAGTAAAAAATGAACAGCAAACAAGAAACAAGCTCAAGATACATTGCTTAAAGGATTACTTCACAGGTTATGGACCACACAGACAAATTGGCATTCTGTTTAGTTTATGGGTAAAGCCTGCAAAGATGACTGCAAGTCTCCAACAAATGTAATGAGCTTCTGAAAATACTGTAATCCTGTCCTTTATTACAAATACTGTCATATGCATTTCAATACCTAAGGCTTATACACTATCTAGTTATGTAAATATTCTCTGCATGGCAACAACAAAAAGGCTTTCATTGTTGGTAATTATTTAACAGTATGCTTATTAAAGCTTAATTGCATCTTACAGTCTCAGACAAGCTTACCTGATGGTTATTAAAACACTGCTACTTAAACACAGAGCAACAGGCACTGCAGCAACATGCATTTTCTGAATAGGAAGAAGCATAAATCAACAGTATAAAAATACGATAGAAAAGCAGAACATTCTGCAAAATCAAGGACAGATGAAAAGCCACTGTAATATTTGTGTCTACCTTGGATGGGGGATATTCTGCATACTTACACTGCATAACTGCTCCTTGCCTTGCCTGGAGCCATCCAGAGTCACTACATGGGGGAGTGGGGTGCAACAAGTATGTCACAATTTGAAATGTCTCTGGCTGATAGTGATGGCCCTGACACATTTGTCATACCTCTCTGCCTCAGAGCAAGAAATCTGGACAAAACCATAAACAGAAGTGGGACAAAGGCCCAAAAATAAGGACAATTTTTAAATATTGATCCTATAAACTTAGAAAGATAATAGAATAGTAGGTCTTGCATTAGTATGAATTTTCTTGAAGGGTATGAAATCTGAAACTGAAATGTCTGTCACTATTCTCTAACTTCACTCTTTAATGATTTGCCCCTAATTTGCCAGAAAAATACAATTTTATTTATTTATTTATTTTTATTTTACATTTGTTGACCGGGTTGGTCCAACTGGATACATGTCCATTTTCAGTGGAGACCCGGGGAGAAAAGCTCCAAAGAACAGAGGTACATAAACAAATAAAGTGACATAAGTTAGTAAATTGAGACAGGTAACATTAAAATACAAAAATATAACAGTAGGTAATAGTATAAAAAAAAATTTCAATTAGTGATATTAGTTAGTAAAGATGGATAATTATGAATTATTTTTATGAAAAACAGACCAAAAATGTGATGCAAAAATATAAAATAGCCACACAATACAGCTGGGAACCTATCAAAGAAGGGACATTTTTTTAAATATTAGTACTGTTAACTTGAGCAGCTGACAAAATAAGAGAATCTACATGCATTGCTGAAATTAAAAGTAATCTATAATGCTGATGATTACAATTACTTATTAATTGTAAACCCCCCATATTTTCTTCCAAATTTGCCATTTTGCGGGGGGATTATTAAGGTAGTGCAACATCTTGAGCCAAAATTGGGGACAGTTGAGAGGTTTGGATATACCTAATTCTATAAAGCAATTTATTTGCATGTACCTCTCAACCTCTTAATACAGGAAATATGGACAAGGCCAAATCTATTGGGGGAACACACAAACAGTACTAAAAATTGCTCTTGTATAAACTTAGACAGTTAACAGAACAACAGGTCTTGCTTTATTATGCATCTTTCTGAAGAGTATGAAGTCTAAAACTCAATGACTGTTTTATTTAGTGACTTCTTTTCTAAATGACTTGCCAGAAAACCACAAATTATATGAGGAACAAACAAAAATAAGAAGGAAAAATCTATTAATTCTCCAAAAATCTGGAAAATTAATAGGTATAGTTCAGCCAGGGCTGTCTGTGTTTGCCACCCTTCCCCCCTCACAAAATCATGGTCAAATGGGTCATCCCACCTCCAGCTATTCCAATGTCCCATTACTTGGCTGTTTCACCATATTTACCATAAACACTGTAATGTGCATACTGCTTTACTTCTACAATGATTTGGATTCCATTTAAAAGTTTTATTTTACATTTTACAGCACAAACACTAATAGACATCTGCTAAACAAAGCAATGCAGTCTCACAAAGAAAATAGACTTAGCATTAAAACTCCTCTGCCTGTGAAACTCATATTCATTGAAACAGCATTGAAACCCACATTCAAAGAAAATACATCTGTCCAGTAGCAGATAAAGATTAACTTAGGGCTGTTTTCAAATCATAGGCCCCTTGCACAGGAAACATACATGTGTTCTTTGATACACCTTCATGATTGTATTAAATTATATCCCTTGTATAATACAGTACAGTTGTTAGAGGGCATTTTAAATTTATTGTTTTGAACATTTTTCCAGTAAACAATGAAACAAAATGCATGCACCAATAATGACAAAACTGCCCAATTCAGAACATTTCCATTATAAAAGTCTACTCAAACTTCTACAATCCACCAGTATCAGTAAATATGCACAATCTCTGCTGAAGTAAAAATCCTCTAAATGATTCCACATTAAAGAGATCTGTAACTAATGAACAGGTTGCTGCTAGCAAACATCTTTATATTTCATTTTTTCATCTACAAATAAAGTGCCTGTTGCCCTTGAGGAATACATTGTCTATGTTACATAAAAAAATGATAAGCTAGTAATATTGCAATAGGGATTCGATGGCAATCTGATAACAGGTTCATTGTTACTAGGTATCTCCACCAAAGGGGACATTCTCAGGACTGCAGCATCCACCACCTTTAAAAGTACAACACAGTACACTATCAGCAATTCATCTATATACTGTGGGAGTAGAACTCACAGCCTTCTGCATCAAAAGCAAGTATACTACCTGTTGTGCAATTAATAATGCAAGCAGATTCTGCATAAGCAGCACCAAGCTTCTCTTCAAGCTCTCAGCTCCTTGTAAAATCCACTCAACACTCAACTGTATCGTTCAACTTTGAAGTACAAGAAATCTGGAGAAAGTCAAAATTGACTGGGGGGGGGGCAGAAACCCAAAAACTAGAGACACATTTTAAACATTGCTTGTATAAATTTTGGAACATTGCTAGAATAAAATGCTGTGTTATCACCATGCCTGTTTTTATCAAGTCTTGAACCCAGAACCCTGTGCACTATAGCCATTTCAATATACCACTATGCCAAATTAGCTGTTTCATGAATGACAGGTAGACTGAAACTTAAATGGCTATCATTTAGTGAATTCAGTTCTCCAGATAGTTCTCAACCACTTAGCAAAAAAATCCAGGACAAAGCCAATAATGGGGGAATACAGCCCCAAAAATAGGGACAAATTTCAAATATTGATCTTATAAACAGAAAATTGCTAGAATAAAAGGTTTCATGTTACCATGTACTTTCTGAAGAATATGAAGTCTGAAATTCAAATGCTTGTCATTATTTAGTGAATTCAAAATCCAGAAAACCACAAATTTCACAAGAACAAAAATATGAGGCAAAAATTTCACAAGTGGTGGTGGGTAGGGAATTCAGCTCTTGTTTCCTGCTCCCAAGGTATAGGGTTTGAGTCTAGCCACCAGGGATATTTCCTGAGTTCTCTCTAACAACCAGGTATATTTAACTGGGGCATTTCACACACACACACACACACACACACACACACACACACACACACACACACACACACACACACACCCTATGTGAGTAGGTGTCTCTTCCATTGCAAAATGCTAGCTCAGCTCCATTCCTTGTGTTCCTGCACTAAAAGCCCAGCTTCAAAGTCCGTCCCTTCAAAGGCCCAGTTTCCATTCCTTCCATTGCTGCAAAGTTTGTCCATTCCTGCACTAAAAGCCCATGAGAGCAAAGTCCTTCCCTTCCTGTGAGAACAAGCTGCTACCCAGCCTGCAGATGTTGCAGTCCTATCCCCTTCCACTCTATGCAGTTGTAACTGCATAGACTTTTGGGATCTCTGCTTTTAAATGCTGTCTTCCTAATTCAGACTGTCTCACCAGCAGTCTGGATTCTGTGTGCATGCTCCGGACTGGTTCACCAGCAGTCTGGATATCACAAAATGCCACAAGCTTGCATGTGTAAAGTTCCGGGACTCGCATTTGTTTTTGTTTTATTTTCTTTCTTTTTTACAGCTGGGGAGTGCTGCAGTTCTGCCAAAGCCTGAGTACCAGCTTCATTGAAGCCAAGCGGAGGACAGCAACTGTCATCGCTTTGCACAAAGGTGGAGCTTCCACCAATCCAGGAAATTATAGACCCATCAGATTAAGTAGCCTGATCTGTAAGGCCGTGAGCATGGACCAGATTATCATGGACCTCATTAACAAGGACATTTGCAACCTCCAGACACTTGATCCCACACAGTTTGGTTTTGTCAAGTGGAAGTCATGCCTGTTAAATTTGGTCAACTTCTTTGAGACAGTCACCAAGGCTATAGACAAGGGGAAGATGGTGCACACCCCCTACCGTGACCTGGATAAAGCCTTTCATACTATTTCCCACTCAGGTGTAATAGATAAAGTCTTTCAACTAGGCACCATCCATATGTTACCAGAAATGTATGCAAAGCATACATGACAGTTTCGCGAACACCAAAATAAAAAGTAAACACAAAGGCACTTAGCTGAATATTGAGCTCCCGTCCCTCGAACAAATGACATTTAAAGCCCATGCCCATATTTCATTGTAGTGTTGATTGTTATACCAAGTGGAAGCAAAACACAGAGTGTTTGCGCACCGCTGCCCTTTGCTAAGACTAGCCCAATGGTTAGGGTTACCACCTGTCCCACTTTGTGATGGACAGTCCCTCTCTGAGCAGTTGTGTCCTTACCAAAAATATTAAAAGTGGCAAATATCCTGAGATTGTAGGACATAATTATATCCCATATTTTATGTAATAGTTGCATAAAATAGTTATTTCTGTATCTAAAATACTTAAATGTTACAAGAAGCAGAATAAGCAACTAAACTACTACAAGAATAAGCTTTTATTTAGGCAACAAAAGTAAATCTCTATCCTTTGTACTGACCGTGGGTATGTGTTGGCCTGTGCAATCTGATGTGTGTCCCGAAAATGTCCCACTTTGGCCATTTGAAAAGGTGGCAACCCTAGCAATGGTCAGAGCATTCGCTCAATATCTGCCCATTTGCAGTCCAAGTCGTCCTTGTCTGGACGGCCCAAAGATGAATGGGTATTACCTGGGTCTACCTACCATGTCATGAAAGATATGCATTTGCGTGTACCTATGTGCGTGAAGTACAGCATGTGGAAGATCAAATATGCTAGGGTTGTCCTGACAACCATATTGGTATCAGAGATATGTAGAGTACACAATGTGTACTGCTGTCTGTGCCATGGGCCATCAACCAGAAAAGGGGTGGATGGTGTGTTTGTGGAATATGGGGGGGGGGTGAGAGGTAGTGTAATAATTCGCCAAGGGGAGACTGGGTCAGATGTACAATAGGTGAACTGGAGGTGCACGAGGGAGCAGTGGGTGAATCAGAAAGGAAACCAAATAACATACATTCACATCCGCAATACACCCTGACAACACAATCCCACAAACATATGAACATTAAAATGTGCGATACACATGTACAGAAATGTTATCGGCTCACACCCACACAATGGTCTGGCCTGAACTGGGCCGTCCAACCTCAACACACCTGGATACATAAATGAATACCCATCATCCCCTCCACAGTACACCACCCCCCCCCGCCTTGCTGAACGTCCACCAAAATCACCCATACTTGGGCTGCTAGCTTGGCACAGCCATATCTGCACATAGTGCCCTATACCCACATCTAGTAGGCAGTCTCACCACAGGCAGTCTCAGGATTGCAAACTAGGTATCCCATGCATGCATAACCCTGCCACATTTTCAAATAGCCAGAAGAATGGGGTTCATTGTCCACAATTTTTGGACATCCCTCATGGGATAAGTGTCTGTTCTCAAGATTAGACTTTGTGGCATAACATGATGTCCACCACCATTGACATCTGGGCACAAGTCAGATTAGCAGTACTTGTCCTCAACCCTGCTCAGCCTCCACCCGGTCCTGCAGAACCTACGACCTGGGATTAAACACCTGGCCATGATGCATGTCTCCCCATGTGCATTATCAGGAATATATACCTTTCACATGTTTCCATGAAGCTTCCCCATAGCCATCTTCCAAATAGTACATGTCCACAAATTGTATACCCGTCCAGGTTCCTCGCCATAATGATGCACACAACCCCTGTATACAAATGGTACAGGTACCTCCCGTATGCGGTTGTTCATATACATGGCCATGTATAACTCCAGATATGTAGTCATATATCTATAAATGTACATACTTATATTCGCATAGCTACACATCACACATACATGCAAATAAGTAGTTGTCAAGTATGTGTCCTATTCTTAAATATGTATACTTGCAAATGTATACATATGGCTCTCAGAAACATATGAACAGTAACATGCACTGTACATATGTACGCCAATCGACTGTCACATTTGTTGCCAGTACTGTGGAATGCCTGTAGTAAAGTCATATATCCTAATTACCATCCATACAGAATGTATCATGGATGGTTTAGTGGTAAAACCAGTGACTATGGTGTTCCGGGTCCAAGCCATGCAAGGGCTGCTAATTTTATATGATGCCGAGAATAATGGCAGTTGGATATAGGGTGATTAGGGCGCTTTAAAGCAGATGTAAGCGGGTATGCACGATGGTAAGTAATGGTCATTCAACAGTATGGGAAATGTAAATAAGCATGTAGGTTTATATGCAGGTGTATGTACAGACAAATATATATAGATAAATAGATACATATATAAATAAATACATATATATATAATATATATATATATATATATATATATATATATATATATATATATATATATATATCTCCTTGAAGAATGAACATGGTCACAGTAAAGCAGGCATAACAAATGTGAAGGGGAACAGCAGCTGAATCCCCCATAGTATTTAGTGCTGTCATATCA
>NC_056733.1:1957881168-1957890503 GCF_019279795.1 Protopterus annectens
GACAATGGATTCAGTTCCACAATAAAATGTATTACTTGTCTTGTCTTAGCGCCTCGGCCACTACAGCCTTCAAAGAGTACAACATTACCAAAAAACACATTCCCCTATTTATACATCACCAACAATCATTTAAATAATTAATCAATCAATTAAACAAACATTTTAAAATGTTAAAGTAAACTTCTCCAATTAACTTCTCTGTTCAAGCATCTTGGTGTTAGTGTATCAAATTTCTATATAAATACAGTTTCCTTATACAATAAGACATTTTTAATTAATCTTTCATCCCCTTTCCTAATAAACACTTCTTCCAGAATTGTAGCTTGTAATAAATTAGTATCACTATTATGTTTTTTCCCCAAAATGAGATGCTATAGGACTTTCTAATCTCCCCTTCTTTATATCTCTAATATGTTCCTGCAACATAATTCTAAATTTCTTCTTAGTTTCCCCAATATAGAAAAGGTTGCAGGGACATCTCAGACAAAAAATTACCCCTACTGTGTCATATGTAAAATAATTATGTGGTCTAAATATTTTCCCATTAATCCTAGAGAAACTCAATTTAATATGAGAACATATATTACAATTATTACAGTGTATAGTACCCAAAGATACTAGTGAGGTAGAGGGACTAACTACTGGTGCAATAAAATAAGCTTTAACCAGTTTATCCCCCAAATTCTGTCCTCTCTTATAAGCCACATAGGGTAAATCAGAAATAATTATATGTAGCAGATCATCTCTATGCAAAAAAATCCAATAATGCTTTATTCAGTCCCAAATCCTAGTGCTTAAAATGTTATAAGTAGTCACAAAAAACATTTTATCTTTCTCAGCCGAAGAATTAATATTACTAACACTAATATTTTTTTTTCTACTATTAACATTATATTTGTTAAAGTTATACTGTATTAGTTTATCAACAGACCCATAAATTAAATTCTCACTATATCCTCTCTGTAGGAACATAGATAAAGTTTGACTAATTTGTTTTTGTAAATCTAGCTTATTATTACAGAGCCTAGACAATCTAATCAGCTCTCCATAGGGTAAAGATTGTATAGTATGAATCGGATGGCAACTAGTGCCAAATAAGTACTGGTTGCCATACTCAAATGTTCAATGAATTGTAGTTTTAATAGAGCCATCCTTCATTCCAGATAGATGAATGTCCAAGAAATTAACCTCTGTGCCACATTGTAGACCATCAAATTTAATATTATAAACATTATCATTTAATTCTGAAAAAATCTTGATACCGCATCTAATCCCCCATCACAAACAAAAATCAAATCATCAATGTATCTAAAATAAAATAAAACGTGTTGTTGTACAAATTCATTTCTATATATGTAATCCAACTCAAACCTAGCCATAAAGAGATTTGCATACATGAGGGCAAATGGTGCCCCCATGGCTGTACCTCTTAATTGATGATAAACAACTTCATCAAAACTGAAATAGTTAAGAAGCAAACAGAAGTGAGTTAAATCAATAATATAGTGAGAACTCAGGCTATCATCTAAAAAATATTGTAAGGCTCGTATTCCATCAATGTGTCTAATATTAGTATATAAACTATATACATCCATGGTAATCCAGAACATATTCTGAGTCCAATGTATGTCCGAAATTTTGTCAATAAAATCAAATGAGTCTTTGATATAAGAATCCAGTCTTTCAACATGAGGCAGTAAATAACTATGTATCAAAATTCCTATATTATGTAAAAAATAATTTACAGCAGACACAATAGGACGCCCCCGGGGGTTAACATTATCTTTGTGCAACTTAGGAAGACAATAAAAAAGTAGCTAAGTTGCAATTATCAAAATAAAATTTTGTATCTAAGTCCTTCTTAGAAAAATAACCCAGGTGTACTCCCTTTTCAGTCAATACAGAAAAATTGTGTATAGCATTCAAATATGTAGCAATCTCACATGTTTCATAAGTTAAATTATCATTTAAATGTTGCATACACATATTATAATACTGTGTATAGTGAAGCACCACTATTTTATTGCCTTTATCTGAAGGCTTAATAATTAAATCATTTCAACCTGCAAGATTGCTAAGAGCAAGCCATTCATTCTTAGTCATGTTATATTGCAAAGAAGTATGGCTATGCTCCTCAGCAAGTTCCTGTATAGAGAAGTTAAGCATTTCTGAAAAATGTGAAACAGTACTATTAACATGGGGGGTATAAATTTACTTTGAAAATGAATTCCACTAGTATCTAACAGAGTATAAGCATTTGGAGAAGTATTAACATCAAACTTATCAGACATACAAGAAAAGAAACTAACACTTTCACTATCAGTTTCCAAACTATATTCAGAATCAATGTTTCTTAACTGTTTATCCCCTTGTACATAAAAAAAATTAAGATGTAATTTCCTAATCAATTTAAAAACATCCTGTTTAATTAAATATAAACTAGATACTGCAGTTGATACAAACTTTAAACCAAGATGAAGAACAGCAACCTGTTCATCGGTTAGGGTACATCCAGATAAATTCACAACATTTGAAACATCTGAAACATTATAAACAGTATTAGAAAAAGAACAGCCTAAAGGAGAAAAATCAGTTCCATCTACCTCGTTTATAAGGCTGTTTAAATTGTCCTTCACTTGCTGCAGGATTAAAACCAATTCCCTTCTTCTTGTTTCCCCTTTTGGCACCTTCTTCATTATGGCAAAAGCGCTGCTGGTGAGATTCAGGTTCTTGTGCTGCAGGCAATGGAGGAAAATCACGGACATCATTCTCAGAGTCTGTAGTATAACCTGCCCCATCTGAGGAGGCAAAAGATACAGATAATTATTTTTTTATTGCCTGCAGTTTTCACATATTGTCCAGAGCGAGCATTCTGTTTGTTTCTCCATAAAAAAGCACATCCATTTCCGTAATCGCATACATCGCGTTTAATTTTATGCAATTTTAAGGTGGACCTGCTCATTTTCAAACCTGTCCAATTTTTCTTTTAGATTTTAAAGATGTCATTAACTTTTAAGTTATCCACTTGATTCAAAAGTTGTGTATGCATCACATTTAAATCATTCTTCAATTTAGAATGTAATAACTGCTCCCTTTCCACCAAAATGCTTACCCACTCCATAGCACGAGTATGTGCTGCAGCTAACCAGCAATCCTTAAAAGCTGCATCGATGGTGTCCGCTTAATCAAATGGAGTAGCTGGGCTCTTGAAAACTCTCAATCCTCGGGGGGGGGGGGGTGTGATATTCAGTTCTGTATATCTTACTAAGCCCAGTAAATTAAACTGACGTGTTTCATGAAAAATCAATTTCTCAAAGCTGTCAATATTATCCTGCACTTCTTGTGAAAAGGAAACATTTGAATTCTCGCCAATACCACCAAAAGGATTGTTGTGTCTCTGCATTCTATCCTCTATAAACTTCGATACAAAATTGGAAGGTATTGACTCACCATTATTTGATAAATGAACAGTTCTGGAGACACTAGCAACTCCAGCAGCATGAATAGGAGAGGGTAAAGCATTCGAAACAGCATTCGGAGCAGAAACTGGAGTACCATGGACCACAAAATTGTCCATGGTTTTCTGTAGCACCTTACCCAATGTACCTGATGTACCTGAAACCAGTAGGGTAGCAGTCAAGTCCTCATGAAACACCTGGGGAATGTTCATTAGGGAATCTGACTCTCCTAAGAGCACATCCACTGGATAGTCCGTAAACCATTGGGGGAACACATAGGGACCATACCATTAAACTGTCTCCGATTACCAGGGACATCCCTGATTACGACTCAGAATCTAACTCT
The DNA here is from genome assembly GCF_019279795.1 of Protopterus annectens. Classification (NCBI taxonomy): domain Eukaryota; kingdom Metazoa; phylum Chordata; order Ceratodontiformes; family Protopteridae; genus Protopterus; species Protopterus annectens. The sequence goes on from NC_056733.1 coordinate 1,957,884,973, forward strand.
GTCCCACCTGAACCATCCTAGAACTAGTGATATTAGGAGGAAAGTTGGTGGATTACACATAATGAATAACGACAATAATTAAGAGTCATAAACAGCATGTACCTCAGACAATGTGTATGAATACATATGCTGTGGGTCTGTCAATGTGTCAGGTTAATAGCATCAAAATTTTAAATGTGTCCCTGATGTTGTTATGCAATGTCCATGATTCAGTCTTCATTTTTCCCCATTCGTATGGGAGGTCTGATATGGACAGAAAGCACATATTTTGCTGACTACCTTAGAAAGATGATAGAATAATAGGTATGCGGTAGCATGACTCAGCTGACGGATGTGGGTCCCAAAACCCAATTACTTGTCTGTATTGAAGAGTCTTGGTTCCCATGTATCAGCCAGTCGGGTGGAGATTGTAAGAGGAACACACAAATAATATGAATAAAACACTGGACATGCCGCCGATTCCATACAGTCGAACAGCATGCTGTCGCCTATTGGGCAGCCATTTCCGCTACTGTAGGCATGTAATCCGATGTAATAGGCATCACAAGGTAATACTGTGGTCCTCGGTCCCACCCAGGGGTGTGAGTGTCAGATGCAAGCACCAATGTTGGTGCATTTGCAAGTGCGGGAGCGAGCGGGTGTAAGCCTGTTTGGCTACCAGTATGCGAGTATTGCACTGGTAAAGTAATGTAGAAGCTAACTGAGTGTAAGAAGCTGTAGCCAGAGGTTAGCATTGCTTAACACTGCGCAAACCCATGCACACCCACTCACAACTGCTTTAATGTGCCTTACTCGCTCTGTATTCAATGGCCTTGTTCTGCACTGCAACAAAATTAACAGCCTCTGCAAGGCTCAGAACCATGACCCTTCACACCCAGCTAATGTGATTTACCAATATGCCATGGCAGATATACAGACATCGGACATTACCACAAACATATCATACAGCACAGTCATTCAACAGTATAGAAATGTATCCCATCATGTAGATGTATATGTGAGTGTTTATGTAGAGCATATAGGTACATACATATATAGAGATATATCAAGAACATACCATGTGGCAACAAAGCATTACAAACGAATGAAATGGGAAACACCAGCGACACCTGTATTATGTAGTGGTGTTGTCCTATGCAATATCAAGACTCCCTCAGACAGACATGTGTCATTCATACACACAAACAGTTGTACATTGGCCGTATACATCACTCTGTGCATGTAATGTGCATTAACACAACAGTACCTGTCCAATCATTATGTGAGAACAGTACTCTTGAAAGGTGCTGTGTGCAAAATCATCATCATGATAAAGGTAAATGGGGTAACCATAGAGGGACCAGTAGTGTTGTGTGTACAATGGGGTCATCTGCATCACGTGTACCTGGACCATTTAGGAGTGATGTGCATACCAGGATAGTGCACCTGAGGGGCAGGGGAGAGGATAACAGGAGTATGAGGAGTATGTTGTGATGCATATTACAAGGGTTACATGTGTCCACTGGGCACGTGTGTGAAATGGATAGCTATGTATAGGGCAGATGTTGTCCTGGGACCTGATTGGCCTTATGTTTCCGTAGGGTGAGAGTGGGATGTGGGGGAAGGAGAGTAGGTATGCCCGTGGAGGATAGGTAGGGTAGGATCACAGACAAGACAGCATACAGGTCGGTATATGACACATATGGGGGGATACACCTCAGACCGGGATGGGTGTTCGGCATGCACAAGCCCATGGGAACAGTGGGACGGAGGTCCCAAGCCATGGGCAGCTGCCACTGCACCAAAACAGCTGCAAAGGAGGCAGTGCTGGGGGCTTTCCAGGAGGGGCAGCCTCACCCTGTAAATGTGACACTCCATTCTTGAGCTTGCGTATCTGGGTTCGGAACCCCTTAGTGAGCCCCCAACACACCATGTCCGGGACCGCACAACAGCAGACATGTTCCTGTCTGGCCTTGCTTCCAGGGGGGACATGCCCCATCCTCAGTAGTGGTACCACCAGAAGGTGGTGCAGAGCCAGCAGAGGTTGAGGTCCAAGGCTGGGCCCCAGATGTTCTGGTGCCCGGTGCTATGGTCAGCTGAAGTGGGACAGGAGGTTCTGCCAGGACCTCCCAACCTGTACAGCCTATGGTGTTGCAGTTTAAACTCAGATATGGCTTAGTAATAGACAGCAGCATTCAGGACTACCTACAACATTATGCACAGATATCACCATCAACTCAACACAACAGATGGTATACATTTGCAGAGGGAGCACAACACATGCATGTATACTGCATGACATCTGTACAATGTGTAGTAGACATGTGCCTGCAGCTATGAACAGTTGCCCATTATTGGCTTGTCACTGGGAACCCCAGGCATTGTCTGTCATACCACTGTTTCATGTGACATATGACCAGTCAGGTATGCAATGGCAGTAACACATCCCTATCACCATGTACTGTCTGCAATCCTCACACTATGCTCCTGCTATGCACAGATGTTTGTTCAGTATGTAACATAGGAAACAAATGGTTCCACACACTGACCAGTCCACAGATGGCCCTACAGATGGGGGTCCCTCATGAACAGAGCACTGTCATGTCTGTTTTAAAACTTGCAGAACAGCCATTACCACACACTTGTTAAACAGGCAGTAGCCTCAATGCCTCATAGCTACACTTACATGCTGTAGCCATGTGTGGCACATCACCCTCCTGTCTTTAGGCTATTTCCCACTGTGTATGATGTTTGAGGTACATCCAGATATAATCTGTGATGCTGTTTCAAAACACCACATCCAGGTCCCACTCACAGTGACTGTCATGGCCAAACACCAACCTGATGTTCCTAGATAATGTACTGTGTTTAACATGCAAATGGCTATGGGAACACCATCACAGCTGTTCCACATGCAATCAGCTAGAGGAGGACTACAATAGGTGCAGAAGCCATCACCTGATCATGTCCATCACTTACAATACACATGCTGCTGCTGAGCAGGTGTACACCTCCACATCCACCAGAGAGTGTGTGGGAGGGACAATGTACACCAGAGAAGGGCTTGGAGACTAAACCCTAAGCATTGTCTGCAACCGAGATATAGTAGACATACATTAGGTGTAGCACACATGGCTGTCCACATGAACGGATGCCATTGTCACCAAGACCACACTCTCTAATGGACTTGCATTGACACTCTACCAGGGTGACAAATACACACCCTAACTACTTAGTTTGCAACACTGCAGTAATGCACAGGACTACATGCACCACAGGGGATATCTGGAGGTTCTATGGGCTAGGGCATGTGAAAGTGTTTGACGTCTGTTGGTATGCCAACGAGGGTTATACTGGGAGTGAGTGTTTGGGAGCAGCTTAACCCACACAGACACAAGGTGCTAGTACTGACATGCATGTATGCATTGCTTCATGGGTGTGTAGTGGTTGGCTGTGCAAGATGGCTGTACAAGGCTGGGTGAGGGGTAATCTTTGGCATCGTGCCACCTGACAATGGTGTGCAGTGTGGTACAGGGGAGTAGTGTCTGCAATGTCCCACACAGATGGGTACTGCATGATCTGCCCTGACATCCTGGTTAGCATTGTGTATGGCCATAGCTTTGCAATGCATGCCATGTCTGTGTTTGATAGTCCTTCACATGGACATTGCCTGAGATGTGCATGTCCCACAATACTGTACAGTGACATGTACAGGTCCATCTAGTTTTGCAGGCACATGTTGTGTACACAGACTGTTATCCCCCGATATGCCAACACTGGCCTGGTGTGGCGAAACCTGTTTATAGTCAGCAGGTTGACCCTGCACCTGCATTGATAGCATGAAACAGGTATTTCCTGGTGTCAGTGGCATTGGTCCATACAGGGCACATGTGTACGGCATTGTATGGCCTCTGTGGATCACATTTGATGGCACCACATATGTTGCAGGCATCCAGTGATTTATGTGCCTATTGTACCACTGTACAGGGTGCCATGTCCTCTGTAGCCCACTGCAATCACACCATGCCTACTATCTGTCATCAATGTGCATGGTACTAGCAACATAGCGGGATATCCTAGGCAAGTGTTTGTCTATGACACATGGGTGCAGGACATATACTGGGTACTAGTAGGGTTGCATACTTTGTTCACCAGGCCTTTTGCCAGATGTAGGGGTATGGCTTGCCAACACAGTCCTGTGGCTGACTGACATCTGTACTCCTCGTGAGGTGGCCAATGTGTCATAAGGCAGACACCATATTGGAAAACTACAAAATCCACTCCCCAACATGTCCAGTGGTTAGACACTCACAGCCACCTCCACACAGGCTCTGACTGCCAAACACACACACATGCCATGTCCTGTATTCGAACCCCTATCTCCTGTATCACGCTGCCGCAATATGCATTTAGGGCACTCGCTATGGCAAATACTGGGTTACAGCACTCCTAGAGGTGTATTCCTAGGTGGGTGACAACAGCAGGATTGAAAAAGGTGGTCATGTGATTTGTACAGAGAGTGCATACTCTACACAGCATTATACATGTCTCACACAGACAGACATACACACACAGCTGGCAAGTGTGGGATTAGAACACTGACCTAACTACATTCTCACACTACAGCATTACGCAGTTACAGAATGCGCTACTGAGATTACTGTGTTACAGCACTCCCAGACGTGTATATCTAGGTGGGTGACATCATCAGCCTTGCCAAAGTTGGGTATTGGAATTGTATAGAGTGTGAGCAGTCTAAAAGCATCATTCTGTCCTCAGGCAGATGGAGACACACAGACACAGTTGGGCAAGTCTTGGATTAGAACACCAACCTAAATATTTTATCACCCTACAGCATTACGCAGTTATAGAATGTGCTACCAAGGTTAATGGGTCACAGCACTCCCAGGGGTGTATTTCTAGGTGGGTGACATCATCAGCCTTGCCAAAGTTGGGTATAGGAATTGTATGGAGTGTGAGCAGTCTCAAAGCAATATTCTGTGCTCAGGCAGACGGAGACACACACATACACACAGTTGACAAGGTTGGGAGTAGAACACCAACCTAACTGTTTTATTACACTACAGCATTATGCATTTACAGAACATGCTACTGATATTACTGGGTCACAGCACTCCCAGAGGTGTATTTCTAGGTGGGTGACATCATCAGCCTTACCAAAGGTAGGCATAGGAATTGTATGGAGTGTGAGCAGTTTAAAAGCATTATTCTGTCCTCAGGCAGATGGAGACACACAGTTGTCAAGTCTGGGATTAGAACACCAACCTAACTTCTTTATCACACTACAGCATTACGCTGTTAAAGAAAGCGCTACCGAAATTACTGAGTCACAGCACTCCCAGAGGTGTATATCTATGGGGGTGACATCATCAGCCTTGCCAAAATTGGGTATAGGAATTGTATGGAGTGTGAGCAGTCTAAAAGCATTATTCTGTCCTCAGGCAGAGACACATACAATTGGCAAGTCTGGGATTAGAACACTGATCTATCTACTTTATCACACTACAGCATTACAGAATGTGCTACTGAGA
>NC_056733.1:1957891003-1957893503 GCF_019279795.1 Protopterus annectens
TAGAAAAGGGTAATAATGGGTTCGCATCCAGATCAAAGGAGGCCATTGTGCCTCTCTATTCATGACTTATTTTACCCATTACAGAATACAACACCCCATTTGGGATGTACCTTACAAAACAACTGCAACAGCTTGAAAGACCACAAAAGTACCACACCAAGAAGATTACTGACCTCAAACAGATGACCTATGCAGCCCAACTAAAGAAACTCCAGCTGTACTTGGTTGCATACCGCTTACTCATAGGTGATCTCTTCTTGACATACAAGGCCCATGTACAATACAATATTGATGGATATGCTTCACCTAAACAATAGCCCCTGAGAGCCACATGCTCTAGGGATATAAACCTAACCACAATGATAACTAGGACATGCTGGAGGGATAGATTCCTGACTCGGAGACTCCCCATGCTTTGGAACATGATTCCAATGTACATCAGGCAGGGTCCCTCACTAGCACTCTTCAAGAAAAAACTTGACGGGTGGATGGGAGACAGACATGTACCCCGGGGATCACTGCAGTGGCTCTGCTGGACAGAGGCACAGGGAACTAATGGCTCTGCTGTTTAGAGGCACAGGGAACTAACCTAAGGGGGTGGCGGAAGCCAACACACTCTAGCTAGGCTTATAAATGCCCTTGGGCAGACAGCCTTGTTCCTACCTATAAACCTATGAATCTATGAACCTATTACATGTCTTATGTGCATGGATAGTTAACTAGCTCTTCCATTTTACTTTACTATCATGCTGATAAACTGTCGGGTGACTACAAGTCATATGTATCCTGTTATTGTGTATTGTAAATGCCAATAGACATAACTAATGTTTGCCTAACATAACAGTAATGCTATGTAAAATGTAACACATATCTGCCTACAATACTGTACATTACACAGTTATTGGCACAATATCCCACAATGCAATTCATAATTGCACAGTAGGCCCAGCTTCGGCATGTTATTCTCAGTAATACACCCATACATATGCCTACTGTAACAATATATCAACATATACTATCCACTGTTATAGCACATACTTGTTGGACCAACCCTGCCACTGACAGCCACTGGAGAGGATTTGTTGGGTTCAAAGCCCTTATATAGCATCCCTTGTGGTGTATGAGGTTTGCCTTGTGACCTACAGCAGTACACACATAAATACTAAAAGCATTACTATGCTCAACAATACATCACTACAAGATAACTGTTTCCATTATATGCATTGCGTACACTTTAATTATTACAGAACAGGTACTACATACACAGACATACTGAGTGTTCTATATACCTTATTAGTAACCCAAGGTATTGTTGACTGTTATTTCAATCTTTTTCAGTTTGTGTTTCAATCTTCTTTGTAATGTTCCACTGGTATATATAGATGGTTTGAATGTGTGACAAGCCATCTTTTTATAGTTAAATATCAGTAACGTGCTATCCTGACCACCAGTTGGTGTTCCAATGTAGTTAATTACATGCACATCAGCTGTGCAGCTACTCCATTAGCCAATACCATGGCAACAGTGGTGTATAAATGAGTACTCCACTTGGTCATTGTCCCTTTGCCTTACATTCGAGGAAGACGGCCTGGATGTGTTGTTTGTGATGTATTGCAACAGCTATATGGAGACACACAGAGATATATTAGCTTCATGACTCCCATGGATTGTGTGTAATACCTAGAAGATGTTGTTCTACATCTGAGTACAGCTGTTATATTTCAGTACATTGCTACTTATTCAGGGTTTGTTTGTACCTGATACCTCTGCAGATGTTTCAGTCTGGCAAGGATGTTTGAGCAGCTCAAGGCTGTATGGCTATGCATATAATGTTAGGTGGTTTACAGTGCGCTCACCAGAGATCTTTGGTTTGGTGTAAATGTGTATGATACTGTGCTGTTAATCAGTAATTGGTAACACTTCCTGGTGTACACACAACCCCCTGAAACAGGATTAGTGCAAACAAACCCTGTAACATCAGCAGCTGCTCCTATGTATAACAGCAACTATTTCACATAGGGCCATGTTAGTGTGTCTCTGACAAGGTATGTTAAGGCTTCTGCAGATGTCGTACAGTGAGTGAATGATTTGTGATGTTATTACAGTATGTATTGTAATTGGTTTGCATGTGGGGGAGATGTTGGTGGGTGTACATAGCAGATGCAGGTGTGTAGGAACTGGTTTTATACATAGTCGATATGTGTGTGAGGGTTCCTTCCCTATTTGAAGACCTATCCTTTAGTAGAGTAATGCTATGGTAATTGCAGGCTGATTCATTAAGGCACTGTTAAATGGTTCCTGTATAGCATGCAGGTGATGTTAGTCCTTGAATCTTTTCGGCAATACATCGGAATGTAATAAAGTGTTGCTACATGAAAGCTGTCTGTGTATTTCTGTCATAGGTATTTGAAGTCATTGGAGTTGTGTTGGTGACTGACCCTCTTTGGCTAGGGTTGCCACCTTTTCAAATGGCCATAATGGGACATTTTCGGGACACACA
>NC_056733.1:1957898503-1958076003 GCF_019279795.1 Protopterus annectens
GCAGCTAACATCAGCCACGACTGCAATGCAAACTGTGAGCTGCTACAGATAACCCTCCATGACCCAGGAGCACCACTACAACTATTTGGAGACAGTGGTAAACATGACAGTCCTACCAGACACCCTGTTATTGGTCAATGTTGGCTACCCTACACTTAACTGGATAACCTACTTGAATATTCACTTCCAGGCCCAGCACTTCCTGGGATTTATCACCTCATATGGCCTGTATCAGTTGGTAGATGGACTAACGAGAGGTGAAAACATACTAGAAGTGGTAATCACTGACATGTGCAACAGGTGCGCTACAACAGAGGTAAACCTGTCACAGTTTAGATCTGACCATGAACTATTCACTGATGATTTCCACTCCCAACCATCTCCCCCACCCAAGGAACACACAGTGAATACCTTTCCTACAGCTAAATTCACAGTACTAATGACAGAGGTGAGAGGGTTCACAGCCCCTATGCTCAGGGATGACACTGCTCAAGATGCAGACAGAATTACAAATGCACTCTATAAGCACCTACAAAGATGTATGGGTCATGCTATCAATGGTAAACTAGGACTCTCTACTCCTACACAAGGACACCAGTCTGCTGAACCCCTGCAATATACAAGCTATACAACTGAAGTAGGACAGTAGTCCAGAACAACAGCAAATCCCAAGACATGCAGACATCCGTGACCAGTATTAGCAAGACACTTATGTTACTCATGTAATCATCCAAGGCTGACATCCATACGTAAATAGGCATAGATTCGGAGGATGACCAAAAAGGCTTCTTTGGCTATGTCAAGGATCTAAGCAGTAACACACAGGTTTGCACTGTGCTGGTGCAATATTGCACTGAATATACAGACCCTACTGATATCACCAACACACTTGATGATACATTCGGTGCAAGCTTCACCCCTACAGGGCCCACAATAATACCCAAAATGTACAGTATCCCAGACATCTGAGACATACAGGTGGTAATGGCCCTTTCAAATGGCATGACAGACCATCAATGGAGGCATATGGTGTCCCAGACTGCATCCTGCAGACACTACAAGACAAAGTGACCCCCGCCTAATATAGCAATTCAAAATCAGCCTCTACACAGGCTACATGGCCATTCAATGGTGCATGGCAACAGCTATTCCACGCCACCAAGGTGGTGATACAACTGGCCATGGTAACTACCACCCCATAAGCCTGAGTAGCCTGATCTGCATGGCTATGGAGCGCATCCTCATGGCACTCATTAACATAGACAATGGTAACCTCCAGACACTTGACCCAACCCAGGTCAGCTTGATTGAGTGCAGATCATGCCTACTGAACCTGTTTGACATCTTGCAGTCACCTAGACTTTAGGTATGGGGTGTGGTAGTTCACACATACTACATGGACCTCGCCAAGGGTTTTGACACCGTTCCCCACTCAGGTATTATTTCTAAACTCACCAGCCAGAACATACACCCATACATCACAGGTTGGTTTGCCAACAGGCTTACACACAGAACCCACATGTTAAGCCTAGCAACCTCCAGGTCTAACTCTTGACCAGTCACAACTGGTGTCCCACAGGACTCAGTCTTGGGACCCCTACTGTTTGCCATATACCTCTCAGGGGTACAGGCTAACACATGTGGACTACATCAGACCATGCTTGGTGATTACTGCAAACTGGGAGCCATAACTGACAGTCCAGCTGTCACAGACGTCCTTCAAGGGGTCTCACATAGACGAACACAGGGTTTTAGAGTCATGGCGTCCAGCTAAAGTCCACATACTGCATGGTCATTCCATTTTGGGAAACTACACACACACATATTAACACATGAGTGGCAGACACTATAATTCAGATGACGTAAAGGGTATGTGGGGACTACATTAGATAGTGATCTCTCCTTTGACAATCATATCTGCAAGTAGTTAGAACATCCGTCTATGTAGGCCATCTGATTACTTAAGGGTTCGCATCTAGACAGGCTGAGGTTATTGTGCCCCTTTACTCATCAATCATCAATCCCTTCATTGAGTATGATAACCCATTTAGATGTACCTCAGAAGACACATCCACCAGCTGTAAGGGCCACAAACGTACCTCGCCAAGAGGAATAATGTCCTAAGACATGTGTCCTATGCTGCCAGACTTGATAAACTCTTGCATTACTCAGTGGCATCTTGTTTACTCAGAGATGATATTTGCTGGCCAACAAAGCCATGTCCAAGTCAGGCTTAATGGATATGCTCCATCTATGGGAATCCGTGTCACAGTGAGCCACACACTGTAATTAGCTACAACTTGCCACAACATAACTGGAAGATGCTGGAGTGACAGATTCCTGTTACGGATACTCCCCATGCTTTAGAACTATATCCCTGATTACATTATATGGAGTCACTCACTAACACTCCAGGGAATCCTTGCAGAGTGGGTGAGGAACAGTGGATAAACCCCAGGAATCCCACAATTGTCTCTGCTCCACAGAGGGACAGTTAGTAAATCAATGAGGTGGTGACAGCAGGCACATTTTGGCTAGGCTTATGAATGGCCTCAGGCAGTTCGGCAAGTACCTACCTATGTACCTATGAACCTATACATACAGTATTGACACATGCTGATAGCTTAAATTACTGTTCAGGTATTGACTTACCTTGTGCCAATGGCAGTTGTGTGTACAATAGTTGAGGGCTGCCTATGTAGGATGCACACAGCAGACCACCTATACATGACAATTTATAGGTGGTTGTGTGTGTGTGCCATCCATGTTTACTGTGTGTGCAGGCAGAGAAGGGTGTCAGTCCATAGGTGCCTACGTTGTCAGTGTGTTTGCTATACGTAGGCACCTATGGACTGACACCCTTCTCTGCCTGCACATAGGTGCCTATGTTGTCAGCGTGTGTGCTATACGTTCCCTCTTTGCCAAGGCATGGGCATACTGGGCACGGCTCCATCTGTCTACTGGGGCTGGCACAGTGTGTTTGTGGTCTGAGTCCCTCTGTGTCTGTGGGGCCCCTGGAAATGGTCGTGGGCTGTGAGGGCCTTCACCATTCTGTCCCTGCTGCAGCAGTTTCCGCAGGATCATATTGTGTAACATGGCACATACTATGAAGATGTGGGCACACATGCCTGGAGAGTACTGCAAGGCTCCACCAGATATGTTCAAGCAATGGAACCATGATTTCAGCATCCCAAACACACGCTCTGTGATGTTTCTGGTTTGTGCGTGTGCCTCGTTATGGTGTTCCTGCATGGGTGTATGTGCATTTCTGATGGGAGTCATCATCCACGGTTCAAGTACATAGCGAGCATCCCCCTCCAGGTGGCCATATGAGATGCCCCCCCCGCCAAATACCTGATACAGCTGTGAGGCGTTCAAGATGTGGGAGTCGTGATAGCTTCCAGGGCTGCCAGCACACACATCCATGATAATGCCCTGGACATTGCACATGACCTGGCAGTTGCTGGAGGGGTATCCCTTGTGGTTTATGTATCGCCTACCCTGCTCACCGGGTGGTGACTTGATGTGTATGTACGTACAGTCTATTGCACCCAGTACCTCCGGGTAGTCTGCCACACGGTGGAAGAGACACATATTGCTGGCCAACTCCTCCTGAATTTGGGGGAAGTATATGTGCTCATTGGCATGTGGTAATATGGCATCCAGGAACTGGTGGAGTACCCTGAATGCTGATGCCTGTGAGATCCCCATGATATCCCCAGTTGGCCTTTGAAAGATACCTGTGGCTAGTATTCTCAAGCTTACACATACCTTCGTGTCCACTGGTATGGGTTCCTGTCTGTTATTTCTGGCTTTGAGGTGTGGCCAGCACAGCTCAACAGGTTGCTGTATGGTGTCCTTGTCCACCCTGTAACGCTCTACTATATCCAGATCATGTAGCCCCTGGCAGGTTACCCTGGATCTGAACACTCTTCTCCTCCTCCGGTGCCTGAGATGGTTGTCAGCATCATCCTCCACACCACCGTCAGTCTCCAACACATGCTGGTGAATCAAAGCTATGGCAGCCCCTAACATGTACATATTAAAAGTTCCCCATCTGTATACACCAATGGTGCAGAGTGTCTGGGAATACACAAGTGTGTGTGAGGTGCTTTCACACTTTATATTATTGTGCTATGGATGCTGCAGGTGTAATTGGGTGCATGTGTGCAATTCCAGCTGCAGGGCATCTTAATTATGGGTTTTACAGCAGGTACTGCTATGGTGGGGCCTTTGGTGTTGAATTACGCTTGGCTGCCATGATTCATCTATTGCCCTTTACTTCAATTTTCAACCCGATTCCCCTCCCATTGTCAGGCATGCATCCAGCTGCCGGCTTTCTTGTTTTGTACTTTCCCAACCCAGGATTGTGTTGCAAAATGTGTTATGCATCTGATCTACTGCAAGTTTGCTTTGTTCTGTTGTGACAGTCCTCTTTTCTTTGCAGTACGGCACCTCCCCTTTCCTGTTCTGCAGGTAGCTGCTAGCAGCCTTGTTAGCTGTTGTGAATGGCCCACTGTGGGTTCCTAGGTGTTAGTTACTCATTTGGACTCCAATTACCATGCTGCAGCATTTCCTTATTTTCTTCCCGTATCCTTCCTGTTTCAGCTCTGGTGCACACTGCGCACAGCTGTTTACCCAGTTTTGAGCGCATTTTCATCCACGTTCACATGCACATTCAGTTACCTTGTGTGCTCTCAGCTAAGCAAAGCTATGGCTATTTCAACACACCCCTATCCTGTGGCTTTGCTTAGCAACAGGCAAACCTGATTAGCAATGCTCCAATGTGCTTACAGCTAAGGTGGCGCACCCCTCCCTTGATGTCATCTTTATTTCCAGGCCACACCTTGGTGTTGTACCGCTACGCTGTGAGGTACATCCTTACACCGGCGGGGATTTTGTGATTCATTATTACTTGTCTCATTTGCATGGCATTGACTACTAATACTTAGTTACCGGGCAGAACACTGTCACAGCCCCTTAGCAACCCTTGCGCCATGGTCTGGTGTAGCATGCGTGCCATTGACTATTATGGGAAATTCATGAAATGTGTTACATTGCAGTTTTATTACATATAAATTAATTTTCATTGTGATCCCGTTTGTGCACCGATGCACTGCGATTTTACTTCGCTTTTGTGTGGGCATGACATTAAATGTTCTTTTCTATATGTTGTGCATGCTTTTTTTTTTTTTTTTTAATGCCAATGGCTATATATTTAGCCATTGGCATATAGTAACAGTATAATACGTGAGTTTGGTCCACTGTCATGGTTCCGATTTTATGTTTGAAAAAATGTAAACCGCTTTTTTCAGTTTACATTTCTGCATGCTTACTCTACGCCTGCACCACTTCCTGAATCGCTATATACCTTCATTTGCATGCTACGGTGCTGCACATGGGGTAATTAGCATACATGTGCAGGGAGCTGTGCGGCCGTGGTGTACGCAGGTAGTGCACGTGGAAACAATTCGTACCTGAATCGCTCGGCGGCCATATTTGGTGTTAGATCACCAATGCTACGCCTGCGCCTGGCGCAAGCTTCATGAATCCTGGGGAATGTCTTTCACAACATACATGCTAGTACAAATCCTGTTATTTTAGCAACTTTCAGAGTTTATAAGAGCAATATTTAAAATTTGCTCTTATTTCTAGGACTTCACCACCCCCCCCCATTATATTCACCTTTGTCCAGATTTCTTGTGCTAAGAGGTTGAGAGGTATGACTTTTAATTGTTCTTGGCACTGCAGTGCACAAGCAGCAGACTGTACTCACATGAGCTGGCCCCGTCTCATAGATTATTGCTGAGGCACTCCACAGAGCTATTAGGCAAACTGCAACAGACCAACTGAGCCCCAGCTTCTGGCAGCCCAGTCAAAAGAGCTATACCTCAGCCTTTAAACATGTGTATTAAACCAGTGAGCACAGTCTTTGTAGGGTTTATGTTTAAATGCTGGAAATTTGTTCTACTTCAATGGCACACCCACTTTCACCATTTTGTAAATAGTTATATGATTTAGTACTCTCCTTACAAAGATACAGCAAAATAGAATCCTTGGTGCATCTATATAGATTAGCCATAAGCAATAAAGTACATTAGTCCTGGCTTAAATGGTTTTGACTTTTACTTCAAGTGTGTAAAGCTATATTGTGATTCAGTTAAAGTGATATTTCCTAAGTTGCTTCTTACCTGTTATAAATCTGACTTTTGATTTAGCTGAAAGAATGGTTCTCTGTATTAGTATTTTCAGCAAGTTAAATTAGGAAGATTAATGATAGTATAATGATAACATTGATTGTAGGGCTGCTGTGGTGGTGCAGCAGTAAACATTGCTGCCGCACAACAAGAGGCTTTCCGGTTCAATCCTCAGCTGGGATGCCTTTTGTGCTAAGACTGCATGTCTTCCCTGTGGTCATGTGGGTTTCTTCCGGGTGCTCCAGTTTCCTCCCACATCCCAAAGACATGCTGTAGGTGGATTGGACACTCTAAAATGTCCCTAGACATGAGTGCATGTGTGTGCGTGCCAGCTGAGGAAGGTTGGGCGCCGGGCTGGCAACACGGCACAGTAAAACTCTACTGCCAGTCATGAGCAGACAGGTGATCTGCTGTGGTGAGAACTGACCGGGAAAAAGGCGAAAGAAGAATGACAGTATTGATTGTAATGCAATATGACTATAATAAGCTGAGCTGACAGATTTAATAAGCAGTTTCTCAGATATGTAATTTATTTCTAAATATCTGAATTCTATGTTGGGAAGTTCTTTCAATAAAATGCGTGAAAGTTCTTTCAATAAAGTTTTATTAAAAAAAGAATGAAAATGTTTAGTGAAACAAAATTATGTACTTAAAGTAAATTCCCAAAAGTCCAACCACAAACTATAGAAATAGCAGCAACCAGTTCTCGGCTCGAGCAAGACTCCAATTCAGTAGGCAAACCACTTTTTGCTGGTAAAAACACAGATTTATTTCCACAAATAAAATCCAAACATGTAAAGTGATCTCTTGGTTAAGCGCTTTCATCTGAGGAACTCAGATTTCATCAGAACCACTAGTAACTCATTCGACTCTTTTTTTATATTAAAATTGGCGCCAAAAATATAATGAGTATATGCTTTCTTAAAGGTACATATCAAAAAACTTTGTCCTAGAAACTATTTACAGAAAAAATACCCTATAAATGACTGGACAAGTGCTTAAAAACAATATTTATACAAATTGTCATAATAAATATATATATGCATAACGAATAAAAGTGCAAAAAGTGAACAAATTTTAAAATGTGACAAATATATATACCTCATCATAAATCATTCCAAGTCATAAATAATATAATTTATGATGTAATATATAAAAATTCTTTCCTTTCAATTTGATATTCCTATGCTAGAGGTATATTCAAAATTAACTTAAACTGTGTAAATATAACTTAATAGTAGTAAAAATACATATAAAATATATAAAATATGGGAAAATTAAATATATATATAAAAAAGTGAACAAGGAATGGATGTTTAAAATCTAACTAAAGCTTATCCCCGGTCCAGGCTTAAAAATGGCTTAATACTAATAAAATCATTCAAGCCGGGTGAAGTAGTGGCATCACAATATATTTGCCACTCACTTTCTTTGTATGCTAACCATGTTTTCCAATTGCCACCATATGATGTTTGATCTACCTGATCTAAAATCATAAATCTAAAAGAATGGTCTTCACCCTTATCCAGTACGTGTTTACTAAGGGCATTTTTAATGTCTTTTTTCTTTATTTTGTAAAGGTGTTCATATATTCTTGTCTTAAATTTTCTCTCTGTCTTGCCTATATAATAGGCAGGACAGGAAGAACAGGTGGCAAGGTATACAACTCTCTGACTGTGACAATTCCCTGCAATACTCCTACATTTAGTTTTCATCAAATTGTCCAATATGACCAAACTCTCTTCATTAATATTCTTGCACTGCTTGCAAGAACCACACTTTTTTGTTAACTGTCTTTTCTTTTTTGTCCTAGTGTAGGCACTAACTTCCAAAAGTTTTTTCAAATTAAGTGCGGTTTTATAAACACAAACAGGATTTTTCTCAAAATTAGCCAAGTTATTGTCAGGGGTATTCAGTAATTCCCAATGCCTTTTGACAATTTCTTTCACCAGGTTAGTGTATGGACTAAACATAATGATACAAACAGTTCTGCTAATTTGGGCATTTTTCTTTGTATTTTCTCCTAATGCTTGTCCCAACAGGGGTTTATATTTCATACCCCAATTGTCTTTAACATATTTAGCCACATTTTGTACCATTCTTTTTGGATATTTTCTATCCAAAAACATCCGTGAAATGGTATCTATTTCTTTTTCCATACTCTCCCTGGAAGAACTCATCCTCACTGCCCGAATGTATTGTCCTTTTAACACATTTCTAAATACGTGTTGAGGGTGACAACTACCAAATTCTATATAGTTGTTTGAAAAGGTAGACTTTCTATAGATTTGTGAAGCAAATCCATCAGAGGTGGTACTTATTAAAGTATCTAAATAGGCAATACCTGACTTGTCCGCCTTATATGTAAACTTTAAAAAATTAGTACTTGAGTTGATATAATCAATGAAGATCCTAATGTCTTCTGAAGGACCCTTCCAAATAATAAATAAATCATCCAGGTACCTGGAATAAAGGGAAATATGTTTAAAAAATTGACAAGGGAATAAAAACTGATATTCCCATTCAAGCATGACCAGGTTAGCGAATATGGGGGCACAAGAAGCCCCCATAGCCACACCCCTGGTCTGCCTGAAGTATTCTCCTTCATGTTGAATATAATTGTGGTCGAGGATAAGCCCCATCATGTCCAAGATGAGGCTGATTCTGTCCCAGCTTAACCCTGAATAGTTTTTCAAACTATTTTCAAAAAATTCCAAACCTATAGTACCGGGAATGCAAGAAAATAAATCTTGTACGTCTATTGTAAGAAATGTCAAGTGCTCAGACCAAACCTCTGGCGTAATTCTACTCAAAAATTCCCAAGAATCTTTAACCATATGGGGAACCTTATCATAAATATGTTTTGTCCAGTGGTCAATTGTAACTCCCATGTTATAGGTCTTAGAGTGTGAACCAGCTATAATAGGTCTAAAGGGTGGAGTATCTATACATTTATGTATCTTTGGAATTCCAAAGATACAAGCAAGTCTTGGAAACTCATTTCTCAAAAAATTATAGAGTTCATTAGTTATGCGATTATCCAACAAATATTCTTCTATAATTAAATCAATCCGATGATGACCTATATTGATCTGGTTTAGTGAAACTTCTTCATAGTTTCCAGAAGTAAACAAAATATCATGTATTACTTTGTTATAATTCTCTGTATCAAAAATAATGATACCCCCTCCCTTGTCTGGTTTCATTAATCTAATATTTTTATTATTAACCACGTTTTGCAAACATTCTCTCTCCCCTCTGGTAAGATTATCTTCGAAGGAGACACTAATATTATTTCTAGAATTAATATTCTTATGTAACCTATAAATATCCCTACACACCATTTTCTCATATATTCCCACTTGGGGGTGAGGATTGGGTATGTATGTACTCTTCTTACTAAGTCTCTCTTCCCTTTGATTTATTCCTAAATCCAGGTCATTTTTAAATTGGATAGCCAGGTTAATTCTTCTACAGAATAACTTTATTTCCTTAATAGCATCGACAAAATTAAATTTTATTAAATGCTGGAAATTTGTTCTACTTCAATGGCACACCCACTTTCACCATTTTGTAAATAGTTATATGATTTAGTACTCTCCTTACAAAGATACAGCAAAATAGAATCCTTGGTGCATCTATATAGATTAGCCATAAGCAATAAAGTACATTAGTCCTGGCTTAAATGGTTTTGACTTTTACTTCAAGTGTGTAAAGCTATATTGTGATTCAGTTAAAGAGATATTTCCTAAGTTGCTTCTTACCTGTTATATATCTGACTTTTGATTTAGCTGAAAGAATGGTTCTCTGTATTAGTATTTTCAGCAAGTTAAATTAGGAAGATTAATGATAGTATAATGATAACATTGATTGTAGGGCTGCTGTGGTGGTGCAGCAGTAAGCATTGCTGCCGCACAACAAGAGGTTTTCCGGTTCAATCCTCAGCTGGGATGCCTTTTGTGCTGAGACTGCATGTCTTCCCTGTGGTCATGTTGGTTTCTTCCGGGTGCTCCAGTTTCCTCCCACATCCCAAAGACATGCTGTAGGTGGATTGGACACTCTAAAATGTCCCTAGACATGAGTGCATGTGTGTGCGTGCCAGCTGAGGAAGGTTGGGCGCCGGGCTGGCAACACGGCACAGTAAAACTCTACTGCCAGTCATGAGCAGACAGGTGATCTGCTGTGGTGAGAACTGACCGGGAAAAAGGCAAAAGAAGAATGACAGTATTGATTGTAATGCAATATGACTATAATAAGCTGAGCTGACAGATTTAATAAGCAGTTTCTCAGATATGTAATTTATTTCTAAATATCTGAATTCTATGTTGGGAAGTTCTTTCAATAAAATGCGTGAAAGTTCTTTCAATAAAGTTTTATTAAAAAAAGAATGAAAATGTTTAGTGAAACAAAATTATGTACTTACCATAACAGCTATTATGAAGTCTTCCATCAGTGCTAACCAGTAATATACATTAGGACCTCACAGAACTCACAGGACTTTAGATTGCATGTCTCCTTCCCTCATCACCATTTCACCAGTGAGCTTTTCTTTTTCTCCATTTCTTCTGCATAAATGCAAACACAGCCTTCTTAAGAAGAAAAGTAATTTCTGCAGAAAAAAAAATACAAGGTACTAGAACCAAAAGGTAGAGTTTTGTCAGGCTGGAAATAAATGCCTTGCAAATGCAGGCTGCCCTATCTGTCCAGGCCTAAGAAGGGGTTGATTGCATAGGAATGTGATACCAAAAATCACTTGGTTCTACATAACTTTTGCACTTCTCCAGGGGTGGTTCATATAGCAATAACCCACACCTGGGTGTGGGTAATGCTAAATTTACCCACGGTTGGCGTGGTTTGGTCCCGAGGGTGAAGCGACCGGGCGACCGGACCTTTTTCCATTAGTATATCTCGATTTACAACGGGCACGCTGGCCAATCAGCGTGCACGTTTTGGGGGGGGTCATGGTATAATATTTAATAACAAGGATGACAAAATCCTGGAATTAGTTCCAGCCATACCTCTCAACCTCTTAGAGCAAAAAATATGGACACAACCTAAAATAATGGTGGACAAATATGGACAGATTTTAAATATTTCTTTTACAAACTTAGAAAGTTGATAGAATAATAGGTTTTGCATTAGCATGGATTTTCCAAAGGATGTGAAGTCTTAAACTCAAATGCTTAGTCATTATTTCATGACTCCAATCCTCATCTATTTGCCAGAAAGGGACAGATATTAGGGGGAACACATCAAAAATATGAGGCAGAAATCTGGACATTCTGTGAAAACCTGTATAGTTGAAAGGTTTGGTTCCAGCTTTGGGAAAATCATTTTCATAACAGTATTTCCAAATGATACCCTTGATCTAGAAATAATGTCTCATTTTTACTATTTGAACAATATGATCAGTGTGGGTACCATTACGTACTAAGGTAATATCATCTACTGTAACATTGTCAAGAAAGGCCATACATCCTTCATCCAGCTAAATTTAATGCAGCCCACCAGTCATATGAAAAACATCAGTTTTGTTTGTTTTCTTTGAAGGGTGTAGGAAATGAATAATTGGTCACTCTTTTTGAAAAGATGACATCTATTCAGGAAAAAATCTGTCTGCCTTTGTACTCACATACATAGTGGCATTTTAATTGTATTTAATAGAAAAACACTGATAAGTTAAAGAATTGGTATGAACTGATTTCTATGGGCACTTTGCACAAAATGAGGGTCGGTCCTCAGCAACAATGTCTGTTGGTGAATTATCAGATTATGGAGGTTTAGTGAAACAGCCTGCAACTCTGAAATAATTCATGCTGAGGTGATGGCCTTAAAGAAAAGATGTCTAAGAACTTTATACTTCTGCCTTCATTGACAGTTCAGAGGGAGTCCTTTGATTTGAAGTCTTAAGCAAAAATCTCCCCCAAGAAAGGACTTGCTGAATCTCAGTGAGTTAAGCGATGTGGTTTGTATGCATCTGTTGAAATTCAGTTCTTCTGACAAATGAACCTTCATAATGAGTAGCTAAGGTCTTTGTGGAACAGTTCATCAAAAACCTTCCGTATGACTTATAGCAGGTATTAACACAGAATTACATTTGGCTATATGTTGAAATACTTCTATGCTTGCTATTTTGACATGATAGGGCTTTTGTGAGAAAGTTAAAATGTATATCACTTTCTTGGGACAGCGACGATTGTTTGCAGTACTCAAAATGGGAAAAACCATGGTGATAATTCTGTGGAATTGAAGTCAGGTGGGTTCTCCCTGATGGCTAAAACTGCAACTCCTTGAAGGGTATGAGTGCCAGGCTACTGTTCTCTGCATTTGGGTTTAGAAATGAGAACCCAAAATGCTGCAGTATGATGAAGGTTGTAAGTGTATCTTAGGATGGAATGACCTTACTATTTAGATATCTTTGTTATTAGTGATGTTGTAAAGAAGACTCGCGATATCTTCTGACCACCTTCAAAAAGTTCATCCTTCCTTAGCAGATCTCCGATGGAAATAATGGGGGGCTGGGAACATTTCACATTCACAGTCGAGGTCATCAGATTTGTCACTGGTTTGTCCCTGCCATACCTCTCTACCTCTTAGTTCCAGGAAATCTGGACAATGTCTGACAAAACAGGGGGACAAAGTCCGAAAAATAGGGACATATTTTAAATATTGCTCTTATAAACTTAGAAAGTTGCTAGAGTAACAGCTTTTGTTTTAACATACATTTTCTGAAGGATTTGAAGTCTAAAGTTCAAATGTATGTCATTATTTAGTGGCATCAGTCCTCAGATCATCCCAGTGATTTGCCAGAAAACTAAATATTTTATGGGGAACAGACCAAAAATATGAGTAACAAATCAAGACATTCTGCAAAAGTCTGGATAGTTGAGAAGTCTGGTCCCTTTGCTAGTATTCTTTTCTGTATGACCTCGTTCAGAGGCACTTCCTATGGCAGTAGAAGAAACCTGCTGAACCTATTTAGAGTATCTGCTCTCTACTGGAATATGGACTGCTATTAAAGTTGACCATTTTGGTTATATCCCATTCTAAAAGTTTCATGGATTCGCTGCACAGGGTATATGAATGTGTGTATTCCCCTGATTTTTGTCTTTTGTTTTACCTGATAACCCCCATGTCTACATGAACTGTCACAAATCCTTGTTGAGTTCTAGTTCACAAAATGTTTGCATGGTGAGGTTCAGCACCCTGAGTTTCAGCAGAAGAATGTGCAATTTTTCAAAGAAAATAAACTATCAATGCCTGATGCACACTTCTAATCTGATCAGCACATGCAGCAATGAAGAACTATGAAACTGGACAGAGAGATGCATGGTGGCATTTTGCGGGGGAAGCTGTCAGTTGAAAGACACTTGAGCTAAATGACCCTCATGGCCATTGCATGCACTCATGTTGTATACTGTATATGGACCTCTTCTTAACAGATAAGATGTTCTACTTATGCAAATCTTGATGTCACTCTGCACAGATAACTATAGCACAAATACATTCAGAACACCACCATTTCTTTGATATGCATAGATATCACCTGAATCATTTAGCACTGAAGGTATTCTAGTTTGTCCATCGCAGTGAAGGCTCAGGTGCACATTCCATTTTAGGAGTGACAACAGTAGATTAGACTGTAGGCATATTCTTCTTGCAGGGAGGCAGTGTATGTACACTGGCCTTATCAAGCAGATCAACATTCTGTAGATCAACACAGCAAATATACAGCAACACACAGCAACAGATCTGGGACTGAGCATATTAGTTATTGTACATATCATGTCAACTGACAACAAGCACATTTAGTAATTGAAAAGATACCTGTCCTGAGCCTCTCAAGGATCATGGCTCCTGATCCTGAATCTTCATTTCATGTGCCTGGTATGTCATCTACCTTTAAGAAAGATTTATGTTGGGCTGAAGGTCCTGTGATAGAGTAATAACTGACATTTCTTAGAAAAAATATGAAGAAGCAACATGTCTTTCTAAGGCATTATGCATTCTAATGTTGTTTGATCATGCCAGCACCTTATCTGCTCACATCTCTAACAATAATGTTAGTCCAAGCCTCTGGAATACTGAACATAGTGGCAGAATGATACTTGTGAGTAAAGACATTAGTCATTTATTTTAATTGCTGCTGACTGAGACACAATCTACCTTATTACATTTCTCTGAATGTTAATGCTGCAGTGATATCCCTTGCATTTGCTGCTCAGCTTTCGGTGAACTCTGCTTTGCTGTGCAAGTTAGGCATTCTTATATTTTTGCATAATGTCTAAATTGTTAAATTTGCTTCAATCCAACAATTAGTCCCTTACTTTTAAAATGTAGAAAAAAAATCATATTTTTCTTTAGCTATCCTTGAGTTACATTCATATAACTCAAGCATCAGTTTTGTGGAAGTTTGCCTTCATTGTTTGGCTGAAGTTGGCATTGCTTGAAACATCATAATTTCTTACACTGTGCAGAAACTTAGAAAAAAATGGAAGCCCAATGCAACTGATAACTAATGACACAGATGACCCAAAATGTCCATTATGCCATATTTCTTCATATTGTTAGTCAGCAAGTCACTCTCAATACCTGAAACCAAGGGACACAAGAGACTACTGATGCATGTGTGACTGAAACAAGGCACATGGTACATAGTTGTGATTGTGAATCTGGACAGTTATGTGATTCATGGACCAGATAAAGAATTGCATGTGGTACTTGAAATGACTACATATAAGGTAAATGTTTTCTATGCAAATGCACTGTAAATGTACAGATAAAGTCAGGTTGTAGGAATATCTAAAGCACACATTCAATCTTAAAAAAGAAGACCAAATCCTTAAAGACATAAAAAGTATAAAAGGAAAAAAAAATTAATAAGAAAAGAAGGGACAACACATAGCCCTCTAACATTTTGTCCAAGACGATGCCTAATAACAAACAGGCAGAATAGAGCCATACCTAGTTTATCAAATGTGGCTTCAAGCATGGAAAGAGGAACTACAAAATGAAAAAAAAAAATCAATATAATATGTGGATTAACTGGCCCTTGCTCCAAAATGTATTTAACCAAAACAAGCCACAACAGCAAAATATTAATATTCTGGAGACATGCAATAATGTAAAGACTGAATGCTTGTGAGGGCTGTGGATTTCTAGCAGAATCCTGTCCTTGTTTTTGCTCTACTCCCAATTAAACACCTATAATCAGTTCCACTTTTACCAACTATCTCCATAAACAAAAACCCGAAGGCCTTCACTTAACATGATACAAAGATGTTCTTGTATCCCTTTTTGTACATGTTGTAAATACTTATTGTGATTTAATATTACTCAACACTTGAGCACCATGTGCTCACAAACATGTAAACCTACATGTCTTCAGTCATACCCATTGTGATGTCCCCATGCTGGGCCAGTAATCAAGGAGCCTGATTCCTCACCACTGACACTAGAGAGGGACATACATGTGGAATACAAATGGATATCCTCAGTATTTTCAGATTCAGATCTCTCTGCATTAAGAACAATTTCTCCTAGGAGCACACAGGGCACACACTCAGCCCAGGCTCTGGGTGTCTCCATCTCTCCCCAGGTTCCCAGTAAGGCTCCCCACTGGCAATGTGAATCCAGTCCTTTATGTTCCTGCCCCACATAGCTGACACACACAGTTTTAGATTTAATTTTCACACTCACACACACACACACACACACACACACACACACACACACACACACACACACACACAGATACACACACACCTGGAGAAGGCTGGCACAGATTACCGCTCTACCAACCTTCCCTGGACTATAAGTTAGATTCACTGCCATCAGTCAGTTACTATAATGTTCTTAAAAGGGTATCCAATTATGCTGAATAAACTTAATAGCAAAACAAATGGTAATATTGACCAACAGCAAGGCTTTCAGGACTGGCCAGAGTTATCACCAAATAAATATGTGAAAATACTTTCACAGCTCAAATATTTTCCAAAAAGGATCAGCCACAGTGGAAAGTTTAAATATATTAAATAATGAATAATAAAAGAACAAAAAAAAACTAAATATTTATTTACAGTAAACTGCAAAGTTCAAATAACAGGAAATATTGAAAATAATATTGATGGACAGACTCATACAAATAAAGAAAAACAGTCTCCAAACTAAGCTTCATTATATCCCTGACTGAAACTAGGAGAATTACTATTTCCTAATAACTTACTTGATAGAGCAAGACAAATTGAAATATATGAGGAGTCATTCTAGTCAGGTTCCCTAAATCAGAACATTCAATACTCAGAGATTACTCCCTGTAAAATATAATATCCAAGATGGCTTGCAGAATGACCTCATCTGGTCACCTGACTCTAGGTTCACAGAGTATCCCTCTCGGGAGCTGAGACAGGAATTTAGCATAGACTGATACAATAC
This sequence comes from Protopterus annectens, assembly GCF_019279795.1. NCBI lineage: Eukaryota > Metazoa > Chordata > Ceratodontiformes > Protopteridae > Protopterus > Protopterus annectens. The sequence goes on from NC_056733.1 coordinate 1,957,915,135, forward strand.
ACATCTAAATGTGTATGGCAGTGTCTGGGGCTTCCCCTCTTTTTAATGAGCTAATGAACAAAGGTTTCTTCCAGAACCACCATCTCCAGTCCTATTCAGCACTGTGGAGTGCTGTTTTAATGGTTTAGCAGCTCATTTACATTTCCCTTATTTTTCTTAATGTAAACTAGCTGGTTAACCTCTGCTGTTCCAGGTTCCTCTATTAAAACATATATATTTAATTCAGTTACCCTAATACATGTACATTTCTTTTCATTCCAGCAGGGTGCACTGTTGATACATTTTAACACAAGCAAACCTCACAAATATATTTTCTGCACAAGCATCTGTACAAATCAGTTTGATATACAAATGGCATATAATTATTTTCAAAATTCCAGCTAGCTGTGCTGGCACAAGTCATGCATCCACTGCCCTACGTCTGGCATGGCTGGCAGTACCTCCTATTGTCACACCCATCACTCCTGAATTCACTTAATATAATCTATTATTTCCTCATTAATTCCTTGTCTACACTTTTCTTTCAGTTAATTTGTTACATCATGTTTAACTTTCTTTCCACAAACTGTAATCTATCTCCTCCACACCTAATTCATCTATAACCCACCTCATGCACAGCTTCTCCCATCTTATTCAATGCACACTTTATATTCTGTTTGATTGCTTTTGCCAGTAAACCATTGTCTTTAATTCCCTATAGCAACTACAGTAATTTGGTTGTATCACAAATTCATCATTCATTTTACTTATACCTGTAATTGCCTTAATATTGTCTTTACAGGAACATTAACTCCCTTAGGCCTCTGCTGAGACAGGTACCATTGTCCAGCTGGACATTCCCAGTAAATCATATTGTAAATAAATAAAGAATGAATCCATGAATAGTTACATAAAGACTGTCATTAAGGACTAATGTGTGACAAAAGGTCTGAAAATGTTACTGGGAAAGATTGTTGTTTGAAATGTTTGTGCATGGTAACTCAAGTGTGTTTAGACCTGACATAACTAGAGTGTAATATATTATACAAGTCTACCCTTAAAAGTGAGGCTTTAAACTGGAAGCTGTCTAAGTGTAGGTGTACATCTGCTATACTTTGGGCACAGAGTATATAGCCTTTTGGTCAAATCTGTTTAAACCATGTTTACAAAAATAAAGAGTACTAACTGCTCTTTGTATTTTTTATATTCAAATAATAAAGAGTATAATATACTTAGCAGAGATATAGGTGAGTAATTGGACATGATTAAGAAAATTCATGCTATACTAATGGAAGTTAAATCAAGCAAGCAATGCAGTGAAATATGCAATCATTCAAGGAGACAGCTCTTAGATCGAGTATTTGAATAGAAAAAAATCACTGTATGAGTGGACTTAAAAGTAGAAAACAGCCATGTAAAAAAGGCAAAAAAAAATGCTTCAAAGCTTCTTCACGAAAAAAAAAGGGGGTTCTAAAAAACAGGCAGTAGAAAGCATGCCTGTTTGCTTTTCATATCTAATAAAAATTCAGAAAAATCCTTTGCAATACATTGAAAATGAAATCAATATTCTAGCCAACTCTTCTGATCTGTTTAAGAATGCTTGAGAAGAGAATGGTACATTAAATTTGTTACCATTAGGCAAAGTATCCATATTTCTGACAAAAAGAGAGAACAAGAACATAAATATACAGAGCATGTAGGTGTTATCGCTTCTTCCACTACATATCGTTGAGGTACAAATCTCTGAAAACTACCTCAGTAGAAACAATCTGACTGACCAATCAAATGAAAAAATTAAATATAAGAATGTTTTAGCAAGTGGCAACTCCCCCTCCCCAAGCACACATGCTGCCGTATGGAGGAGAAGCCATATACAACCGTTGAACTTAACATATACTAACCCAACAATCACATAAACATGAATAAGGGAAAATGTCCTAAAAGAAAGGAAAGGAATGACTGCAATGCATGCTTACAAAATGCAGTACACATACTTTTTACTGGAAAACCGTAGTCAGGGAATTACTTTTGACAAGTTGCACTCAGCAAGTTGGTTCTTCAGTGAGTAGAGCAGCTATTATTGTTAGACTGCACCTAACTTGAACTAACAGCATTGCTACATAGACACAACAGTTCACAATGATGGATGCTAAGGGATCACATTCCTCTATAGAAGTAGAGTTTGCTATTTTGTGTAATGCATATTTTTTCAGTGCATGATTTGGGCAAATTAAATAGATGAATCAAATGCTAATCTAAGTACGTTTTTCATATCACTTGACATATATATATATATATATATATATATATATGTTTGAGACTACTAGTTAGAATTTAGGAGGTTTTTCAGAGAGCTGTAGCTGATATCGTTGAAGGCTTGAAAAGCAAAGTAAATGTAATTAAAGACATTCTGGACTGGGCTGCTGCTTTATAAGAACATAAAATCAGACTGTTTAAGCTACTAGACAAACTGAGGTCATAATCTATAAAACTGAGCTAAGCAAGACAGCTGCATTGTTCTCTGAAATACATGTACCATAATCACTGCTAATGCACTGTAATTTGTTGCAGATAATATTCCTGATACTCTAAATATTTATTATCCAATAAATAAAACCTCATTAATGTAACTTTTGGAGCAATACAATACCCTTTAAATTAATGTAATTTAGGAGCAGTACAATACCCTTTAAAGGTCATATATCACTGATCAAATATAAAGGTTTTTCTGAGAAATCTCCATGTGCATGGTATTGCGTTGAGTTGATCTAAAGAAGAAAACGAGAAATGAGATCTAATTAAAATAGTGTCAACTACTGTTCCTAGACATATACATTTTGAAGCATTACTATTTACAATGCTTGAAACAGATGCAAGCCAGAAAGAGTAGGGAGCAGTGCTTCTGGGAGAGGACATACTTACTGCTCATGTGTTCAAAGACTAAGAAACCACAGATTAAGAAAGAAATGCTGGCTATATGTTTGGCTGTCAGAAATGGCACTGTCTCTACAGCAAACATATTAAAGTAGAGACTGATCACAAGCCTTTTATAAATGTCTTCAAAAAAGATACAAAATAAAGCAGCTACACCATTGCAAAAAATGTCACCAATGTCTCAAACACATCTTGTTGATTTGTTGTATAAATTCGACAGACTGGTCTATTCTGTTAATATGCTTAACAGAGTTTATTTGAAAGACTCACAATTCACTGGAAGATCTAGAAGAACCATAGGCTATGAAACAGATTCCACTGACACCTGAGAAATATACTATAGCAAGCTGCTGGTACAGCAGGAAGAAAACTATGAGTGGCATGTTTTATCAAAGGAAGCATCTTCTTCTTCTTTCGGCTTTTTCCAGGTTAAGGGTCACTACAGCGGATCACCTGTCCACTCATGATTGGCAGTGGAGTTTTACAGTGTCGAGTTGCCAGCCCAGCGCCCAACCTTCCACAGGAGGCACACACACAGGAGGCACACACATACCTATGGCAATTTAGAGTGTCCAGTCTACCTACAGCATGACTTTGGGATGTGGGAGGAAACTGGAGCACCCGGAGGAAACCCACGTGACCACAGGGAGGACATGCAGACTCACACAGAAGGCACCCCACTGATAATCAAACCGGAGAACCTCTTGCTGTGAGGCAGCAACGCAAACCGCTGCACCACCATGGCCACCCAAACTATATTGACTGCATCCTTTGTGCCAATTCCAAGCAAATCACTTTTCCAGTTTTTGATAAAAAGCCTAAGTCATCTCAAAAGAGATAGCACCATGCCTCTCTCAGCGTATCACAAAACTTTAAACCTGAATACATTATGTGACTGGGTTCTGTCTAAAAGGGACAGCCTGTTATTACTCTTTCCAAGGGAATATAATGTATCCAGCTGAAAAGTGGTACTTAACGAAATATGTATGAATTAACAGAAAAAAATGCTTAACCATTTATACTGACTGCGCATGCTTGCTTTTTTATTTATTTGAGTTTTGGTCTATAGTCTGAGTGGTGTTTTATTTTCATTTTTATTTTGTTCACTGGTCATGCCTGGAGAAAACAATGATTTAGTGGATATTTGGGTTTATAGGTAAGTACTTGGCAATCAGTCTGCAGACGATACTAGCCAAGGCAATAACCCACATTTAAAGTTCCCTCATGCTTTAATGACAATAAAGACATGATAGATCTTGGGAGCATTTGATGCTATCAAGCTAGTTGACTTTATTTACTTTGATGGTGGTAAAGGTTCTACTCATTTTTGTGTAGTGGAATTTTGTTCCACAGTTGGGGGATATATTGTGACATAAATCTACCATGCAAACATGGCTTATTCATTTGTCAATTAATATTTAGTACCATTAATTGGACATTTTGAGGAACCATTTTTTATAAGAAGGAATAGGAGGTCACAAGAGTGTCACATCTTCCGTAGCTTGAGAAACTTTGACAGAGATTCTCACTGAAGAGTTTATATGAGACTATCCCCCGGATTTACGAATCCTCCGTGTAAGACTTAATAAGTCTTACTCGGAGGCTGCAGTTGGATGGTATGACATCAGCATGCCATGAATATGCATGAGGGCACGCTGACTCAACCGTAAGTCTTACACAGATCATGTAAGAAAGCAGTGGGCGTGTCCGACTGCCAAACAGTCTAAATGTCCACGCCCCTACAAGTCTTTTAAAAGTAAAAAAAGCAGATACACAAGAGTGAGTCCGCTCAAATGTCCCTGCACCTAACACCACACTCCCTGATATTGTAAACCCCTATCACAGTTCTAAAATGCAAAACATTAAATTTATTTTTTTAAATTCCCAAAATAGCTGCCTGCATTTGCGCGTGTGTGCGCGAGTGTGCCCATTGCTTAGCTAGAGTTAGCAATTCTGACATGGAAGAGCATAAGAAAGAATGTTTATGCAAATCACACCAAACAGCAATAGCATCATAGTACAGCGTTCGCACAAAGAAGAGGCATTCACGGTTCGAGTCCCACCACTCACCTTCATATTTATTTTTTAAATCAGTATATGAAATAATACCTGACAAATATGTTTAAACATTACTAAAAAGCAGTGAAATGGCCAATGTATCAGTGAACAAAATAAATATTTTAAAGGAGCCTGATATAAAATTGCCTGCAGTTAAGCAGCACTTCACTCAGTGCAATAGAGTTGCCCATAGTTCAATAGCGCTTCACCCAGTGCAATAGAGTTGCCCATAGTTTAATAGCACTTCACCCAGCACAATAGAGTTGCCCATAGTTTAATAGTGCTTTAACTAGTGCAATAGATTTGCCCATAGTTCAATGGTGCTTTACCTAGTGCAATGTGTTTGCGTGGATGTGCATGCCGTGCCAACCAGGGCACCATAGGGTACCGAGGAGCAACGTAGAGCAAAGTTGCTTAAATGCAGCCACACCCCCTAGCCTGTCTGGATAGTATGAAAATAAAATGAATGACAAGGTACGAACCCAGGACTCTGTGCATCAGAAGAAAAGTACAGAACCACTAAGCCATGACAATATAGGGGAAACAGCTACTATTAACATTCATATAGTTATGAATGGTAGTTTAACCATTACTAAGCAGGTCTGCAGTCAGCCAAGAAGTTTACAAAACGGCCAATCACAAAAAAGTGCAGGAAATGTGGCATATATAACCCCACAGGCAGGAATACACGCCATAACTGATTGTAGCTCACATCTGCAGTTAGAATGTCTGGTGTCGGAGAGGGAACACGCTTCCGAGTGCAACGTTGGGGCATCAAGGAGTCCAAATACATGGTTTGGCTCCTTGTCCACCATCACGAGTCAAGACTCCTGCAGGGCCAGTTCCAAGGGATGGATTGCAAGGCAGAGGCTTGGAACCGGTTAGCTCATGACCTCACCAGTGCCACAGGCATTCCACGGACTGGTGAGCAGGTCCGTCACCACCATGCAGACCTGAAGAGATGAAAGCAGGACCGCCTGAACCAATGGATACAGGAGGCCCATGGGATGCGGGATGCCCCACAACTGAGTATGTAGTCATAGAATGCAGTATGTAAGAATTGATAATGGAGTATGTATAACGGATAGGTATGTCTCAATATCCCTTCATTTACTTTACAGCTGCAAGTGACCATGCTATGAATCAGCAAGCCTATGCTGATAGGCTGCTAAGGCTGCACCACCAGGCAGGTTAGTGATTATTCTGCATGTATTGTTATATAAAATATGGGAGAGAGCATGAAAGAAAGTGTTGTAGTCCAATAATACAGCCATAAAATTTCCTGAATAAGTTCTCTGCATGTACTGTCAGATAAAAATGTCAGAGAGGCAGAAAAAGAGTATAGTAACCCATTAAGAAAGGTAACATATGTCTGTAATAATATCTCTGCAGGCACTGTCATATAAAATAAGTGAGTGAGCCTGAAAAAAGATTCTTCTAACCTATTAATAAAGGTATAATATGTCTTGAACATGTCTGCCATATACACCGTTAAAACAAATAAAGGAGTGAGCCTGTGGAAAAGTGTGTAATGTCATTAATAAAGGTCTAAAACCCAGAGTATGTCTGTGTCACAGAGTCTGAAATGTTGTTGTTCCCTTGCAGTATACAAACAGTACTGTTTGAAAAGGTGCTGGCAACCCAGAGTTGTGCAGTCCCATATAAAGTGGGTAATGGAAGTGCTAGTGTCTGTGAAACATATATACAGTCCACAACAGTCAGTTACTGGCTGGCATGAATAAGTAAACCTGGCACACGTGTAGCATGTTATTTTTTTTCCCAGAAATGTGAGTGTGTGTCAAGAAATGCAGGGTTCTGTACAAATTGAAGTGAAAATGTTGTGTGAAAACATCCCAGATATGTAGATAAAGAAATATAAATGCAATCAAGAAATATGTAGCAGTAACATCTGCATCCTGGACAGTTAGTATGTCAGATATAGTTCAGGCATATATTGAACTAGCCAAACCCATTACCCAACCTAATGTATGGTGGCAAGTGTAATAATTCAGGTAGGGGATACACACTTGCAGTCACTAGGAATGTAGTGTAGACTAAAAGATCATTATAAGATGTTAACCAAGGTTTTTTCTACACCCTACTGTATGTGCATAAACCATGCAATTCCACACCTCAATGGGTATGTGTAATCTTAAATATTTGTTGGGACGTATGTCCTATTGTTCTATAAATATTTGCATTCACGTTGAGGCATGTGCCCTGTTTAAACACCACAATCATGGTGGCCTGTTGCTACCAAACATCCCTGCATGCTGTTGGAATAACCACTGTGGTTCAATATATGCATGTGTTATGCTTGCTGTTCAACTGTTATACCCTTGGTGTGTTGGGTTAATGGGAATATTATTGCATGCTGTTACAACTAATCTAGAATGCTGTTTTGCGTATGTTGTAATTAAACAAACCTAATCACAGAATGTATGGGAAGGCCAGTCCCAGAGGACCCACCTGTCCCTCCTCAGCCGACAAGTGCACCTGGCACCAGCAGGTCCGGTGCCCAGCCTGGGCTCCCCTCCTCCATTGGACCTGTGCCACCTTCGGGTGAAAGCGCTGCAGGGGATGGGGCTCACCCCCCCCATGCAAGCATGAGTGGAGAAGAGCCACCTGTCACCCTTCAAAGGGTCAGGGCTGTGGTGTGTAGGGAGATCCAGAGTTCAGTCGCTGATCCCCTACGCCAGCTTGAGGCGAGAGTGGCGTGTCTCACAGGTGAGCCTGCCCATTCTACGCAGCCCCCAGCACAGCCACCTTCGGGGCTGTGAAGGTTCAATGGTGACTGCCCATAGGTGGGGGTCTCAGTTCCACTGTTACAATCTGTGGGCTCATGGGCTTGCGATTTCCAAACATCCGACCCCGTCAATTGTGTTCACCCACCCCATGTGTCATACACCACCCCTGTATGCGTCTTGTCTGTCTTGTCTGTTTACCTTCCCAACCTACCTCCCCGGACATACCTACTTCCTCTACCTCACTTCCCACACTCACATGAAAAAAAAAAGGGCAATCTGTACCCACAAAAAAATTATGCCCCATACATAGCTGCCCATTTCGCACACATGTCCATCGGATAAACATGTAAGCTGATAATTAGAATTGGCAGTACAACATACTTTGTTGTCCTCACCCCTCTCCCAGGGGTGGAAGGTTTCAAATTTCACTCCAAATTCATTGCATATGCACAGCTGTTGCTGTTAAAGAAATGGGCAGCTATGGACCCGTTCTGCACATCCCGAGCTTGTTTACCTACTGTGTGTCCCTCTTTGTGCCCCCTTTTTCTCCACATTCCTATCTCCCCATTTTCCTTTCTTTAAAAGAAATTAGCGTGGGTGTTAAAGGGAGTAAGCACTTTTAAGCAGTAGTAAGCGGGATTAAGCGAGTGTGCGCATGTGTGCGCTTAGCTAAGCATCACACAAACCCGCTTACAACTGCTTAAAAGTGCCTTAGTCACTCTATGGCAAGGCCCTTGTTCTGCTGAGCAGCAAAAGAAAAAACCTCTGCCAGTCTCGAACCCCAGACCATTGACACAATAGACTGCATGAATTACCACTAAGCCACAGCAGATATACAAATAACTTGGTTCTGAAATAAATATATCATGCATTACAATGAGGGAATGTAAATGGAAATTAGGAATGATATAACACAAATCCATTTCTGTCGGTCTTTACCATCAGTGGTTATGGAATTGCATGACATGATTGTGAAAGGAGAAACAGCCATCTTAGCAGGGAATACTGTTACAATAGCACCTTACAAACACCACACAGTATCAGGCCAGGATTAAGACTGGCCACAGGAATACAGTGCAATAACCACATTTGTATGGCAGTTAATTGTGTAAGTGAGAAAAAAGTACATACTCCCATGTATCCTGTGTTAGCATTTGGAGGGGTGCGTACATGTCTACACTGAGATGTGTGTACTGGAAGCAGCAACATTCAGGTTTGAGTACAACATGCATATAACTGGCTACAACCCTAGCATCAGATAAGAGACATATACCAACCTTCAGACTGACACAACAGTGTCCAGAGCAAACAAGCATGGGCCCCACCTTGGAAATCTGAAAAGGCTATGCCTACCTAACCTAGCATTTTGTAGCAGTGGGCTGCAATCAAAGTAAGTAATGCAATCACCAAACAGCAGGCTGCATGCAATTACTGAATGGTGGGCAGCAATTGGTGCAGAGGCTGTCACACGCACAAGTGCAGATACCTAGAAAAGCAGGCTGTAACTGCAGTCCACACATGCAATTATATCATTGCAGGTGCTATGAGATAGAAAGTGAGAGAGAGAGAGAGAGAGAGAGAGAGAGAGAGACACGGACAAAGACACAGACACAGACTGATACAGAGAAAGAGACAGAACAGAGTGAGAAACAGAGACAGAACTTTGAAAAGAGGGCGAAAACTAAAAAAAAAAAAAACAATATAAAACAAAAACTACAAAACCATAGCACACGGAGCAGGGAAATACTAAGATAAGGTATGTAACTCACATGTATGTGTTAGCATGTTGTAGATGTTCCTGAAGAGTACTCTACACACTGCAAATAATCCATGTATGGCAGCAGTATGTATCTATCTGTATCTGCACATGTGCATAGGGCAAGGGACATACTGCAACTGTTAGTGAAGGGTGGACAGATATCTGTCGGTGAAGGTTGATATGTGCATATATCCATGTAGGTCATAGTGTGTGGCTTAGAAAACAGCATGCAGTGCACAGGAGCGGCTGTAGGTCAACTGGTGCCCTAGGCAAAAGGGCTCCATGGCGCCCCCTACCACACTTCCTGGTGCCCCCATCTTTGTCTTACTACACCACATAAATAGTGGAAAAACACCCCTGCTAGAGCAGCACCCTAGACGGCCGCCCAGTTGGAATATGCCTAAGGCCAGCTATGGTAGTGTTGATATATGTCATGTGGTGGTTAAATGCTGTGGGAATGATTTGTCAGATCTGCTGTGTCACAGCCAGTGAGGCCTGCTAATGCTACAAGGGCTGAGGACACCCACATGCATTCTGCACAACACTGTGCAATTTAATCACATACCTGTACATCCCACAGCTGTCGCATAAGTGATATCCCCACCATGAAAGGTGGATTGTATATGTGCCTATATGTACATCCATGTGTACAGCAATGGATGTGTACATGTATGTGTATAGATATGCATGTGTGTATATATATATATATATATATATATATATATATATATATATATATATATATATATATATATATATATATATATATATATATATATATATATATATATATATATATATATATATATATATATATATATATATATATATATATACATATAGAGTGAGAGAGAGAGACAGAGAGACATGAGTTCATATGTACCGCAAAAGGTGTGTGGTGACCAAGGCATGGACTGTAGACAAGTGTTGATACTGCAGTGCCATTCCACCTTCCCAAAATAGTGTACCCATTAACTACCACATAGGTAGAGATCTACCTAACAGTGAAGGTGTGATAAGGGAACATGGGACACAGGTGGACAGTAGCCTCCGCTTTGATGAAGACAATGCCACACTACACCTGTAATCTGTCTGTGTGGTATGTGTCATGATAACAGGTGTGTCAGCTATGGAAGTATAGGGTAGAGTTCCCCTCTACTCATCACAATGCCTTGTGTGGTATGTACTTCACATGACAATTACACCAGGTGAACAGGCCACAGACAGACCCCCCCAGAGGGTAATACTGGCTGCAAACAGATGTCCCATGCAGACTGACTCACAAAACCACCAGTACACTGTATTGCATACTGGCCACACAGAGGTGGCCTCTGACAGACATACAGAGGTATGTCACACCCATAGCTGGGTGACAACCACCATGGCAACATGTCACAATCCCTCCGGGATACACGCTCTAGGGCCCTAAACCTTGTCAGCTCACTAAACGGCACATGCTGGCAGGATAGGTTCCCATATCAGAGATATGCCATACACTGGAATACACCACATAGCAATAGAAAACAAGGCTCCTCCTTAGCAGTTGTTATAAATACCCCTGATGATTGTGTGGGAGATTGGTAATACACCCCAGGAAACACCTCTGTGGTTCAGGTTTGCAGGGGCAAGTGAAATCAAAGTACATGTGTGTCAAAGGCCAGGGCAGCATATGGCTAGGCTGCCGTAGGCCCTAGGGCCAATAGAATATTACCTACCTATGACACATGTACTTAATGCAATAGCTGCTATGTGAGATTGTATAAGTGTAACGCTGAATGTGTGCAAAGTCTGTAAAGGTGTGATAGCTTAGTGTGATGTTGTATCTGACATGGTAGTGCCTATCCTAGCTGTGAGGACAGCAACTGATGTGTAATGTACTGTTAGGCAGACATAGTAGTACGGCAGGTGATGTGACGTAGTCCTCCATTGATGAATGTGGTGTCTCATTGTAGGCTAAAGCAATACATGTATGCTTAGTGAGTGGTACTGCTGGTGAATCCATCACCAGTATGAACTGTAGTACTACCTGAAGCTGTAGGCCTAAACAGCACAGTATGGTGTGTGTTCACATTGCTTGGAAACTCTGTCATGTGTGTTCCCTGTAGTCTCTACAGAGTACAGAATGCAGACACATGTACACATATTTATTTGACATGCAGATACCCAATGTGTGCAATGCACATACTGTTTGAAACATATGTCATACCGTAGTAAAAACAAAACCCACACTGCATTGACCACCTGTGGCACACACACTTGGCATTTGCAGGACACAAACCCCTACCTAACTATGCTGTAACACCAGAGAGATATGCATTAACACAGCACACTAGATGCATTACTGGGTGGTTTGTATTCTCCTTGAATATTTGTAGGATGCTGACATCATCAGACTTTCCAAAGAGGGATGTACCTCTTTTAATGTGTTTTCCCAGTCTCCAAAAAGGCTATTCCTCTCAAAGGAAACCACACATTCCCCCACCCCCACACACACTTGGCATTTGCAGGAGTCAAACCCCTACTTAACTATGTTATGATACTGGAGAGATATGCAATAACACGGCATGCTATATGCTTTACTGGGTGATTTCTGTTCTCCTGGTATATTTGTAGGATGATGACATCATCAGACTGGACTTGGTAATGTGAGTACACATTGTTTTGCAATCCCAGGAATGATCCATGTAGGTTGGCAGGTATCAACAACTTGTACAGGACCCCGTGAGTCTCACCTTGTGTGATCTATCTGTGGACACATTGACATCCCTTCATATGTCAACACATATCTATGCAGAGATTGTTGATTTTGTGGATATGACATGTGTCTGTGATGTTGATGAAGAGCTGTTCAAAGTCTATGTGGGACATGTGTAGCTCTGTTCCATTATGTATGTCCTGGGTGGCTGCCTTGCAGACGGTGTAGCATGCTTGGGAACCATGATCTGCACATGAACATACCACAGTTGGTAGGGTTGTGTGTTTGTCGGGTTCCAATAGCTCTGTTTATCACGTCTGCCATGATGCACTCCATGGCCTTGCAGATCAGACTTTATAGGCTTACTGGACTATACTTCCCATGGTGTGTTGTGCACCCACACATGTGGGGAGTGTTTTTTGTTGCTGTAACATATTTGATGGTTCCAGGTCTTGTGGAGTGGGTAAGGCTCAACAGACTGTTCAGGTGCAGGGTCTGTTTGTTCTGCAGTGCATGCATGACACATACTGGGAAACAATGTAATCCAATTGCTGCCATGATTTTGGCTTTGGGGGGAGCTGTTCAGCCATTCTACACGTGATATCTCCTGGTATGATGTCAGGGACTATCGTTTGTGGGAGGTGGGTATGTATGCATGGGCCTGTCTGATAGGATGTTGGCAATGTCAGTAAGGTACAGTTGTCCCTGACTCAGCACATTTATGCATGTACATTACTATTTATTACATAGCTGAAGGACATGTCATGATTCTCAGTCTGGACGCCTTCTCAGTTACTCTTTACAAAACACCAACAAACCTGAGCACTAATCCTGGTTATACTCTTTTACACACTTAACACCCTACTGATCCTTTGTGCTCAGGCTACAGAGTATGTCATCATAATACACTGGCATGTCCAGGGGTCGGTTTAATGTGTACTCTCCAGTCCAGCTAGTGAATATTGTGGTTATGACACAATGTCACATCTGCCTCATGTACACAGACAACCCTCTCCTCCTCACATCACACTGACATATATGTGGGAGATGTAACAATATTGACATACAGGACGCTGAGCTCTCTCGACCCATGACTGGCATAGTCTATCAGGTGGTGAGGGTGACCGCACACACTACATATCAGTCTCACATACACCGATAGTGACAGCACACAAACCATATTATCACACATACACATATTCGGAGGCTCTACATACACTCTGCCTAAGCAGCAGAGACCTCCACAGCAGACACACATACAACTGCTACCCCACTACAATGCCCACATTTCACACAGTTCACAATGTCAGTGTACCACACAGTCACTGCACTTTGGGCTAAACAACACACCTATACACTTGTTATAGGTGACACAATGTCAAAGACACTGTCGCCCCACTCATCAGGCCAAACAAGGGAATAGTCACATTGAGCTGTCTTTCAGGTGCCAGGATCTGCCACATAACACATGCACTCAGGTCACTCCAAAGCAAGTCCAGGACTGGCTCCATCATTGTCCAAGCTGGTGCTTACAACCTCAGACGTTCCCCCTTGGATCACATGACATGAAACATAGAGGAACTCTGTGATCATGTAGCCCAGCCCAGTATTACCCTGACCTTGTCTAGCATCTTACACCCACCGAGTATGATGTCACAGTATACCAACATTTTACACTTACCAAGTATGATGTCACAGTATACCAACACACTGATCATGTTTAACAGTTGGCTAACATATTGGTGTTATTCAAAGGGGATACAGTGTCTGTCACCCTGGGATGACATGCTCGACATGCCACGTAGCTTCCCTATGGACAGCTGTCACCTGTCACCCTTGGTCCTTTGAATACTGGCTAGGGCACTTGCTGCCACCATAGTGCCTTATTTAAGTGGGGCTCAAAGGACAGAACCACCTCCATAGACATTACAGAATACACACCACTGAGGGTAATGCTGCTCAACACCAGATGTAGTACCCTCAAATTGCGCCCACTCAGGAATCTCCTCAGTATGGAGGATAGCAATATCTGTGCACTGACAGACACATGGTTCAGGCTCCCACATGCACACCAGCACTACCAGGTTGTATTTCGTACCATGCTTTCTGACCACATAACTCGGAATGGCCAACACAAATAGGGGGTGTATCCATATACATCACAGATACACATACCTCCGTGTTGGTAGCACTGCACAAAGCATCACAGACCATATGCACCTAACATTGTGCAAATCGGCCTTTTGGTTTGTTGCCTGCTACAGACCACACTCCCCAACTCAGCAACCCCACTCAGCTTTCCTGGGAACATTGGACAATATGAAGGTCTCCCCAAACACCATTATATTGGGTGACGTCAAATACCCACACATTGACTGTGGATAGTACTCAGACCACAACACCCTCGACCAACAGCTGCTACTATTTCTACACTCATATGCTATGGCACAACCGGTCACCACACCCACATGAGGGGACAACATATCGGACATGATCATCACCGACATGGGGACTCTATGTTCCACACCTGCGATATACCCCTCATTGCTAAGGGCAGAACATACTTTATCTCACGGGACATCCATATCCCATCCCCACAACCTTCCTGGATAATGTTGGTGATCTTCCCATAGGAAAATGTAACACTCCTCCAAACCACAGTGGTATCCTTCAGAGACCCTGGGTCAGTGGTAAGTATGGCTCAGACTGTTGTATCCTTTACATACATATTCTATGGACACCTAGTGGAATGCGTGGATCTTTACATCCAAAATAACAACTGGACTCATTCCTGCAATGGCAGTGGACCTGTGTGGTAGACCCCAGCCATTCATACACTTTACAACAAATGGAGGACGCTACTACATGATAGAACAGAATCCCAGACAGGGAAGGCATATGTGATCTGTACTAGCAGGCAGCTACAATCACTTGGGTAATTATGTCAAGCACGCTTCTAACAGACAATTGCACCAGACACGTTGGACACTCACAAGGCCTTCTTCAGTCGATTCAGGTACCTGGCTAGACACTCACTGATATGCTGTGTGTTACTGCATACTGAATAAACATACCCTGAACCCACTGACATTGCCATCATCCTGGCAAACAGGTTCAGTGCAGATGTGTCCCCCACATCCCCCCTAAGATGATACTGTCAATACCAACAGAGTGTAACCTCCCAGACATCACAAGTACACAGGTGAGTGCTGCCCTCCCCACAGCGGACAACACAGCATCAATGGGACCAGATGGTGTCCCAGTCTGTGTCGTACACAGCCTTCATGACAGACATAACACTCATATTACGTCACTGTTCGACATAAGAGTTACTGCAGCATATGTACCCATGGAATGGCGTACAGCGATAGTGGTCCCGCTCCACTGAATACTGCCACAACAGACCACAGGCAATATCGGCCTAAAAGGCTAAT
Source organism: Protopterus annectens (assembly GCF_019279795.1). NCBI lineage: Eukaryota > Metazoa > Chordata > Ceratodontiformes > Protopteridae > Protopterus > Protopterus annectens. Next base: position 1,957,930,741 of record NC_056733.1, read on the forward strand.
TAGCCTGTTATGCAAAGCTATGGGGTGTATTGTAATGGGACTCATGCACATAGACATGGGAAACCTACAGACACTGGGTCCTACACATTACAGCATTGTTGTGGGCAAATCTTTCCTGTTGTACCTGTTCATATTCTGTCAACAGTTACCAGGTCCATTAGTGTTGGGACGGTTGTCCACACAGCCTGCCTGGACCTTGCACAACCCTTCAACACAATACCCCACTCAGCCATTATGTATAGGCTCCCCAGCATCAATATAGACACATATCTGACACGATGGATTGCTACCTGGATCAGGGATAGGACCCACATGCTCAGTGTTGCAGGTGCCATGTCTGACTATACACCAATTACACATGGCATCCCACAAGGCTCAGTCCTGGGACCTCTCTTGTTCAGTATATATTTGTGTGATGTACAGGCTATCATATGAGGGTTATGGCTGCCCATGTTCGTAGATGACTGCAAACTGGGTGCCATAATCAGCTCTCCTGCTGGCACATGCATACTCATACAGGGTCTCACAGAGATAGGTTGAATGGTGCCTGAGCCATGGCCCATGGCTACATGCCATTAGTTGCATAGTCATTACCTTTGAGGATGACAAAATGCCCACACATTACCACATAGTTTGTAATCCATTACATACAGTAGTGGTTGTTACGTTTTGGGGACACAACCTGTTCGTACTCTCGCCTTTGACAATCCTATTGCCATAGTGGTTAGACAGTATGTCTACATAGCCCACCGTATCCCACATGGTTTCACATGTTGATCACGTGTGGTCATTGTGCCCCTATACTCTTCACGACCATGCTTGGTTACTATGCCACATTTGGGATGTGCCTTACCTGATACCTGCAGCAACTGTAATGGCCACAAATGTTACTCATCAAGCAGATGTAGGGACTCACACAGATGCCCTGCACAGTTCCAATACAGTAACTCCAGCTATACTCAGTCACTTACCACCTACACGGATGTGTTGTGTGCCTGTAGTTGCAGGCAATATCTGACCCAGACTTACTGGACATGCTCCACCTCAGGATATCCGACTCCCTTGGAGCTACACACTCCAGGGACATATACCTCAGCACTGATGTTAAAAGGACATGCTGGGAGGACAGATTATTATCAGAACGCCTCCACTCACTCTGGAGTGTAGTCCCAGTTTTGCATAGGCAGAGCCACCCACTGAGCACCTACAGGTGACATCTTGACATGTGGATGGGTGATCACATGTTTACCCATGGGATATCTTCTGGGTCCCTGCTAGACAGAGGCGCAATACACTCAACATGAATGGGCTATCTTGTGTGACCTACTATTCAGAGGCACAGTGTTCTGATTAGACTGGGTTGCAGAAACCAAACACACTCTGGCTATGCTTGTACATGCCCTAGGGCAGATAGCCTAGTATCCTCTGAACCTATGATAATTTTCATGATGCACAATGTTTATTGCTGATACTGCTTGCAATTTTTTATCATCTTTGCTTTCACACTTTCTATGAACCACTAAGGTATCTGCAGAACATATTTGCTTATGGCAGGGTTCCACTATATTATTTACGTGTCTGTTGTCATATCAGCGTGTGCACAGGGCAGATTGCTGGGTAGTGAGAGGTTCCTGGGTTAACACATGCAACTGCCTGCTATGTGTGGCCCAATGCTGTACTCCAACATGGCCTAAGTGTGTGAGCATGCCCAGTTCAGACTGTCAGTGTTCTGTTGCCTGACATTTGTCTCATGTATTCAAGTGTGTGAGCATGCCCAGTGTGACCTTTCAGTATGTTGCTGTCTGAGGTCCACTACATTTGTTGATGTATGTCTACATGTTCAAGTATTAACATTTGTACTGTGTGTGTTGAAAGTCAGGTTCTATTCTTACTGCAGGACTCACCTTTGTGTCATAACTCAACAGGGATTATGCTGTGCCTGCAGGGTTTCCATGAAATACTTTGCATAGACTTATCGACATTTCTTCATACAGGCTAACCACTGCAATACTGTCATGGTTTAGTGGTTCAGTACTATGACTGTAGTGCATAGTATCCTGGGTTTGAGTCCCATCGCTGCTTATATTTTCATACTGAGCAGACCAGACTGCTTAGGGGCCAGTAGAGCAAATATGAGCATGTTGGCTTTTGTTCAGCTATGCCCTACCTAGACCCAGCTTGCCCAACATTGCTCAATATTAACCATCATTGCTGGACATTGTCCAATATTACTCTACATTGACCACATTTGTAGTAGTTGGTATGTGCGATTTTGTTTACATATACTCCATGATGATAAATGCTGTTTATCACTTCTTTATATTGCTTAACACATGGCAATCATGCCTCAGGTGTTGATGCAGGGCTGCCTATGTCGGATGCACATACTACACTCCCTATACATGTTTGAAAGCAGGTAGTGTCAACGTAGGCATCCCTTTTACTATATGTGCAGGTCAGAGAGAGGTATCATTTCCAGAGTTCCTACTGAGCCAGTGTATGTGCTATGCGTTGCCTCTTTGCCAAGGCCAAAGCATACTGGGCATGCTTCCTTCTGTCTACTGGGGCAGGCTCAGGTTGTTCCTCCTCTGAGTCACACTCTGCCTGTGATGGCCTTGGCAATGGTGGGGGGCAGTTTGGCCCAGGCCAATGCTGGTCCTGCTGCAGCTGTTTTCGCAGGATCATATAATGTAGCATAGCACATACCGTGACAATTTGGGTACATGTAGTTGGTGAGTACTGCAAGGCTCCACCAGATGTGCCCAGGCACCGGAACCATGACTGGAGCAACCCAAACACACGCTCGATTACATTTCGTGTTTGTGCGTGTGCCTCATTATGGCGCTCCTGTTCAGGTGTGTGTGCATTTCTGATGGATGTCATCAGCCATGGCTCCAGTGCATAGCCAGCATCCCCCACTAGGTGACCATGTGGGATGTCCCCATTGGCAAATGTCTGGTACAGCTGCAACAGATGCCAGATATGAGAATCATGGTAGCTTCCAGGGCAGCCAGCGCACACATTCAGTATTATGCCTTGGGCATCACACACAACCTGGCAGTTGATGGAGTGGAAGCCCTTGCGGTTGAAGTAGACCCTACCCCACTCGCCGGCTGGTGCTTTGATGCATATGCGCATGCAGTCTATTGCACCCACTACTTCAGGGTATTCTGCTATTTGCTGGAAGAGATGCATATTGCTAGCCAATACCTCACGGGAATTGGGGAAATATACATGATCACCAACATGTGCTGACATGGCATCCAGGAACTGGTGCAGTACCCTGGATGCTGATGCCTGTGATATCCCCATCATATCACCAGTTGGTCTCTGGAAGGTACCTGTTGCTAATATTCTTAGGCCAACACATACCTTAGTTTCCACTGGGATGGGTTCCCCTCTGTTGGTTCTGTGTGTGAGGTGTGGCCTGCACAGCTCAACAATTTGCTGCAAGAGGTCTCTGTCCACTCTATAGCGCTCCACTATCTCCAGCTCATGTAGCCCCTGGGCCTGTACACTCTTCTCCGTCTCCTCGCTGTGGGTTGTCCAGCAGCATTTGCATTATTACCACCTTTCAGCATGTTGCATATGTCGCCTTATAACAGCAATGGCAGCCCCTAACATTTTTTGTCTCAGTGAAGCTTTTTCAGTTTTCACTTCTATTAGCTTACTGCAGTGTTACAGTGTCTCTTAAGAGAAACATAATGGACTGTTGTTTGCAGAGTTTTAAGTGCTGGGCTGGGCTTGTGTTCTGCCTGGGTAATTGCTTGTTCTGATTGTTTTCACCTGCTAGCTCTGCTAGTACTCCCTGGTAACTTCCCACTATTTGGTGTGCTTCCTTTTTCCTTTCTGTTTCCTCAGTGGGGGGAGCACTGCACACACAAGCACAAACACGTGCACAGCAGCCAACACACGCGCACACATGCTTACATGGACTAAAACTTGCTTATTCTTGTTAAAATGTGTGCACACCGGTGCAAACACGCTTACAGCTGTTTACACAGCCTTACATATGCTTACTCAAGTCTACACGCACACACACACACACACACGGTTACACGCGTGCACCCTGTCTTACTCGGGTTTACTGGAGCGCACACGCATGCATGCACACTCAACAAGAAACTTTGGTGTTATCCATGGCATACACCTTCGATTTCTTGACTTTACCTGGCCTACCTGTTGACACACCTCTTTCACTATTATGTGAATGTAAGCTGACACATGACACTCTGCTCCAATGAGCTTCACTCCTTTCTTACATACCCCCTCATGATGTCACATATATATTACTCTGTTACTCCCCTTATCCTACTCCTACACTCCACTGACTGTGCTCATTTGCTATGTAAACTTGTGATTCACTATACTAACTCTCATTTGCATAGGATTGCCTACTAATGCTTAGTTACATCTCTTAGACTGAGCTTCCCCCCTTAGCAACCTCTACTCGGTGGCCATGTTATCTTCAGCCTGCCATTCCTTTGCATTGTAAATTCTTTTTAGCTATAAAATCCACATTTGTGGATCTTAATTATTAATTTTCTGCTTTTTAGGGTGCAGCGCGTTTGCACGGCGCTGCGCTACGGTTAAACCCCGGAGATCGGGATAAAAAAAAAAGTTATTTTATTTTTAATTTGCATCCCTTCCCATTACCAATGGCCATATTTTTGGCCATTGGCATGCTTCCTCTTATACATTCATGCTTTATTTCCAGCTGACATGGCTCCATTTTGCTATTTGCAGAACCGTACTCAGTTATCAACTGAGTACATTTCTGCAAGTAACACTACTCCTATTCGGACAGGTTCAGATTTCCTGGATTGCAAATTTACCTCATTTGCATAGCTTTCGACTGCAATTGAGGTAATTTGCATATCCCAGCCCTGTCTGTGTAGGACTAGTTTAGAGATCTCAGTTGCACGTCCCTACCGGCTGTTCCTGGATCGCTCGGCGGACATGTTGGCTGCATGGAGTCTTACTCTGCTTTAAGACTCCATGCAAGCCTTCGTGAATCCGGCCCTATGTCTTCTCACTGAGGAGTCTATAAGAGACTATGTCCATTGAAAAGGCTGCCAGTCTGACCTGATAAAGTAAGGAGGTTAATGCCAATGAAGTCTTTATTTATGGATCTTAGGCTCTCAAGTTAAGTAACATGTTTAGGCATATACATGCTACAATGGCATTGTATTCAATAATGGGTCTGATGAGATATGAGTAAATGGGGGATTAATCCTTCTTTGCATGAATAGGTGATGCTTATAGAAATTAGAGGAGCCAGGCAGAAGGCTTTGTGAGCTACTACAGACACACAATGGTCAACATAAAAGAGATTATTAACAAGAATACCTACATCCCTTACAAAAGTGACTGATTGCAGGGCTGTGACACCTATATGTTGTGTGAAAATGTCTTGCTTGACAAAATGAATTATATTACATTTCTTCTCATTCAGACTGAGACCATTTTCCTTGAACCAGTCGTGGACATGGTCTAACCCATGTTGGAACAACTGTCAGTCAGTGGAAGATAAAATAACTCCCAATTAACAGTCGTCTGAAAAAAAAGTTTAAATTGTTTCCTAAAACTATTCAGAAATTTTTAAAGATGGTGATTTAATTAATGGTGCTTTTATTTTGTAATCATAAGTTATGCCCTTTTAACCAAGTCTTATGATATTATATTTACTGAATTAAAAGTAGAGGTTATCATTGAATTTATAAGAAAAGAGGCAGAAATAAATATTACGTCAGCCTGAGACATGGGGTCCAAAGTAAGTATGAGACTCTTAGACAGATCTGCTTATTCAATCAACTATTACTCAGAAAAGCGGAACCACTTTTGTCCTCTTTTGTCACATGAATCACATCTCATGTTGCTTTAAATTTTAAAGGCATACTATTTCACAAATCCAAAAAATTGTCATTAAACTATACGAAGTGGGTGATGATACTCATCAGAATATTGCAGAGAAAATGAAATTGATTACCAATAACTATGAACAGTCCTGATATTGGAGTGGTTTATTGACAAATTTACTGTAACAAATATATTAGCGACTGTCCTGTTCAACAATGCACTATTTAGTAGTATCATAAGAGGCTTGTTAATTAAATGATTTTATATACTGCTTACTGTGAGATCCTGCTTTAGATCTTCTAGCTGATAAATTAATTGCAGCAGAAAACTGATTCACTAGCAGTTCACTACAGTGTCTTATAAAACCTCAATTATCTGATTCTCTGACACAAGTGCTGTTCTGTTATTCTTGATTAGTGAATTGTTGAGGGGAACTAATGGGCTGATTGAGATATGTAGGTAGGAATGAATAGGTCAAAAAAAGACAAAAACAACCAACCCCCCCCCCCCCAGAGAAATTATGAAGCAAGGAAACTAATAATCAGATTAGAAACAACAGAAAAGCAAGTAATTAAAATCCATTGAACACCAACAATATTTAGCTAAAAACAGTGAATGTGTCCATTAACATGCCTGTAATCTAAATGAATTAGTGTACATATATTTCTCTGCACACTCTGGGGTGTTTTGTTGTTGTTGTTGTTACTGCTGTTGTTGTTGTTATACCAGACAAAAAAAAAATCTGAGCTTCACTTTGAAATGGATTTGTAATGTAAAAACTAAACAAATACAAGGTGACATGAAATGAACACTTAAAGCTCAGTTCTTATTTTGCAAATTTGGGGTTGCTCATCCCCTAATACTATATTTTTTACTGCTGCCTTTTATTTATGAATGTACATATGCATGCATGCATGCATGTAAGTTTTTGTTATTTATAATTTTGGTTTATGGGCAATGCAAAATGTTTGGGGGTGGGGAACCTATGGTTGCAATCTCGGATTTATTTTCTTTTGTAAGGAACCATCTTCCCATGAGTAATACCTGATTCACAATGAGAATGCACTTATGAATATCCAGTCACTCATTTATTTTTAAAATATGTATTATCTTTCATTGTATAATATTTGAAGACCATTCCTGTCCAACACTACTACTGAGTTTATATCTGGTTTGCTTTAGTATAATAAAATAAGTTCAGTACTGATATCAGAATGCACAGATTTAAGTGTCTAATAAAAATTTCCAAAATTATGATTTGAAACCTTAAAGATAGTCTTTGCCAATAGCTTTGTATGCTCAAGTCTTACATCTAATCGCAGTAAAAGCAGCTGACAGTATTAGTACAGTATCAACAAAGTAGACTAGTTCTGATGTCAGTAAGAAAAACAGTATTGAGTATAAAATGGGGCCTCAGAGTTTATATACTGCTTTCTATTTAACAAATTAAATTGTTTCCTTTGTTACATTTTTGTTAAGCAAAAAGATATGAACAAAAATATCTCCTTTAAGTATGAAACAAGAATCCAGGAATTCATACAGAAAAAAAAATAATTAAAGTGCAATTTTTAAACAAATCCAGCCCTCGTTGTAAATTGCTAATAAACCATATAATAAAATAATAATGGAATCTTTAAAAAAACAAACGAAAATATGTCAGTGTGTAAGACTTAAGAGCATGCCTTGTAAGGAAAGTAGTTTAAAAAAAAACATGCTCTGTGTCTACCTGAGTAATGTTTTGTTGTGAGTCCTCTTTACTTGTTCATTCTGAGAGAGCCCATTTTAATCAAACTTTAAATGTCTAAAACAGGAAAATAAATTTATACAGGGAGCAAATTGATCAGGTTATTTAAGCATTCTTTTTAATTGCAAATCCCTATGAGCTTTTTTGCCATGCTCTGGCAATTGGAAGAAATGAAGACAGCAGATGTTGCTTGAAATACTGGCACATTGCCTGACAAAGATTGCATTTTAAACTGCAAAAATTAAAGTGCAACTCCAAGTGCTGTGAAGGGTGTAAGGATTAGTGAATAAATGAAAAGAAGAAAATCACTTCAAGAAAACAATTTGCATTTACCATTGAGTTTTCTGGAGTTATGTATGTATATTTCCATTAACAAAAATGAATGAATGAATGCATTAATTAATTAATAAAAAAGAAATGAATAAAGAAAAAGGATTAACCATGTGAACAGCCAAATATGCTTTTATACAGAACAGAAAAAACAGAAAATAAAACAAGTTTCCAGGTTGTCATATTGTTCATTCCTTTCTAGTCACATTTCATACACTGGTACAGCTGGGCCATTGTTGCATAATTTATAGATAACTGATTACTGCATCAAAATGACTGAATGTGTAGCAGAATACTGTGAACAAAATTAAGAACAGACCTTTTCTGAAGATTGTGGGACTCAGGGAAACTGGAACGGCTGCATGCCAGTTTTACCGAATTTACATCTAGATGAATCTGTATTTAAATTTGTACATCTTACAGATTAAGGGGTTTCATATCAATAGAATGTTCATTCCATACATGATTCAGCTAATGTAGAGCATCTGCATCATTGCGGAATGCATAAGTATCAGCAGCTTGTAAAATTAGTCTTGTGGGCTTCAAACCTCTGACTGTTCACAGGTATAGAAATGAGGTAACTTCTCCAGAAAGCTTTTCATACATTTCATCCTACCCAGCATAAACGTTTCCCCAGAATGGCTCTATGAACATCCTGGGATTTCTGGCACAAAGCTATATAATAACTTGCAACTTCTGTTGAATGCAACATACTGTTAAGGAAGGACAATGCTGCACATTTCTGCATATAAGAAAATTAGGTGCAGTTTGCATTGCTGAGTTTCTAGATGGTAGATGCTTCAAAGATATAGGTGCAAGTCATGCATCGTCCATTTGGAATTTCCTGCCAAATTTACAAAGTAATGAATACATGTCAGCAGAAGTAGACCAGTTATTTATCAGCAGCAATTATCATAACTATAAATCTCAATATACAAAACAGTATGCAGAACATTGATATCATATGCAAAACAGTAATAGATAGAACTTAATATAGGAATTTGCAAGATGTAAGTGCTGTAAGTCTGCAGTGCTCATACCCAAAGAGTGTTATGGGTAATACCAAACTGTTGAAGAGATTAGAGTAATTAAAAGGGAAAGGAGATTAGAACTATGAAAAGGGAGTGAAAGTTAAAAAGCCAACGCACCTGAAATTAGACTGTATCACCAAGAGAGAACTGAGGAAAAAAAGGTAGAATAAAGTGCAGAAAAGTTTAGTTTATAGTTCTAATACAATTGGAGTCAGACACTGGCTGTTGCAGGAGAGATTGTAGCTGCTTAGTGAAAGAAGTAAGAGAAGTAGAAGACAAAACAGGGGATTTCTGGGTGGGAAAGCCAAGAAAGCGAAATGAATTTTACAGTGCAGACATGGGAATAAGGAGGAGAGATAAGGGTAGAAGCAAGGCAGTCATGTGATATGAGTGGTATGATGAACAGAATAGCAACAACTAATGAGGTTGTTAAACACTTTCAAGTCTGGGTAGTCAGGTCAAGATGGAAGCCCTCAAAGCAGAGTGCGAAGAATAGCTGATATGACAGGATGCACTCATGAGGGGTTTTATGATGGCTGTGATTCACCTAAAGGAAATAAAAAGTTTTATGCCATGTGCATATATTAGAAGAAAAGATAATGGTTTTAGTTTTATAGAGCATGTGGAAGGAGGGAATGGCAGTGAAGCAGTACATCCATATGTATATATTTATATACAGACACACACACACACACACACACACACACACACACACACACACACACACACACACACACACACACACACACACACACCCCTCACACACAAACAAATGCATACACACACAGTCTGACAAGCCTTATCTGCAAGGCCATGGAGCGTATTATCATGGAACTTATAAACAAAGACATTGGCAACCTTCAAACACTGGACCCCACCCAGTTTGGGTTTGTGAAGGGCCGATCTTGTCTCCTGAACCTGATTGACTTCTTTGAATCAGTCTCCAGAGCCATGGACAAGGGTAAGGTGGTCCACACAGCCTATCTAGACCTTGCCAAGGCCTTTGACACCATCCCCCACTCTGGAATTATAGATAAACTTACTAAGTTGGGCATTAATCCCTATGTCACCCAATGGGTTGCTAAATGGCTTACTGATAGAACCCACACTGTAAAAGTAGCTGACTCCAAATCCAGCTCCAGACAAGTGACAAGTGGAGTACCTCAGGGTTCAGTCCTGGGGCGCTCTTGTTTGGCATCTACTTCTCTGAAGTACAGGTCAACACTAAGGGACTCTGGCTAACAAAGTTTGCAGATGACTGCAAACTGGGAGCCATTATTGAATCCCAAATGATGTGGATACTCTACAAAAGGGCCTTACAGAAACAGATGCTTGGTGCCAGAGCCATGGGCTCAAGCTCAATGCCAAGAAATGTATTGTTATCCCCTTTGGGAAAAACATGTATCCATGAATTACCATATAGGTGGCAGTACACTAAACACAGAAAGTGTGATAAGAGACTTAGGGACACAGGTGGACAGTGGTCTCACCTTTGATAACCACATCGCCACAACAGTCAGGAAATCCTTCTATGTGGCACACCTCATCACGAAGGGCTTTTCATCCAGAAAAAAGGAGGTCATTGTCCCACTGTACTCATCCCTCATTAGACCCATTATAGAATACAATGCCCCATTTGGTATGTACCTCTCAAAACATCTGCAACAACTGGAAAGGCCTCAGAAATACCTCACTAAAAGAATCATAGGCCTAAATCAGATGCCCTATGCTGATCGCCTTAAAAAACTCCAGCTATACTCTGTCGCATATCGTCTACTCAGAGGCGATCTCTGCTTAACATACAAGGCCATGTCAAACCCAGAGCTGTTGGACATGCTACACTTAAAGAAATCCCAATCCCTCAGAGCTACACGCTCCAGGGATCTAAACCTTGTCATCACAATAAACAAAACATGTTGGAGGGATAGGTTCCTGACCCAGAGACTCCCCAGACTCTGGAATAGATTGCCCATACATGTCAAGCAGAGTGCCTCTTTGGACCTCTTCAAGAGGAACCTTGACGATTGGATGGGAGAAAGGAAATTCACCCCAGGGATCACGTCAGTCGCCCTGCTAGACAGGGGTCCAGGAAAGTAGGGATCACGTCAGTCGCCCTGCTAGACAGGGGTCCAGGAAAGTAAATAATGTGGGAAGAAATATTCAGGGAATTGTTATGGCTAGGCTTGTATAGGCCCTAGGGCTGATAGCCTAGTACTAACCTATGAACCTATGAACCTATGAACATAAACAAAGATTATGAGAGGATGGTAGAGTGGTGAATGCTGCCTGGACCTTCCTGTACCATATTTAATTAACAGGATTGCACTGAATTGCAGAATGTGAGAAGAAAGTACAAGAGAGAGACAGAGAGAGAGAGGAATGTTTAAAATTGAAAAGGACAGAATGCAGTGAACGCAATCCATATACAACCAGTTAATGGGGGGGGGGGTCAGAGTTGCACCAGAAAAATAAATCCTACCAGCAAGTACTGCTTGCAGTGGTCAGTCAGCAGGAAAATTGAATGCAGATGTAAGCATCTAAGTCCAAGGAAGTCATTGTTCCACTGTATTCAGCATTCATCAGACCTATCATTGAGTACAATGTCCCCTTTTGTATGTACCTAATTAGGCATATCCAACAACTGGAACATCCACAAAGGTTCCTGACTAAAAGGGCATAAGTAATATGCCCTATGCAGATTGCCTCAAGACCCTATCCCTGTATTCTATCTCCTAGAGGCTTTTGAGGGGAGATTTATGCCTGGCATACAGGGCATTGTCAGACCCTACTCTGATGCACCTCCTGTATATCCACAAAACAAACAGCAGTGGATTTACCTGTTCTAAAGACTTATACCTTGTCTGTGATATAAATAGGACCTGCTAGAGAGATAGGTATGTATCCCAGAGACGATCCCATCTATGGAACAGACTCCTCATCCATGTGAAGCAGAGTTCCTCCATAATCCATTTCAAGTGCAACTTGGACAATTGGATGGGAAACCAGAAATTCATCCCTGGTTTGGCACCTATGTCTCTGATGCAAACAAGTAACCTGTAAAGGGTTCTTCTCCCATGCCCATGCTTAAACTTATCAAGTGTATCAGAACTTGTCAGAGATTTGGGATCCATGGCTAGGCTTAAAATGGCCCTTGTGGTAATAAGCCTAGTAAGCAGCGATGAATCTATGAACCAGATAATGGTGCAGATAATGGTACCAGTGGTGGCAGCATAGGGGCAGTAGACATAGACAGATTACCATAGAAGATTATACCGAAGATAAAGATAATGGAGGGTGATACTGAAATTACTCTAGAAGATTATACAGCAGTTAAAAATAATGGAGGGTGATACTGAAATTACTCTAGAAGATTATACAGCAGTTAAAGATAATGGAGGGTGATACTGAATTTACTCTAGAAGATTATGCAGCGTTTAAAGATAATGGAGGGTCATACTGAAATTACTCTAGAAGATTATACAGCGGTTAAAAATAATGGAGGGTAATACTCAAATTACTCTAGAATAATATGCAGCAGTTAAAGATAATGGAGGGTGATAATGAAATTCTCAAGGAATTTTGTAAAGACACATGGTAAAAGGCTGGAGAAAGAGGCTGTTTGGACAGAGTAGGCAGAAAGCAAGTGGAAGCTGCTAGTATGTGTAATTTTGGGGTACTGCACTGGGTGTAATGTTGTCCCCAGGATACCAACCATGTATCTTTCTTCTGAGTGTCAATTCCACTGTATGTGCACCAATGTGTGATATTTGAGGGAACTGTTTACGGATATCGAGGGTAAGAGAGAGAGAGGAAAGAAAAATTATGGCAGGAGATGTAGACACTGTGATGCTATAGATAACAAGATGGGAAGATGAATGGCCATGAGACATTTTCAAGATAAATACTGTGTTACATGAGGTAAAGGGGTTATAGGGAGGATGTGGAGATGATAACTGATGTCACTTTGAAGGTGTTGCTAAATGTTATTTTGAAAATGATAATTCTAATAATATTTATTTATTATTTATTTTATTTGCAGTTCATAGGTTCATAGGTTCATAGGTTGGTACTAGGCTATCAGCCCTAGGGCCTATACAAGCCTAGCCATAACAATTCCCTGGCTATTTCTTCCCACATTATTTACTTTCCTGGACCCCTGCCTAGCAGGGCAACTGATGTGATCCCTGGGGTGAATTTCCTTTCTCTCATCCAATCATCAAGGTTCCTCTTGAAGAGGTCCAAAGTGGCACTCTGCTTGACATGTATGGGCAATCTATTCCAGAGTCTGGGGAGTTTCTGGGTCAGGAATCTATCCCTCCAGCATGTTTTGTTTATTGTGATGACAAGGTTTAGATCCCTGGAGCATGTAGCTCTGATGGATTGGGATTTCTTTAAGTGTAGCATGTCCAACAGCTCTGGGTTTGACATGGCCTTGTATGTTAAGCAGAGATTGCCTCTGAGTAGACGATATGCGAGAGAGTATAGCTGGAGGTTTTTTAAGGCGGTCAGCGTAGGGCATCTGCTTTAGGCCTGTGATTCTTTTAGTGAGGTATTTCTGAGGCCTTTCCAGTTGTTGCAGATGTCTTGAGAGGTACATACCAAATGGGGTGTTGTATTCTATAATGGGTCTAATGAGGGATGAGTACAGTGGGACAATGACCTCCTTTTTTCTGGATGAAAAGCCCTTCGTGATGAGGTGTGCCACATAGAAGGATTTCCTGACTGTTGTGGTGATGTGGTTATCGAAGGTGAGACAACTGTCCACCTGTGTCCCTAAGTCTCTTATCACACTTTCTGTGTTTAGTGTACTGCCACCAATATGGTAATTCATGGATACATGTTTTTTTCCCAAAAGGGATAACAATACATTTCTTGGCATTGAGCTTGAGCCCATGGCTCTGGCACCAAGCATCTGTTTCTGTAAGGATAATGTTAACCAGGATAGTCCATTGGGCCAATAAGAACCCGTTTTCAATGGAGTCCTGGGGAGAAAAGCTCCAAAACAAAAGTTACAAAAATTATTACAGCAGCTTACAATTTCAAATTATTAGTAGGTTAAACACAAAGCTTTAAAGCAGTGGTAACAAAAGATTGCAGCAGTTTACAATGTCAGTCATTTGTGGGTTGCAAACTAAATAAAGATTAAGCTGTTACAAAGTAATTTTAGGTTTTATTTTGTAGAACAACCCAGATTTAAGTCGGAGCAAAGAAAGAGTTTAGTTAAAAATTTTTAGAAAAATAAAGCATTGTGGTAGTATATATATATAGTTTCTTCAGATGAATAGTAGGGTTAGAGAACTACAGTTGACTTAATTTTTTGGTGTCTGGTAATATATGAATAAGTTGAAGGTAGTAAGTGGAGAATAGGCTATGAGGGGTGGGAGCAGGAGCATTCCCAAGAGGATGTTAGATGTGAGTGCAGTGATTTTTTAAAAGCAGGGAGGTAGGTGGTGATACGGATGGAGGGAGGAAGGGAGTTCCATAGTCGTGCCAGGGCAAAGGACAGGAGGTTTTTTCCTGGAGAGTGAAGGGGTTTATACAGCTCAATTAGGTTTTGGTTATTAGATCTTAGAATTCTTTGTGGCAGGTGCATTTTAAAGGTAGATCTGAGAGAGGGACGGAGAGATGGATGAAAAATGAGTTTTGAGCAAAAGTGAGCTGCATATAGGAGAGATAGTTGGGAAGCTCTAGCCAGTTGAGTTTGTGAAGAGATGTACAGTGATGGGTAGATGATTTGTTACTAGTGGCAAATTTGGCAATTTTATTATAACAGGAGGACAGTTTAGTTTTGAGAGATGATTGTAGGTTTGTTAGGAGAGGGGCACCATAAAGATGGGAAGGGATGAGAAATGTAGTAGCAAGAGTGAGTTTAGTAGATGTAGTGAGGAATCGATTGTGTCGGTAGAGCATGCCAAGTTTTTGGTGTTTTTTTTATGTTTAGTTGTAGGTGGCTATTGAATTTAAGCTGATTATCTATTTGGACTCCTAGTAGTTTAGTTTCAGATACTAGTTCAAGAGGTGTGTTATTCTGGTTAGTGATGGAGAATAGTTTTCTATCAATGGTGTTAGTTATTGAGGGGGTAAATAGCATAAGTTTGGTTTTTGATGGATTTAGTGCTAGATGATTGTCCTTCATCCACTGTTCTGTAGTAGAGAAGGCGTCTTGAGTCAGTTTTAGAAGAGCAGGGATGGATGTGGCTGCACAGATAATTGTAGAGTCATCTGCATATTGAATAAGTTTAACATGAGGAATTGAGTGGAAGAAATCATTAATGAATATATTGAAGAGGAGAGGACCCAAAATGGATCCTTGGGGGACACCAGTGGGTGTGTTAAGGAAAGAGGAGGTGGCGTTTTTCCACTTGACAGCTTGTTGCCTGTTAGAGAGATAGCTGGTGAACCAGTTGAGAGAGGAAGGGGATATGTTTAGTTTAGATAGTTTAGTTAGGAGAAGGTTGTGAGAGATAGTGTCAAAGGCCTTAGAGAGGTCAAGAAAGAGAGTAGATACAGTAGAACCAGAATCTCTGGCTTTATTAACGGTTTCCAGGAAAGATAGGAAGGCAGTCATGGTGCTGTGACTGGGTCTGAATCCATGTTGTGTGGAAGTTAGCAAGTTATTATCTAAGAGATAGGGAAGAAGTTGAAGATGGATACATTTCTCTAGGAGTTTTGATATGGGAGAGAGGATGGCGATAGGACGAAAGTTAGTAATATTGTAATTATTGCCTCCTTTGTGTAGGGGAATGATGAAAGCCTTTTTCCAGAATGTCGGTACAAGACCTTCTTGGATAGAGCGATTGATAAGGATGCTGATGGGGAAGGCAATGGCTTCAGCTGCTATGGTGAGGAAGGATGAGGGAATGTTATCGGGGGCATTGGTGCATGGTTTAAGCCTTTGCAGGAGTTTTCTTATGGTAGAAGTAGGAATGGGTTTTAGGGAGAATGGTGGTAGTTGAGAGACTGGGGATGAAGGGGGTGATAAGTGGGGGGATGTAGAAGTAGGAGGTGAGGGATGATTGGAGAAGGATGAGGTTAGTTTGGTGATAGAGTCTGTGAAGAAAGTATTGAATTGGGTAGCCAGATCTATATCTAGTGCATTAGGGTCTGGGTTAGGGTTATCAGTGGAACCAGGTTTTAGGAGGGTAGTGATGCCTTTCCAAAATTTTTGAGGGTTGGTTTTGTGATTGTTTTGGAGTAGTGAGAAGTAATTCTGTCTGTCTACTGTGATAAGCTTTTTTACGGTATTGCAAAGTATTTTGAATTCATTTAGGGTGGTGGAAGTTTTGTTTCTGAGTCGCATTGCAGTGAGTGTATTTCTTGTTAGCCAGGGAGCGGTATTGTTTCTTATTCTTTTGGTTTTTATGGGGGCAAAACTATCTAGCATGTTTAGGAAGGTTGTATTGAAGTGTACAACTGCATTATCTAGGGGTAGAGTTTTTAGCGAGTTCCAATTAATTGATTTTAGGGTTTCTGAGAAGTGTATTGGGTTGAATTTTGTTAGGTAGAGAGTGGTGATGTACGTATCAGTTACTTGTAATGGAGATGGAAGGCATCTGGTAAAGATGGGGAGGTGGTCACTGAGGGAATCAGGAAGAGTTCCACTATTAGAGTAGTAGTGGGGGTGAGAGACTAAGATCCAGTCTAGGATACTGCCACTGGAGAAGTCTTTAGAGGGTCTGGTAGTGAGGTTGATGAGTTGAGAGTACTTGTATAGGTTGATGTTTAGGGGGTGAGTAGGGGAGTGAATGGAAGACCAATTAATATTTGTGCCTCCCATGATAATGGTTTCATTGCTGATATTGGTTGACAGCCAGGATAGAATATCCTCAAGTACTGAGGTATTGTCTCCAGGGGGGATGTAAAGTGAGGCTATGCAGATATGTTTGTGATTATTTAACTGAAATAGGGCTAGTACTAATTCTGCATTGGAGAATTTAGGAATGGGTTTGTTATAGGGAGTAATGGATAGGGTGGATGAGTAGAGTATAGCTACCCCACCACCCTTTTTGTGAGCCCTGTCTTTTCTTATGATAGAGTAGTTTGGTGGAACTATTTCAACATCTTTTATATGAGGTTTTAACCAGGTTTCAGAAATAGTTAAGATGTCAGGTGTATTGTGGAGAAACCAGGCATGGAGGTTGAGGATTTTGTTAGCTATACTTTGGGCATTTAGAGCAGCTAATAGGATGGATTTAGATGTAGAGGAAGTTGTGTTTGGGCCTGGGTTAGGGTGTATATCTCCAGATAGATGTATGGTTAAGTGTTGGATTATGCTAATGAGGTATTTTGGTTGCATTGTATGTGTGTTGTATTTTGTTAGGTTTGTGTGAATGTAGGAGGAAGGAGAGGGGCTGAAGAGTTTATAAGTAGAGCTTAGTTTATAGTGGAAAAATAGATGGATGTTAATGGGATACAGTGCAGGGGAGATTGAGACAAATGAGTGTAAGTGAGTTGAGGGGAGTGAGCTGGTTGTGTGTTGAAATGGTGTGTGATTTATGGAGTTGGGCTGGGTGAGGTAGTGGATGTAAGTAAGGTTCAGAAGTAGTAGTAGTTGGATTGTGTATGATACAGGTTTTGTAAGCATGTTGAGGCTTTGATAAAGTAGTATTATGTTGTTAAATTTGAAGGGAGGTGTGAGGAGATGGATTATAGGGGGAGGGAGTAGGAAGAAGATTGTGATGAAGGGGGAGGGGTGTAATTGGTAGGGAGGAAGTAGGAGTGGTTAGTAGAGTATAAGAGTAGATGCACTGGGGGTGGGTGGTATTTGGGGGTAGGGTAGGGGAGCAGAGTGAGCCCGCAGAGCGAACGGAGTGGGAAGAAACAAGAGAAGGAAGATGCAGCCAGAAAAAAATCAGTGAAATGCAGAGTATGCAAGGTTAGTAAAGTTGTGAGTGGGTAAAGAGTTTAGTGAAAGTGGTGGGGGGTAATATGGGGATAGGAGGCTACTAAAAACTAGAAGTATCAAAGAGTGGACAATAATTGGCAACCACTTCTAAAGCCTGGAGCTGTGAGGTGGTTGGGCTATGAATTCATAGGATAGGTTTGAGAAAGGTTGGACTAGGTAAAAGTATCACCTAGTGGGCAGAAACTATGTAATAGAAGGTGAGTTGGAGAGGGAGAAGACCGGTCTGGAATAGAGGTGATAGGGGCAAGCAGTTAAAGGGAGGGTTATAGTATTACAGGGGAGAGATTTTCTAGCTATAGGGTAGTAAGGGGTATCACTGCTGGCTGTCCTGGCTGGGGAGTGAGCTTAGAGCTACCAAGAATTAAATGCTTGTAAATATAAACATTACATACTATAATATAATATGCAATTGTTATATATTCCTTTGTGGTGAGAAATTAAGAGAAATCATTATGTGATCAGTAGATTTGTATAAAATGTACAAAAGAAAAATGTGACTGGCTGGGGATTTGGACATTGATAGCTGTATAAATAATTTGAACAATGGGGAAATAGGTGGTTAATGATGGACAACCTATGATAAATATAATAAGGACATTATTGCTGTCTTGCAAAATTTAGTCATTTTGCATTATATTATATTATATTATATTACTTAATATATGAGTAACACGAGAGAGATTAAATATTGATGTCAATTGCTTAAATGAAATAGATTTAAGTTTATGCTGCCAAATATTAAGTATAAAAAAATGACATGAGAAATGGCCAAAGAAAATGAGTACATATTACTGTAATTATAAACTTTTGTGTTAGTAAATGACTATTGAATGACGCTGGGCAGGATTCACGAAGCCTCCGTGTAAGAGTTACAAGGCTTACACGGAGGCTGCAGTTAAATGGTGTGATGTTAGCATGTCATGCATATGAATGAGGGCATGCTGAATCACACCTAAGGCTAACACGGTCCATGGAAGACAGTAGGGGGTGTGTCCGTAGGCCGAGCCCTGCAAACGGACATGCCCCCAGAAGAGTAAAAGTCCCGAAAGTAACCCCCCACGACAGAGTCTGTGAAAATGTGAATAAACACAACACAACACATGCCCCCACAGACCATGAACATAAAATGTATAAATGAACATCTTATATATATTTTTTAAGTTGTAAAGATGTTTGGCCGTGAGTGCGCTCATTTGCGCGGGCGTGCCCGTCGCTTAGCCACAGTTAGCAGTCAATGGAAAAGCATATAAGAACTAAATATGCAAAGTAAGCCAAGAAGCAATAGCATAGCGGTAGAGACGTTGGCTGAAGAGGAGGCAGTCATGGTTCGAACCCCTCCAACATCAATTTTTATTTTAGTGAAATAAGCACAAAACAAGTCCCTGACATATATGTACACATATAAAATTATATTTTATGTAAAATGTAATGAAATGGGCCATGTATTTTGAAGAAATGTGAGATAATAAAAAAAAAAAAAAATGTCAGATGTGCCTATAGTTGAGCTACAGTCTAACAAGTTGAGTACACCTGTCTGTAGGTGAGCAGTGTTTTAACAGGTTTAAAATGAGTGCTCGTAGGTGAGCAGTGGTTTAACAGGTGTAAAATGAGTGCTCGGGGTTGAGCAGTGTTTTAACACGCTGAAACTGTGTGCCCGTAGCTGAGCTGAGTGTAATATGCGTGCTGACAGCCAAACCATGCGTAAACCAGCATGATCCATTTACACGAAGCTGCGCACTGCGCCAACAAGCTAACCGACGGGCAACGTTGAGCAAGCTGTATCAAAACTGCCTTTACACAAACACACCTCCTAGCTTGTGTAGACAGACAGAAAATATAAAAAGCAATGGCCAGGTTCAAACCCAGGATACCATGCACCATAGTCAAAGTACAGAACCACTAAGCCATGACAGTTGCACTTAGAAATGCAGTAATAGCAGATATATAGGAATGAATAGAAAGAGGAGCATGACAAAGCAGGTTTTGTGAAACTGATACAATTCCAAAATGGCCAATCACAGATAAGGGCAGGAAAAACGGCATATATAAGCCCCATAGGCGGGAATACACAGCATAACCGATTGTAGAACCGACTTGCAGCCAGGATGTCAGGTGTAGGTGAGGGTAGTTGCTTCCGAGCACAGATGTGGGGCATTGAGGAGTCCAAATATATGGTTTGGCTCCTTGTCCACAATCATGAGGCCCAACTCATGCAGGACCAGTTCCTGTGGGGAGCATATAGGGCTTAGGTGTGGGACCAGTTGGCTCATGATCTCACCAGTGCCACAGGGATACCAAGGACTGGTGAGCAGGTCCTTCACCACCATGCGGACCTGAAGATACGGAAGCAGGACCAACTGAACCGCTGGATCCAGGAGGCCCGGCAAATGCCCAACACCCCACTACTGAGTAAGTTACATGTAATTATTTATGTAAGAAATTAACCTAACTGATATTATGGAGTTGTGTATTCAAATATTACTTTATTTATATTTCAGCTGCAGGTGTCCGTTCTGCGAACCGTCGAGCCTATGGCGATAGGCTGGCATGGTTGCACCACCAGGCAGGTCAGTAATTCTCTCCCTGTAACTGTAAATAAATATATAAGTATGACAGTTAGCAAAAGTGTGCAGTGTAGTCACTAATTAATAAAATGTGCAAGTAACAGTGTAAGAAGATTTGCAAGTATTGCTTGATTACAAAAGTGTGATGCAGCCTGTAATCCAAACATAAAAATGAAACAAGTCTGAAATAAAGATGTCCCACCTGTAATATAATAGTACATAACCTGCAGCAGGCTGAAAAGTACAGCTGCAGAAGCTGAGTAAAACACATGTGTGAAATATATCCCTGTTGAAATACAGAAACATGACAGAAGTGAGACTGTTGGAAAGGATTGTTATAACTACAGGTAAAACATGTCAATAAAGCCTAGAATTAAGTACCATCCTGAATTGTAAAAATAAAACAAGTGAGAGAGTGTGAGAAAGAGGTATGAATCCACCAATAAAGTAGTAATAACTCCTGAATAAAGTATACTGCAGTCAGTACAGAATGAAATGAATGTGACAGGCAGAACCAAACAGTAACATGTGTTGAAAACGGTACCGCAGCTGGAATGTGTGTCCCAAAATCTGGATATGTTGCTCTCAGTCTGCAATATACAGATAGTATGGTTGTCTGAAATACCAAACATCCACAGTTGTCTATTGCTATATAAAGCAAATGTAGCAGGATGATGTAGCTGAACAGAGCCAGATATGAATGTGTATGAATAAAAATTAAAATGTATATTGATGTAGCAGTAACATTCCTATCACCAACCTGAAGTAGTTATCACATAGGAAACTGTAGGCAGAACTTTAGTGTGTATATATCTGGAGCTATTAGAAATGTACAGCATATGTATTGGTATTTGAAGTTGTTAATTAAATTCTCTTCACCTTACCCTATAACCACATATCATCCATTCCACGTGAAATTGGTATGTGCAATCACAATTAACACCCCTGGACATTTGTCCTGTTGGTTCATACATATTTGCATGTACGTTGATGCATCTGCCCTGTTCATACATCCAAACCTGATGGCCTGTTGCCATCAATCAACCCTGCATGTTGTTGGATTGTGTATTGCTGTTCAAATTATGCATGTGTTATGCTTGCTGTTCAATGGTTTGAATATATGGGTGTTTGGTAAATGGGAATACTAATACATGCTGTTACAACTAATTGTGAATGGTATTGTATGTTACTTACCCAAACTGTCATAACATAATGCAAAACATAGGACGACAGGGAAGGCGGGTTCCAGCGGACCCACCTCTCCCT
The DNA here is from genome assembly GCF_019279795.1 of Protopterus annectens. Lineage (NCBI taxonomy): Eukaryota > Metazoa > Chordata > Ceratodontiformes > Protopteridae > Protopterus > Protopterus annectens. The sequence continues at coordinate 1,957,952,440 of NC_056733.1, forward strand.
CCTTGGCTGGCGAGTGCACCTGGCAGTAGTGCCCAGGCCGGACCCTCCTCCGGTGGCCCTGTGCCACCTGCGGGTGGAAGCACTGCAGGGGATGGGGCTCGTCCCCCCTCTGCAAGGGTGGACGGAGGAGAACATCCACTCACCGTCCATAATGTCCGGACTTGTGGTGCGTAGGGAGATCCAGGACACTGTTCTTGGGCCCCTACGCCAGCTTGAGGCATGGGTGGCACAACTAATGGGTGTGCCTGCTGCCCGGCCTACACAGCCCCCAGCACAGCCCCATCTTGGGCAGTGAAGGCACAGTTGCAACTGCCCATGGGTAGGGATCTCAGTTCCACTGTTGCCATCTGTGGGCTCATGGGCTCGAGATATCCAAACATCCGTCCCCGTCAATTGTGTAACCCCCCCCACATGTGTCATACACCGCCCCCTGTATGCGTCTTGTTTGTCTTGTCTGTTAACCTACCCAACCTACCTCCCCAGCTATACTGACTTCCTGTACCTGACATACCAGTCTCATCTGAAAAAAAAAAAAAAAGGGCACTCTGTACTCACAAAAAAATTACGCCCCATACATAGCTTCCCATTTTACACACATGTCTGCTGGACATGGAAACTGTCAATTACAATTGGCTGTACAACAAGTATTATTGTTGTCTTTACACCTCTCTCAGGGGTGGAAGGTTTCAAATGTCACACCAAATTACAAACATATGCACAGCTGTTGCTGATGAAGAAATGGGCAGCTATGGGCCTTGCCTACATCCCTCCTGCAAAACCCGAGCTTGTTTCCCTACTGTCCTACCCTCTTTGTGACCCCTTTTTCACCACTTTCTTGTCTCCCCAATTTCATTTCTTTCAAAAAAAAAATTAGCACGGGTGTGCGCAAGAGTAAGCACTTTTAAGCAGTTGTAAGCGGGTATGCGCAGAGCTGAACGCCAGTGCGCATGCGTGAGCTCCGCGCAAACCAGCGCTAACCCGCTTACAACTGCTTAAAAGTGCCTTAGTCACTCTGAATGACAAGGCCTGTAGTCTGCTCAAAAGCATAATAAAATCCCACTGTCAGTCTCGAACCCAGGACCTTGGAAACAGTAGTCTGTATGACGTACCACTAAGCCATGACTGCTATATAGGAACATTGGGCTACAATAAATACATCATGCAATAGTAGGAATGAATGTAAAGGGAATATAGGATGTGTAGTACACAAAGCATGTCATGTATATTTACTGTCAAATGTAGTGGATTTCTATAATAGTAGTGTGTGAACAGAAACAGCCATGCTAGTTGGTAGCTAGTAGGTAATAATGTCACTGTAGCACCTTGCAAGCCACACACATACTCACAGCAGGATAATCACTGCCCATACCCCACAACCTCTTACAGCAACACATCCGGACTAAGTAATAAAAAATGTGGAGCAAAGGCCCAAAAACAGGGACACACTTCAAATATTGCTCCGACAAGCTTAGACAGTTGAGAGAGTAACAGGTTTTGCATTATGTTGGATGTTTGGAAGGGTACGGAGTCTGAAACTGAAATGTTTGTCATTATAGTCTGACTTGAGCCCTGAGTGATTTGCCAGAAAAAGCTGTTTATGAGATATGGACCAAAATATGAGGCAAAAATGTGGACATCCTGCAAATATCTGTACACTTGAGTGGTCTGACCCTGCCATATTTGAATAGTTAAGAGCCTAGACATAGCAACAGTGACTGAGTTACAGGGATGCCCCACAGACTCCCTGTGAAATGTACAAACAGTAGGCAGAAAGGTGTTACAACACATGCAATGGTAACTATGAAGTACTGAAAGTATGCACCACTTGCATGGCAGAAATAGTGTAGTAATACATATGCTCATGCTAACCCACAGTCACAACTGCAGAATACCAGACAATTTAATGGGTGTACCCCACTGATATGTACCATTTCATGAGGCAGATAAAAGATACACCTGAGAGTCTCTGGGGCCTGCTCAGCAGCATACTCAAATACCCTAGTAGATGTCAAGGCCCACACCATGGCCAGACCACACTGCATGCAGTAACACCCTAGCAGATATAGCAAGCATTCCAAGGTGTGAATGTACATGGAAAATAGGAAAGCCACAGCAACACACTACAGTCAAGACACCTAGCAGGCATACAAGTAGTGAATGTAAAGGGCTAATATTGAAGCCATAGCAACAAAGTGCAGGAGCCACTGCTATATACCAGTTACACCACATGTCCCACAGGAAAGCACACACACCCACATTAACAGTAGTAGTAGTCTTAGGTGTCAGTGTACATACACACTTAGTACAGGAAACTGGAGAAATGAATGGAGAAATGTTAATCTACAACACAGCCGGAAATATGAGAGAGATACTAACCTTTACACTCACAGGACAGTGTCCACAGCATACCAGCATGGTCCCTGCCCTTAAACTCTGAAAGGGCTATGCCTATCTCACATACCTTTTTATAGCACTGTCCTGAAATTACAGTGAGAACTGCAATCAGTACACAACTGGCTGCATGCAATTAGGAAATGCTGGCTAACAATTGGTGCAGAGGCCATCAAATGGACATATGCAGATACCTACAAAAGCATGCTGTACTCCCAGTCCACACATGCAATACTTTCATTGCACCCTCTGGATGTAGGGAGAGAGAGAGAGAGAAAAAATACACAAACAAAAACACTTAACAAAACCTACGAGAAAGCTGAAATCTGTCAACTGGAGCAGCAGCAGGACACCGATACAAAAGGCAACGCAAGCAGCTGTGACAAACACAGGTAATGTAAAGTAATACTTTAAAAGTCTACATACTGTGAACCTTCCATATGTGTCATTGGTCTGTATCTATATGTATATGAAGATGTGCACAGGGCAGGGGACATACAGCAACTATCAGTGAAGGCTGTACATACATATGTATGTAAGGGCATCTACGTGCACAATGTAGATTGATTGTAGGTTGCAGTGCAATGTACAAAGTAGGTTTCACAGTTATGTACATTTAGCAGTATGTTAGTGTGTGTATACAGTTTTGTAAACAAACATGTTGATATACCTATCTATCATATGGATACGTATGTATGTCAATATATGTATGTATATATATATATATATATATATATATATATATATATATATATATATATATATATATATAATATGCATATATGTATACATAGATAGAGAGGGATGTAGGAATACATAGACAGATGTAGACAGATAGAATATGTACAAATATATATATGTAATACACACATACAGATATAGATATATGTAGATACATATACATAGACAGACAGATCTGACTATCCACAGATATGACTGTATATGACTATCTCACACTCCCCCTGTCCCACCCGCTCTATCACTCTCACCCCCTCTCTGTCACACTCCCCCCCTCTCTCCATATCTATAGCAATATATGTACATCAATATATATATATATATATATATATATATGTGTATATGTATACAGATATATATATATATATATATATATATATATATATATATAGATATATGGATCTACCTGACATCATCGACACGTCATAACACCGACAATGACTTCACCGGCACCAGAAGATCGACAAGTCAGAAGACCGACGGAGGAAAACACCGACGCTGAGAACACTGAGATGGGGAAAGGATGTGTAAGTATGCGGTAGTGACGGCCGTTAGGGTGTGAGTAAGGTAAGTGTGCGATGTTGATGGTCTGTAGGGATAGGGGTGGGATAAGTGAGTTAGGGTTAGGGCGCGGGTTAGGTAAGTGCGAGTAAGGTAAGTGTGCGATGTTGACCGGTCTGTAGGGATAGGGGTGGGATAAGTGAGTTAGGGTTAGGCAGGTTAGGTAAGTGCAGTAGTGATATTTTTTGGGTTTGGGGGTTAAGTGAGATAGGGTTAGAGGCGGGTTAGGTGAGTTGCGATAGTGGACCTTAGGGTTAGGGTTTCAGTTAAGGTTGTAGATAGTTGTGTATGTAAGGGTTAGTGTTGGTTTGTAAGGATTTTGGTGTGCTTGTGTTGTGTGTGTGGGTTTTGGACAGGGATTTGTTTTGTTTGTTGTTATGATGTGTCAGTGTATGAGGTGTCGTGTTTGTGAACTGTCGATTATGTGGTGTCGGTGAAGTCGTTGTCGGTGTTATGAAGTGTCGATGTTGTCAGGTAGATCCATATAAATATATATATATATATATATGCATACATATATACATATATATATATATATATATATATATATATATATATATATATATATATATATTCTGAGTGAGGCACATGTGTACAGATGTATTGCAACAGGTGCCTGGTGACAAAGGCATGGAGTGAACACCAATGTCGTAACTGGAGTACCATACCCCATTTCAAATCACCTACACCAGTAACCACCTGATATGTGATTGGCTGCCCACCACTGCATGTGTCAGGGGTGAACAGGGTCATAAATGTGTACAATAGTCCCCCCAATGATAGTCACAGTGGCACACTATTCCTGGAATACCTGTACATGGTATGTGTCAGCAGACATGGTGTGTCAGCTATGGACATGTAGGTCAGTGTACCCCTCCACACCACACAATGGCTGCCACGGTATGTACGTCACATAGCTACAGATATGGAGAAGGACACGGTGACATGTATGACACTGTGACAATGCACTCAAACACATTACCAATGCAAAGTGACTGACAACACCACAGAGTGCATACATACTACCCACATAGAGGTTACCAGTCCTGGATTTACATACTTAAGTCACACCCATGACAGATGTCCAACAACCATAGTAACATCTCACACCATCCACAACCTAAATGATCTCTGTGTGTCGTCCATGACACCACAGTAGAGAGCACATGGTGGAGGTACAGGTTCCTACCCACAGATAAGACATACCCTGCAATAAACCACACAGCGTTAAGAAGCAAGACTCCCCATGAGTACATGTCACACATACCCCTGCTGAATGTTAGTCAGATAGGTAATATGCCATATGAGTCACCCTGTGTAACTGTTTGACAGGAACACGTACCATCACATCACATGTTTCACAATGGTCAGGGTAGCAGAACAGTATGCTGCTGTAGTCCCAGGGGCAATAGCATATTGTATTGTATTGTTTGTATTGTATTGTATTGTATTGTGTTGTATTGTATTGGTATGTAGAGGTGCCTCCTTTGTGGAGTGGAACCACTGCTGCTGTACGCCAGTGTACAAGTACATATCCTGTAGTCAGGCTAGTGTTACATAGCACTTCTATATGCAGGTTTAGCTCCTCTTGGAGTTCATGTAGCATGCAACCAGGGATACCATCAGGTCCCATTGATGCTGTGTTTTTTGCTTTTCTGAGTGCGACTCTCACCTGGACTTCTGTGATGACATGGAAGTTACATTCAGCTGGGATAAGTATGTCTTCGTTTGGGGGAGGGGGGGGGAAATTGCACTGAACCTGTCTGCCACAATGTTGCCAATATTTGTGGGTTCAGTGAATTATTTGTTGTTGTGTACTAACTATGAGCATATTGGAGGGTTTCTGACCAGGTTTCTAACATAACTGAAGAAGGCCTTGTGGTTATCTGTAGTGCCCTGGTGATTTCCCTCTCAAAGTTGCCCATGGATGTTTGTATGAGAGACCATAGCTCTTTACTAGTGCTGATCAGACATGCCTTCCCTTCATGGAATTATGCTGTGTCTTGCAGTAGCTTCCATCTTTTGTTATACAATCTGTTTATGGCTGGGGTCCACCAGACAGGATGCTTTCCCTTTGTGGAGAGTGTCTTGGTCTTATATGGGATTGCATGATCCATGCATTCTCGGAGATGTCCGTAGAAATCATTTGTGAATGAGTCAGCATTGTGGGTTGTGGCTTCCACTGGCCCAGTGGGCTTAAAGGATACCATCTCAGTCTTAAGAAGTGTAACGTTTGCGTTTGAAATGTTATTCACTGTAGTCATTTGTGCTGGTGGTGGAGGTGGGATATGTATATCCAGGGTGATTAGCTTGTGGTCAGATCGCAGTAGTTGATGATGTACCCCATACAGTAACTCGATACAAACCCCCAGAATGAGGAGGTGCTTTGGACCTGAATCAGTGTGCTGACTGCTGGGGTTTGGTAGTATGTCGTATGGAGTGTGTCAGGTACTGTTGCACAGTTGGCTGAGCACTGATACCTGGCCATTTACATGTGTATCCACCAATAGACAGACAGATGCTATATATGGGAGATATGTTGTATCACAACAGTCGAGTAGCATGTGTAGTATGTGTGCCAAATTCTGCTGACATATTTTGCTGATATCATTTTATTTCCTTTTTCAGAACCATAGCTCACCAGCGCAATCTGGCATACTCTGCAGCCGAGGATGAGGAAATACACCAGAGCCTGGTGCGGGATTATGCAATACTCTTTTCCTGCACCAGCCAGAATCAGCAGGAGAGGGCTGCACTGTGGCAAGACCTGGTCCGTCGGGTAAATGACATAGGCACGCATAATAGGACATATGAGCAGGTACGACATCACTGCAGTGATTTAATCAGAAATGTCCGTCAGTGTGCATCGGATATCCACAGGTGGTGGGGTGGCTACACATCCCCCACTCACCAGACTGGAGGGACTACTCCTAAGTGTTGTGGCTCCAGCCCACCAACAACAACAACAGCAGCAGACCTGCATTATGATGGTGGCTGGAGCCACACAGCACCATGACTACGAGCGTGCAGGTAATATGCCATATGTATAGTTGACTGTTGTGTACACTGGTAGTTAATGCATGTGTGAGGTGTGTCCTTGGTTTGTAGCTGTCATCATAGTATTTAATGTGCAAGTGTGATATTCTCAATATCAGCAGCTGACCTGTGAAAGGCAGCTGTTGTACTACTGACCTGTATCATACTCAGTAACAATGGCACAGTTGTACCCACTGACATTAATTTCCTCACTTCTGCAGGCCACTGCGGTGTAACAGCAATGCAGCCTATCCATGCTGGTGAGTGTGTATTAACAATACCTTTAATAGTCTTGATAGTAATAGTAATATTAGGCTCAATCAGTAGTGCTCTGTGTATGCATGCAGGTGTGTCTGTGTTTGTGTGTTGATATCTCACATGCTGAGTAGTGTGCAAGTGTGCAACTGTGTGCAAGTGTGCAACTGTGTGCAAGTGTGCATGTGTGCATGTGTGCAACTGTGCATGTGTGCAAATGTGCAAGTGTGCATGTGTGCATGTGTGCACGTGTGTATGTGTGCATGTGTGCATGTGTGCATGTGTGCACCTGTGCACGTGTGCACGTGTGCACCTGTGCATGTGTGCATGTGTGCACCTGTGCATGTGTGCATGTGTGCATCACTGGTAACATTGTGTAGACATTGTAAACTGTGTTTCCTGTTTCCCTCCCATAGGTTCTGGTGCTGCTCTGGTGTCATGCAGCAGGGAACCTGAATCAGGTGGCATGGGTACTGATAATGATGACATCTGTGTAATGGCACAGGAAGGTGTGCCAGGGTCCGTCATTGGTCAGCCAATTGACAGTACACAGCTGTCAATCCCATCAATGCGCACAGTCATCCTGCCAATACATCCTTTGTCACCAATGTCCCTAGGTGATGGACAGGATTCAGTGGGCATTGACCAGGGTAATGTGGTATCTGTGGCACATGCTTCCCCACACAGCAGCCATGGGCATGGCCCTGAGATGGTACCACACAGACAAATGTGCAGGGGTTCTTGTGGGAGCATCCGTGGGCGTACTGCCCCTGTCAGACGTGCCCACAGAGGTCTTACAACCTCAGCTATGTTTCGGGCTGTCATGCAGGCACAGTCACATATGGAATGGTACACCAGACAGGGTCTGAGGGAGCTGACAGCATGTTGCACAGCCATGACTGACAGCATGCGTGACATTGCGGCTGCCATCCGTAATTTCACCGATGTCATAGACAGACATTGTGGCGACATATTAGATCAGTTCCACAACTACATGTCCATGAGCCAGGGCAATGGTGGACGGTTGAGGCATCGACGTGGGTGTATGCCAGCAACAGCTGCAGCTGGCAGTCATCACGGATGACAACAGGGCCACAGCCGCCCCCATAGTGCCAGCAGCAGCCCCAGAAATGCTGGGTCTGTGCTGTCATCAGACCGCCCCAGGAGACCACGTGCACGTGGCTCTGGACAGGCCCAACAGGGATCTGTGTCCAGTCAATGAACACCTGCTTCTGATGACAGTAGCCAGTCTGGATTGGTAACGGATACGGTCCGTAGCACCCCTGCAAGGCACAGGTACCGTGTCCGTGGCCAGAGACACTGATCTGTATGACCTGGCAGGTACAGTCTGTGGCTGTCCACAAACACCGGTATATGGCAGCCATGAGGTGGAACTGTGTGCAGCCATACACACATGTGAATTGACAACACCTAGGGCTACCGCATACACGCACACACTGCATCAACATTGCCCCACCTTGTACTGCTGTCCCTCACTAACACACACACACATACACATACATGTCAATTGGTGGTATCAGTGGCAGACTCAGGCATACCAAGTTCACACCCTGTGCATATGATGATCTGTGCCACCTCCTGCAATCTGTAACATCAGTGCAGGTACAGGTTAGCATGTTGCTGATGCACAGGGTGACTACATAGACGTGTAGTAATAGTATCATGTTGTTAACAGTACAGTGTGCTGATATAATTGTGGGTATATCCCAGCATGCATGATGCAGTAAGAGTATGATTGTCTTGTACTGTTTTCTACACCCATGGGAAGTACCATAGTGTATCATCTGCACATGTTTGCATACTGGTGGTAAGGATGTCAACAGAAGGCCACATACATAGGTAGCACAGGGGATAAGGTAATGAAAGTATTGATACGCAATGATGGACATGTAAACTGAAAGTGGCATGTTGCCCACACTGGACTCTGCAATGCGGATGTTTGAGGATGTTGATATGTGTGCAGTACTACACGACTGGTACAGGACACACAGGAGCACCCTAGCACTGCAAGCTCACATCTCATACCATGCTAGACAGCCCCAACACACAAAACTAACTTTCACAGGAGGGAGAGTCCCCATAAATGTCAGGGATACTGTGGTGGCAGGACTGGTAGCATACATCCTACTAAGTATGGAAACACTGAGTGAAGGCTCATTGTCTGTTATTTGACATGTGTATTACTGCAGGTATGAGCAACTGGGTTTCCATCCGGTTATTGTACATCCTGATGGTATGTGATCTGTACACTTGTGTGCACTGAGACTGGACCCTGGCCATCTGACCTGTATATTTCCATGTACATGTGTATAGCGCCTGCATATTTGCACTGTTACCTACTGGAAGTGGTACAGCTTGTTTGTTGTACAATGGACTACATGCAGCCCTGCTTACTGTAGCTTTGTGTGCATGCATGTTTGCTTGCAGTTACCCTGGAACACTGATTCCACCTGCAATGAAGATTTACAGAGCTTCTGTGGATTCCTAGTTACATCTGCATAGCTTACTATATGTATGTCCATGTCTCACTTGACAAAACGTCACTGTTTGTCCTGTTTGCATGTACATTGCCTGTGACACATTGCATATGACTTACCTGACATTTGACCACGTGAGCAGTCATATATGCCAGTGCTAACTAATCACAGGCACTACACCCTCACATACTCACCTTCTGTACCTTGTTCCCCATTGGCCCTATGTGCTGTTAATCACCATGGCAATCACAATACTATGGTAGCATGTGCAAAGGTCACTTGTCAGTCACCTCTATGGTACAGTTGTGGAATATGTGAGTCATGTGGCAATGTCACAGCTGCCACATGTACACAATCAACCCTCTCCCCTACACATGGACGTACAACACATGTGTGAGATGCAACCACATAGCCAAACTGGGGACTAAGCACTCTGAACCCAGTACTGGCATAACCTGTCAGGTGGCATGAAATACTACAGTGACTACAATACCAGTCTGATATAGACCTACACTGACAGCATCCAAACACATGAACACACTGGGGCATTCGTGGAGCCTCAGAATAGCATCCTGTCTGAGCAGCAGACACCTCTGCAGCTGGCAAACAGGCATACGTTAAGCCAGAACACATAGCACACAAATCCTGTGTGCCAAACAGTCACAGCCTGTACGGCTAGACAACACACCTGCTACAGTTGTGTTAGGTACCTTTATTGTCCGGTACACTGAGGTTCCGCTCACCAGGCTGAACAAGGTGAAGGTCACAGTTATATGCCCGTGGGGCACTATGGTCCACCACATAACACAAGCATACAGGTCAGTCAGAGGCATGGACACATATGACTCAGTCATTGTCTATGCCACTATGGCTGACCTGTGATGTACCTCCATGGACTACATGATAGGGAATATAGAAGGGCTCTCTGAGCATGTGGCACAGGCTGGTATGACCCTGACCTTGGTTGGCATCATACCCTCACCAATAATGCTGAAGTATTACTGAATGCTGATGAATTACTGTAGCTACAACACCCTAGCTGAAAGGTTCCTAGCATGTAGTCACTGCATTGCTATGGAACAACTTGTTACCACTCCCACAACAGGTGTAAACATGTAGCACCTTTTCATCAACAACATGTAGACTATATGCCCCAGACCAGATGTGTATCCCTCACTGCTAGGATGATACCATATACAACTCACACTGTATATACACATAACACATGCAGCACCCGCACAGAAAACCACAGTCATAATGTTATCCAGTGCAAATACCATGTATTCACATGTGGCAGGTGTCAGACATGGGAACTATTGAAGGTCACAGGTATATATGTGCATTTGGCACACACATACATCATTTGTGTGCATTGCCATTACTGGTTTAATCGATGTCATGCATTATTGTGAACAACAACCCACAAACATGGGCATTCTGTGTGACAAAAACACACGTGGCATTTGTGGAATTCAAAGCCATAACTAACTGTGCTATGACAGTAGTGAGAGACGCAGTAGCAGAGCGTGCTATTTGCATTACTGGGAGATTTGCCCTCTTCTGCTGTACTTGTAGGGTGCTGACATCATCTCTGTGTAGAGATTGGAATATGCAGCAGCTGGTGTGTTGTACTGGTTGCCAAAATGGTCAGTTCTCTCACACATGTAATTGCATGCACCCTACTTCCACCCCCGCCCACCACACACACACACTTGCAGGATTCAAACCCCTACCTGACTATGTTATGACACTAGCACAAGACACAGTAGCCGAGCGTGCTATTTGCATTATTGAGAGGTTTCCCTTCTACGGCTATACTTATAGGGTGCTAACATCATCAGTGTTTAGAAAGGGGAATGTGCATCCTGTAGTGTGTTCTCCTAGTTGCCAAAAGGGACATTTCTCTCACACAGAATTGCACACACACTAACCCCCCCTCACCCAAACACACACACACTGAGCATTAGCAGGATTCAAACCCCTACTTAACTATGTTATGACACTCAAGACGGACACATTAGCAGAGCACGCTATTCGCATTACTTGGAGTTTTCCCTTCTCCTGCTGTACTTATAGGGTGCTGACATCATCAGTGTTTAGAAAGGAGAATGTGCATCCTGTAGTGTGTTCTCCTAGTTGCCAAAAGGGACATTTCTGTTACATAGAATTGCACACACACTAACCCCCCTCACCCAAACACACACACTGAGCATTAGCAGGATTTAAACCCCTACCTAACTATGTTATGACACTCGAGATGGACACATTAGCAGAGCGCACTTTTTGCATTATTGGGAGGTTTCTCCTTCTCCTGCTGTACTTATAGGGTGCTGACATCATCAGTGTTTAGAAAGGGGAATGTGCATCCTGCAGTGTGTTCTCCTAGTTGCCAAAAGGGACATTTCTCTCAGACAGAATTGCACACACACTAACCCCCCTCACCCAAACACACACACACTGAGTATTTGCAGGATTCATACCCCTACCTAACTATGTTACGATATTTGAGACGGATGCATTAGCAGAGCGCGCTATTTGCATTACTAGAAGATTTCCCTTCTCCTGCTGTACTTATAGGGTGCTGACATCATCAGTGTTTAGAAAGAGGAATGTGCATCCTGTAGTGTGTTTTCCTAGTTGCCAAAAGGGACATTTCTCTCACACAGAATTGCACACACACCAACCCTGCTCACCCACACACACACACACTGAGCATTTGCAGGATATAAACCCCTACCTAACTATATTATGACACTTGAGAGAGACGCATTAGCAGAGCACACTATCCGAATTACTGGGCATCTGCTTTTCACCTGCAGTATTTATAGGGTGCTGACATCATTATTTATACAGAGGTATGCACATCTATTACTACCTGTCAGGTGGGGGATAGCATATATATGCATTTGAAGCCACCTACTTCAGGGTCAGATATGCACATCAGCACTGGCAGGTTATGTTTTATACCATGCTTCGTGACCACAGCACCTGTAACACACAACACAACCAGTTCAGACCACCCCTCCCACATCCAGGACACACACTTTGCTTCCCTGGGAACAGTGCCAAGATGTGAAGGTGTTCACATACACCATTCCAGTTGTTAACGTCAGGTACAGGCATATTGTGTGTGGGAACTACTCAGGCCTCTACAACATTACCCTACAGCCACTACAATTTGTGAGTCCATGTGCTATGGCAGGACCACTCACCACAGCCACAAGGGGGAATACATATTGCACCTGACCATCTGCAACATGGGTACTCACTGTTCCACACCAGAGGTAGACCACCATTGTTGATATCTGACCATACCCACCTTTCCCTTGACATCCATATCCCATCCCCACCCCCAGGCAAGGTTGTCACTGCAAACAAAGTGTATTTATCAAAAGCAGACTTTGCACTTGTGAAGACTGGGGTGGAAGACTTCAAAGGACCCATGCTGGGGGAGTATACAGGCCACTCTGCATAATCATTGACAATTGCATTCTATGAGCATGTGGAAGGTTTGCATTGATCATGCTATCCCAAATATACCCATGACTCCTCCACAACAGGACATCTGTCAGGTGTACACCAGCCATATATGAGCTGTCCAACAGACGGAGTGAGCTAATACATTGCAGAGCAGTAGCCCAAAGAGGGAGGACATCTCTGAACAGTACTGACACGACACTTCAATCCCTCATAATCATCACGACAAAGTGTTGACAGTGAAATTGTCCAGACACTGCAGATAAGGCTCCACTCAGTCTGTTATTGATGCCCACTTACTGTTAGAGGTCCTCATCAACCCTCTTCCAGCACACACCAACAACATGGATGTGGCATAGCAAATTCAACCCCTGGGATCTCCACTGTGTCCCTGCTTGATGGAGGCACAGCACACTAGCCTCAAACGGCACTTTATGTGACCTACTTTACAGTGACACAGTAGCCTACTGTACTGGGGAGGCAGACGCCAAGCACACTCTGGCTAAGCTTTCATTCCCTAGGCCAAACAGCCTATTATTGACCTCTACACCCATATGTTTAATTGTCAGATGCACAATATTTGTTGCTGATAGACTGTTTGCATGTCTTTATTGCCATAGCATTCCCTGTTTCTATGAACAACTTGTGTATCTGTGGAAGATGTTTGAATATGAGAGGGATCCACTCTATCACTTATGTCTCTGTAGTCATTTAACTGTGTGCACTGGGCAGATTACTGTAATGTGGTTGGTTCCTGGAATAACACGTACAAATACCAGATATGTGTGGCCAACTGCTAAACTGAGATATGGCCTAAGTGTGTGAGCATGCCCAGTTCAGGCTTTCCATGGCATGTTGTCTGACATATGTCTCATTTATCAAAGTGTGAGAGCATGCCCAGTGTGAGCTTTCCATATGTTGAACTCTGCAGTCCACCACATTTGTGCATGAGTGTGAACATCAACAATATCTCGTGTTTATGGTTGTGTGTTGGGTGTCATGTTGTGTACTTACTGGCCAACTGCTTTGTGTCTCAATACAACAGGGATTATACTGTGCCTGCAGGGTTTGCATGGGATACTTTGCATACAGTTGTCAACATCCTTTCATACTGACCTAACACTGTAGTACCGTATAGTGTACTGGTTCAGTACTTTCACTGTGGTGGACAGTATCCTGGGCTTTAGTCCTATCACTGCTTTAAATTTTCATAGTGAGCACAACAGACTGGTTAGGGGCCAGTTGTGCACATATGACCATGTTGCATTATGTTTAGATATGGACTACTTAAACCAGGCTTGTCCAACATTGGTAGTGTATTCCACAACATAGGTGGACATTGGCAAACACTAGCGATGTGCCCTAGGCCATTTCTAATGCTAGTCAGAGAGTGTGTTTGTCCTTCAACACACATTGTAACTGGAGTTTGCCATGACATATGTCATGGTTAGTATACTGTGCCTCTGTCTACCCATGACATAACAGTGATAACCAGGGTAAACCTACCATCTCTCATCCACTCATCAAGATTCCTCTTGAGGAGAGTCGATGAGTGACTCTCTGGCTAACCTGTACTGGGAGTTTACTCGAGAGTGGGGGTGGCTTCTGTGTTATGGATCATTCAGTACAGCTTGTCCTATGTATGTCAGTGCTGGGGTTCAGGTCTCTCATGTGCATAGCTCACTTCCATTCAGATTGTACAAGGTGCAGCATGTTCATTGATTCCAGCTTGGACATGGCTTTATACATCAGGCACAGCTTGCCTGTGGGCGGGCAGTATGGCAGTGTGTGGAGCTGCAGTTTGTTTAATCAGGCAACACATGGCATCTGTTCATGCTCTTTGATACTCCTGTTGAGGTACATTTGGGGTCTTTCCAGTTGATGGAGGTGTCTGCTGAGGTACATCCCACAGGGGCCATTGTAGTAAATTGTGACACTGATGAAGGATGACTGCAGAGCCACATTGACCTCCCCTGATCTAGATCTGACTACCTTCATGATTAGGTGGGTACATGGCATGTTTCTGTAACCACTACAGCGACATGCTTGTCCAATGCAAGATATCTATCAACCTGTGTCCCCAGGTCTCTTATTACATCTTAAGTACTTAATGGGTTAACACCTATGTGGTAATTGGTGGGCACTTACTGTTTATCCACAGGGGTTGACTATACACTTTTCTGCAATTGGCTTGCTGACATGGCTATGGCACCAGTTGTCTGTTTCTATGTGGCCCTTTTGTGGGATGCTTGTGTCAGCTGGAGGGTCAGATATGGTGGCCAGTTTGTAGTCCTCTGCAAACTTGTTCAGACACAGTCCTTCCATGTTGGCATGTATCTATGGGACATATATACCAAACAAGGGAGGTTCCAGGACCGAGCCTTGTGGGATGCCAGTTGTATCTGGTTTGTAGTCTGACATGGCTGCAGCATTTCTGACCATGTCAGTTCTATCCTTGGTCTGGTTTGCAACCCCTCTACTGACATAGGGGTTTATATTCAAGCTGGTGAGCTTATCTATAATGAACACATGGGGTATTGTATGGAAGCCTTTTGCAAGGTCCAGCTAGGCTGTGTGGACCACATTCCCCTCATCAATGACCTTAATGACTGTTTCAAATGAGTCAAACATGTTTAAGGGGCAGGATCTGCACTTAAGAAAGCCACACTGGGTAGGGTCCAGTGTCAGTAGGTCCCCAATATCTTTATGTCTGAGGTACATGCTGATCCTTTCCATAGCTTTGCAGACCAAGCTTGTCAGGATTCTGGGGTGGTAGTTTGCAGTATCCATTCAGGCAACACCTTTGTGGAGAAGGACCACTGTTGTTGTACACTGCTCTTTGGGTACATATCTTGTGGTAAGGCTGACATTGAGCAATAGTGTTATTTGGCGTTCCATTCTTCTTAGAGTCCATGTTGGACTCAGCCCAGGACACCATCTTGTACCATTGATGCTGTGTGTTTTGCTTTGTAGATGCTGGCTGTTACCTCAGCATCTGCAACGTCAGGGGGCCAGCACTCTGCTGGGATAGATATTTGGCATTTTGGGGAGGGGGGGGGGGGTTGCACTGCACCTGTCAGGTTGGATGTTGGCAATATGTGTGTGTGTTTGGTATGTTGTTTGTAAAATTTGAGTGATTCAGAGCATATCTGTGAATTCCCAACAAGGTTCCTACCATCAGTTAAGAAAGCCTTCTGATTATCCTTAGTGTCCTGTACAATTTGTATCTTCATAGGTTCATAGATTCATACTAGGCTATCTGCCCTAGGGCATTTATAAGCCTAGCCAGAGTGTGTGTGGCTTTTGCCACCCCTTGCTATGTGAATATTATGGCCATTTAGGATTTACTTCACTGTGCCTCTGTCTGGACGCGACACAGTGAAGACCCCCAGTGTACATCTACGATCACCCATCCACTTGGCAAGATTCCTGTTGAAGAGAGTCAGTGAGGGGCTCTGCCTAACATGGAGTGGGATTCCATTCCAGGGTGTAGGGAGCCTTTGGGTTATGTATCTGTCCCTCCAGCACATCCTATTTCATTATGTGTTGAGGTTGACATCTCTCACTCTCACAGCTCCGATGGATTTGGGTTTTCTGGGGTGGAGCATGTCCATTAATCCTGTGTTGGACATGGCCTTGTACAACAGGCATACAACGCATCTGCGTAGGCAGTATGTGACTGCATACAGCTGGGGTGTCTACAGCCAGGCAGCATATGACATATATTTGAGACCCTTTATCCTCTTGGTGAGGTACCTTTGAGGTCTTTCTAACTGCTGCAGGTGTCGGGTAAGGTACATCCCAAATGAGGCATTGTACTAAATTATGGGCCTGAAAAGAGAACAGTATAGGGGCACAATGACCTCTGTTGACATAGATGTGAATCCTTTCATGATAAGGTGGCCAATATAGACAGTCTTCCTAGCCACGTTGGCAATGTGAGTGTCACATGACAGGTTACTGTCCACTTGTGTCCCTAGATCCCTGATTACTCCTTCCATACATAATGGATTACCACCTATGTGGTAATTTGTGAGTACCTTGTTTGTTATTTGGTGAGACATTCATACTGTCCAGTGTCTTCAGGACGGCTGAGTGGGGTTCCTGTGTGTGTGAGTGTGGTCTGTAGCATGCTACAGACTGTACAGCAGTTTTGCCTACAGTTAGTTGCACATGGGTGGTCTCTGATGCTTCATGCATTGTCAGTTACCTGGACGGGTGGGTATCTGTGCTGAATATGGATACTCCCCCTCCTTTAATGTTTTGGTCCAGGTTTTGGGGCCATAACGCATGATATGAGGTATAACCTGGTAGTGCTGGTGTGCTGTCAGGAGCCTTGCTGCAGGTTTCTGTCACTGCACGGACATCGATGTTCTCCATACTGGGCAGGGCCTCGGGAGCATGCATGTTGAGGTTTACATGTCTGGCATTGGGCAGCATTACCCTTATGTTTCTTTCCACTTATGTTTTCTAGGGAGGTGGGTTAGTCTTTTCAGCCTTGCCTACAAAAGGCTCTATGGAGATGGCAAGAGCCTTAGCCAATATCCAGATGCCCAGGGGTAACAGGTGCAAGCCATCCCTGGCACAGCAGCATGGCTTGTCAAGCATGACATCCCAAGCAGACAGACATTGGATCCCCTTGGAATGACACCAGTAATTGTGCCACTTGTTAAAGCTGATCATTCTGTGTTTGTACTGTGGCATCATTCTTGGTGAGGGTAGGATGCTGCACAAGGTCAGTGTCATACCGGCCTGGACTACATAATCGGAGAGCTCATCTATGTCTCTTTTCATGTAGTCTGGGGAGGTACATCTCAGGTCATTCACGCAAGCATGGACAATGACTGCATGATATTTCTACTTGCTTTGGGGTGACCTGCGGACTTGTGTTATGTGGCGTATTGTAGCAACCTACAGGCAGCTTACTGTACCCTTTCCCTTGTTCAGTCTGGTGAGCGGGACAGCAGTGTGACTGACTATGGTATCACCTATTACAACTGTATCAGGCATGTTGTTTCTCCTTCTGGCTTGTGACTGTTTGGCACACCAGCTTTGTGTACTATGTGTTGCAAGTGCTATGTTTGGAGGCAGTGGTTGCTTGGGTGTCTGCTTTGGAGGCCTCTGTTGATGTGGTGTGTTCGTAATTAGAGCCTCCGGGAATGTTTTTCTGTGTTTATGTCTATGGTTTGCAGTTGTGATAGGTCTATGTGAGACTGGGTTTGTGGTGTGTGTGGTTACCTTCTCCTCCTGACTAGTTTTGACAGTACTGAGGAGAGAGCTCAGCCTCCGGTTTGGATAAATGGTTGCATCTCTCACATATATTTGTATTTCTTGGGGGGAGGTGAGGGTTGTCTGTGTACATGGGGCAGGTGTAACATTGCCTCAAGATTCACAGATTCAACTTGTTGTATCTGGCCTTAGTGGATTGTATGAGTGGACATATTTTATTGCCATACTACTGATCAGAGATTACTTCCCTTTTTAGGTTTGCTCTATCATGTAGTAGCTTCCTCATTCTCTTGCATGGTTTGGTAATCGCTGGGGTACACCATGCCAGATGCCTGCATGTATGGCATTGTGTCTTGGTTTTATTTGGGATTGCATAATCCATGCATTCCTGGCAGTGTTCATGGAATGCCTGTATAACAGGTTCTGAGGTGTGGCCCATATTTTGCACCTGCACAGGGCCTTTAATGGATTTCACATCAGTTTGGAGGAGTGCAACATTTGCTTTACACATGTTTTTCACTGTGGTTTTCTGGCCAGGGACTGTGGTCAGGATGTGTATATCCGGTGTGATTATTCTATGGTCTGATCTTACCAGTGAGGGATACACTTCTCATCTTGCCATCCAGTACCCATGTTGCTGATTATCACATCCAGTATGCTTACCCCTCTTGTGGGAGTGGTACATTGTTCCTGGGCATTTTGGTTTATGGATTCTAGGAACCTTTGTCCTAGGGTGTTGGAGCTAGAATAATGCTCCCAGTCTATGTTTGGGTATTTTCAGTCACCCAATATAATGTGGTTTGGAGGGCTTGATATATTCATGTATTCCAACATAGGCCAAGTGCAGTTCCTGGTGTTAGGATGGTAGTCTGTAGCAGGGAATAAACTGGGAGGCAGTTTTAGCCACTGTTACTTGACCATGGCTAGTCCATGCTGCTTCTTGTTGTGGTACCAACATGGGGGTGTGGTTATCTTTGACAATTATTGCTAGTCACCCTCGTTTTGTAGCTTGTTCCATGTTTTGAGGCTGTACAGTACAGTATGAGGTGTAACCTGGTAGTGTTAGGGTGCTGTTGTGAGCCTTGACCCAGTTTTCTGTTACAGGACAGATATCAACATTCTCCATACTGGGGGAGTTTAGACTGCATGCATCTTGCTGTTTAGACTTCTGGCATTGGGTAGCATTACATCTAGGATCTTATCCCTTGTGATACCTATGGAGGTGGGTTTGTGTTTTTAGCCTTACCTATTCAAGGCACGCTGTGGGTAACAACAGCCTTTGCCAGTATCCATAAGGCCAGGACTGATAGGTGCACGCCACCCCTAGCAGGTGGAGCATCATGTCATGCTCAGCATGTCATCCCAGGCTGGCACACATTGGATCCCCTTTGACTAACAGCAATACTTCAGCCAATTATTGCAATAGATCATCTCATCTTCATATTGTGGCATCATGCTTGGTGAGGGTAGGATGTTAGTCAGGGTCATCAAGTTTGCATATACTACATGGTGTTACATTGCTTAACACATGGCAATCATGCCTCAAGTGGTGCTGCAGGGCTGCCTCTGTCGGATGCACATACTACACTCCCTGTACATGTTTGAGAGCAGGTTATGTCATTTTAGGCATCCCTGTTATTATATGAGTGAGTCAGAGAGGGGTATCATTTCCAGGGTTCCTATTATGCCAGTGTATGTGCTATGCATTGCCTCTTTGCCAAGGCCAAGCCATACTGGACACGCCTCCTTCTGCCTACTGGGGCAGGCTCAGGTTGTTCCTCTTCTGAGTCACGCTCTGCCTGTGATGGCTTTGGCAATGGTGGGGGGCTGTGTGTCCCGGCCCTATGCTGGCCCTGCTGCAGCTGTTTTCGCAAGATCATATTATGTAGCATAGCACATACCATGACAATTTGGGTACATGTAGTTGGTGAGTTCTGTAAGGCTCCACCAGATGTGTGCAGACACCGGAACCGTGACTTGAGCAGCACAAACACACGCTCTATTACATTACGTGTTTGTGCGTGTGCCTCATTATGGCATTCCTGTTCAGGTGTGTGTGCGTTTCTGATGGGTGTCATCAGCCACAGCTCCAGTGCATAACCTGCATCCCCCACTAGGTGTCCATGTGGGATGTCCCCATTGGCAAATGTCTGGTACAGCTGTGTCAAATGCCAGATATGGGAATCATGGTAGCTCACACGGCAGCCAGCACACACATTCATTATTATGCCCTGGGCATTACACACGACCTGGCAGTTGATGGAGGGGAAGCCCTTGCGGTTTATGTGGGCCCTACCCTGCTCACCGACTGGTGCTTTGATGCATATGTGCGTGCAGTCTATTGCACCCACTACCTCAGGGTATCCCGCTATTTGTTGGAAGAGACGCATATTGCTGGCCAATACCTCACAGGCATTGGGGAAATATACATGATCACCGACATGTGCTGACATGGCATCCAGGAACTGGTGCAATACCCTGGAGGCTGATGCCTGTGATATCCCCATCATATCACCAGTTGGTCTCTGGAAGGTACCTGTTGCTAGTATTCTTAGGCCAACACATACCTTGGTTTCCACTGGGATGGGTTCCCCTCTGTTGGTTCTGTGTGTGAGGCGTGGCCTGCACAGCTCGACAATTTGCTGCAGGAGGTCTCTGTCCACTCTATAGCACTCCAATATCTCCAGCTCATGTAACCTGTGGTAGGCGACCCTGGGTCTGTACACTCTTCTCCGTCTCCTCACTGTGGGTTGTCTGGCACCATTTGCATTGTCACCACCCTCAGCAAGTCGCCTATGTCTCCTTATGACAACTATGGCAGCCCCTAGCATGTCTGCTCTGAGTTAAGCTTTTTCAGTTTTCACTTCTAATAGTTTACCCCTGTCTTGCAGTGTCTCTTGAGAGAAACATCCTGCACTGCTGTTTGCAGAGTTTTAAGTGCTGGGCTGGGCTACTATTCTGCCTGTGTAGTTGCCTACTTCTAAGTGTTTTCACCTGCTAGCTCCAGCAGTATTCCCTGCTAGCTTCCTGCTAATTCTGTTGCTTCCTTTTTCCTTTCTGTTTCCACAGGGGGGAGCAACGTGCATACCAGCGGAAACACGCACACATGCTTACACAGTTTAGGATGTACTTATTCGGGTTAAAACACGTGCACACTAGCACAAACAGTCTTACAAGTCTGCCAACAGGCTCCCACATGCTCAGTCTGCCTTACACACGCACACACTGCCCTACTCGCATCTCCTGGCGTGCACACGTGTGCATGCATGCCCAGCAAGAAACTTTGGTGTTGGCAACAGTGTAAACCTTCCATTTCTTGACTTTCCCATGCTTATCTTGTAGCACTCCTCTTTCCATGATATGTGTCTGACATCTGTCATGTAACACTGACCTCCAATGAACAGCATTTCTTTCTGCTATCCCCCCCTGTGATGTCACCTATCTCCTACTCTGTTCCTCCCCCTTATGTAACTCTTACACTACTCAGAATGTGCTCATTTGCTATGTGACAGTGGGATTCAGTATCCTAACACTCATTTACATCAGATTGCCTACTAATGCTTAGTTACATGTCTTAGACTCAGCTTCCCCCCTTAGCAACCACTAAACGGTGGCCATGATGTTTTTGGTCTGCTGGTCCCTGCATTGTAAATCCATGTATTGCACAAAACCCACATTTGTGGGTTTATAACCTTCATTTTTATGTTTTATATAGCGCAGCCCGTTTGCGCGGGGCTGCGCTGCCTTTAAACATCAGCGATCACCGAAAAAAAAAAATTATTTCTCATATTTGCATCGGGGTACCTTGCCAATGGCCACATATTTGGCCATTGGCATGCTGCCTGACACATATGCACCCTTTATTTGGAGCTGACATGGCTCCATTGTGTTGTTTGCAGAAACATACTCAGTTGTCAACTGAGTACATTTCTGCAGCTAACACGACTCTTACATGGGCTGGTTTGTGCTTTGTGGATCGCTAATCTATCTCATTTGCATGCCTTTCGGCTGCAAGTCAGGTGATTGGCATATCCACGCCCAGTCCATGTAAGAGACGTTTTAGCTGTTCTCTTACATGGAATTTCAGGCTGTTCCTGGATCGCGAGGGCTGCATGGAGTCTTACACTACTCTTAGACTCCGTGCAAGCCTTCGTGAATCCTGCCCATTGTTTTTATCCTATTGAATGACATTGTTCTTATCCCATGTTTTTTGTTTTTCAAGAAAACTGCAGCTGTGACACTAGATTCTCATAATGGTTAAATTTAGGGATGTACGGTCTTACAGTATATTCTATACTATCTGAGAACTATGATGTTAGTAATGGTTTATGAAGAAAATGAAGGAAGGGGATTTAAGAACTATATCTTTTGTGTCTAGATCTCTTGGGGTAAGGATGCTTACAATATACTTTACAGATGTAGATGTGCTTTATGTGAAGTAGAGGTGAACATACTGAAAGAATGAATTATTAAGTTTGTTGGTAATTGTGGCAATAAATAACTGATAGCTATACTATGATGCATACTACAAGATGACTGAAGGTTATGGCATTAAACGTATAGCAGAATAAACCTCCCACAATATATAATGAAGGAAAATAAAACAATGACAACACTATTAGCAAAGCTACTGTCAAAATACAATTGTGGAAGAAACTGTGAATACAACAATGTATCAGGATGGTTAAGAGGAATAGGGAGAGGAAAAAGACGAGAATTTCAGGAAGGAATGAAAATAAGTTATGGAAAAGTGGTAGGGAGGGAAGAACCATGACTAGGAAATTTAGTCTTGGGGCATAAACTTAGACTAAATATTTTATATTGTGTAGAGTTTTAAGAAGTGTATGAATGATTAATGACATTTCAACTTTCTTAAAGTAGTTGCAGTTGACTTACATTTGAAGAAGTGATTTAAGGTTTGTTGTGGTAAGTAAGGATTACAAACCAGGTATGTGCCAGGAAGATGGAGAGCCAAATGAATCATGTAACAAAAGGTTAACCTTGGTGCATTTTTTGTACAGATTAAGAGAAGGAAACTCATTATATGAGCTATAAGTTTATATCAAATGTACAAAAGAGAAATATGTTACTGGTTGAGGAATTGGACATAAACAGCTGTATATTCTGAGATTTTCTGAGCTTTCTGTTTTGTAAATAGCCAAGTCCAAGAAACTGATTTGGTCCACTCTTTCTTGAGTTGCGAATTTCAGGAACACTGTGGATTTGCTAATGTAGGGAATGGACTTGGTGGAGGTTCTCAGCACATTCTTCACATGTAATAAAAATATAATCTATAAAGGAAATGTAGCAACCCATTTAATAAAAATTCAGATGCATATATTGCTTTTTCCTTCCAAGTGAGGTAGTAGATAAGTTGGGTGCCATGGTCATGCCTGTTGCTAATTCTCATGTCTGTTTGTAGTAGTTTCAATCACTCGTGAAAAAAAATATTGGAGGGAAGGAAGTTCAATGAGTGAGGTGATGTATGCACATAGGGCTTCTCTACCTGCTTCAATGCAGACCCTACAGGGAATCACAATGTAATATGTCTCCATATTGATGGTTACAAGGATAGTGTACGGTGCGACTTTTACTTTTTAAGAAACTCCCATGAATACTAAATGCATGTAGGTGCCCTTTTGGTGTAGGGTTTGATAATATATTTTATGTGTGTAGCTAAAGTCTTTGTGGCAGAGTCTCTTCCTGCTACTACAGGTCTGTAGGTGGGATTAGTAATATGCAGTTTTGGGATTCCAAAGAATCTGAGAATCCTTGGCTGTATGATGTTCAGAAATTCCAAGAGTTTGTTGCTAATGAGTCTTTCATCATTTAGTTCATTGAGGCATTTTAGGATATGACCATATGCTTCTTTTCATGCCTTCTGTGGTGACTGTCATGTAATAAATTTGTTGTGCTGCATTTGTTTTCTAGTTTTTCATTATATATTACAGTGTCCATAATAAAAATATTCCCATCGTTGTCCACCCTCATGAGCCTTCTGCATTTATCTTAGCTGAGTAGTTTCAGGGCTTTTATTTCATTCTTGTTTATGCTGTTTCCCCCTATAATGTTTACTGAGCAGATTGTGCATGTTGTATTCACATTTTGATTTGAAAGCCCTGGTATTGGGGTAGGGTGCAGAACAGAAGATATTAGGTTTCTTCCTTCTGTGTGACTATAAAAAGAGGCTGTGGCTTTTCTGTTCCTTCATTGTTTTTATGCTAATTTCCTGTTCAATTGTTCCAGTTAGTTTTTTCTTTAAATTTAATATGATTGGTGTGGCTGCAATAATTTCTAATGACCACTAACCCTTATTCAATTGAATTCCAGGGAAACATATATGAAATGGAGAAATATATGCTTTGTTGAGAAAGAAAAATCTGAAGAAAGGTGCAGAAAGTGATGAGATACATTTGGATGCCTTCATTTCATGATTATAAGATTGCAAGATTTTCCAGTCCTAACCTTGCAAAAGGGAAAATAACTTTATTTATACTTAAGGTCTAAGTGGGAACTTTAGCACTTTTGGTCCTCCAGTTATTTTTTTAAAGAAATTAAGTTAATTAAAAGTTAAGAAAGATATTCCGAAAAATGAAAGATGAAAAGTTGATAAATCACAAAAAAAAAAAAAAAAAAAAAAAAAAACAGTAAAATAACTCTTCTATGTAAAATCTCCTTGGTTGATTAAGTTTCTGGTAATGATGCATTACCAAAGAGTTGAAAGGACAGTTTTTCAACTAAAGTGAAAAGATGGTGCTGAATTGGTACATACTACTTATAAGATATCAATCTTCAAGAAGATTTACGAAGGACTATATGAAAATATGGTAGATTTTTTGACAACTGTGATCACACATGAAGAAATGTGGATAATAAAACTAAGCATAAGATGGTGAGATCCATAGGAATTGGTAGCATTCCTTGGAAATATAATAGTCAGAGAGAGATATATCAATTGAGAAATTGGCATCCTATTTAATAGGATGTTGGAAACATGGTAGTACCTGATTCTTGGAAAAGAGTATAATTGTGTTGATCCAAAAGTAGAATAAGGATACCATGATACTTGTATCTTAATATCCTATAACACTTTTAAATCATGACTATTTGGGAATCAGGTTAGCACCCATATTTGAGAAAAGAGTGGAAAAAGTCTAATGCAGATTCATGTCAGGCAGATGAACTTTTCATAGCCTTCTTAGAATTCTTAAGATAATTCTGAATGTATCAAAAATGAAAGGAGGGCATCAATGATCGATCTAGATACTGAAAATGTATCTGAAAGGGTTGATTTGGAATATCTATTTGCAGGTATTGAGAGCTGTAGGATTTTCAAATTCTTTTATCACACTTTTACATGAGATTTACTAAAACTAAGTGGTGAAGAGAAAACCATTCGGGGGAACTATCTTAAAGTATTAAATTAAATAGAGTTACAAGGTAGAGCATCACACTCTATCCATTGCAATTTGCCTTTCATACCTAAAACCTCTGGCTTTAGCAATTAGAACATTTCAACTGAAGGATTATATGTGAGGTTTTTGAGAGATGAAGACAGCTTTATGTGCAGAGATATTATTCTCACATTAATGACTAAGAGCAAATATTTCAATAGTTGGATGATTGTGGAACAATATACAGGTATAAGATCAATAAAGGCAAAATTAGGACAGTGGAGATAAATCTAAAGGGGAAACTGGATTTGATAATGAGATACCAACAGTCGTAGAGAAGAGCACAGCTCTAGTATATGGGAATTTCAATTGTACAAATTTATAAAGAATATAAGCATCTTCATATGAATAGGTATTTATGAAAATTCAGTCAAATGTGTGAATCTGGAAATATTTACTTTTAGAATTTGATCAGAGAATGCAGATAATTCATTCGGATGTCCTGTCTCATTTGTTATTCTTGACCTGAGTATTTTGGGATCCTCTGCAGGCTAAAACTCTCAGTAAATTAAAAGATTTGAAGAGGGAGTTTATTTAGCCTTGGGAGAAATTCAGAGGTAAATGGGAAAGGGTGATCTTACAAAAAGACGAGAAGTTAAGGAATTGTTGACTTTTCACTGCCTTTTAACATCATACATCTTTCTTGTTTTTTAGAAAGTATCAAAGGAGATATTAGTCCAAAGAAATCAGTGGCAAGTGCAGATAGGTATCTTCCGGGCCTCCTGGGGTAAAAATGCTTTTAATATGCTTTACGTCCACCACTGATAGAGTCATTAAGTGGGTAAAGTAATATGTTTTGAATAAACCAAGGTATAAAAGCCGGAGATAGAATATCCTTCCTGTAGGTGGCAGAATGATAGATGTAAGAGGGACTACCCTACCAGCAAGATGATGGTGGTTAAAAACATTAGTAAATTACTGGGATTTGCTAATGCAGAATGGTAGGGTTTTGAAATGAGATGAGATTTCAGCTGGGTTTCAGGTGACTGAAGGAGCTAGGTCATACTCGTATGCCTTAAAAAGACAACCAACTAAAATGTACTGGGTTTAAAATAAGCAAGTAGAGTGACCAGGTTTGAAAAAATAGATAATTAAAGCAAGGAATAAGGTGTAAGTGGAGAAAGGAATTGTTATAAAACTGTATCTAGTCATACAAAAGCAACAATTAGTATATGCAAGAGTCATGGAAAATTAATAGACAATCATGGTCAATGAAGAAAATGATTGTGGAATGTGGGACAGGGTCTAACTAACCCCAGTTAAGATGATATGCTTATGAACATTTAGCATTTTTGCATGGAGGTGGCTGTATAATTATTTTATACACCTGTAAAGTAGACTAAGATGCAGAAGGGTATTTATATGGATTGCTGGAGGTGTGAAGCAAAGGATCTGCTGGGATATTGTGTTGGTTTTGGATATTACTCAGATATTAATAATGGGATAGAATAGTTCTTATGGATTATTTTATTATTAGTTTAAAAGTTATTATAAGACAATGGAGATAGTAGGGCCCTCCTACATTACAGAATCTGAAGCACAGAGTAAAATGGTTTTACAGACTTCTGTTAAACTGTATATAGTTATAGTCACTCGCATGAAGGATAATTATGTTGAAAATGACAGCTTTTACCATGTCTTACATGTTTTTTTTCCATGCGTTTGTAATAAATCATAGTAAATTGACTTGTGATAGGGTTTGTTCATTTTTTGGTTTGTTATATGTTTTGAAGAAAATATATCATTATGATAGAAACTAGAAAAGAAAGCCAAACAATATAATATGTAATGTATGTCAATTGATCCAAATGACAAAATATCAAAATATAACTGATAGAACACAAGAACCTAATTAGTCAAAATTACTTCTTCTAACCCAGCTTAACTAAAAAAAAAAAAAAATCAGGAGGCAAGTCCCTACCCCAACCCCCAACATCTCTCTCTCTCTTTCTCTCTCTCTCTCTCTCTCTCTCTATATATATATATATATATGGGATCTGTACAGATGCTCATCTGTATCTTTCATGGAATTCCAATTTGATGAGCATACTTGTGTGAAAGTGCTTTTCACCAAAGCAGCACTTTCAGGTACGTATGCTTGTTGTTCCAGTTATACTACAGTGCGGTAAGGGAAAATTCCCTTTTCCCCACTGTAGTGCAACCTCAGAGTGAGAATATTAAAGTAGGGGGTTGGGCACCGGGGTGCAAGGGGGCTTGCTCCCCTACAGTCAAGTAGATTTTGTGTTTTTTTTTTTTTTAAATATACTTTAACAAAAGCGCTTTTTTGATGAAAGCGCTTTCGTTAAAGTGTGTTCGGTGGTAATGGATATGTGTGTGTGTGTGTTTTGTGTGTGTGTGTGTGTGTGTGTGTGTGTGTGTGTGTGTGTGTGTGTGTGTGTGTGTGTGTGTGTGTGTGTGTGAGTGTATTTATGTATATTTACATATAAACCATGGTTGAACTACAGGGAAAGAAAAGGAAAAACACTGAATGTGCACTACCAGATCATAATCCAACACACTGTGATAAAGCAAACTGCTATATTACTTATAATCTATATGAAAACTCATTGATCAAAAAATCAGGAACTTTCATAACTATCAGAATTATAAATGTTAAAATGTACTACAACTTTTTAAATTAAATGTGATCGGATTACTTCTTTGACTACTTTTGATTAAAGTAATATTTTGATTATTGTATGCCATCTCTAAAAAGATATTGTTGATTATTGCTGATGCACTACAACTACCATTATTGGGCTGAAAATGTAATATATGGGTGAGTTTAGACTGCAGTATGGAAATTGGTAATAATTTTTGGATATTCACATGTACAATTCTTGTGTAACATGAATGTGTATAGCACAGATTGTGATTGGCTTGCTTTATATGGCTTATTACAAGTTTATTTAGAGTGGCTAGAAATGACAAATCAGATGTGTTAAATCAGAAGCAGGGGAGGTGAGTGAGTGGGTCCAGATGGGAAAGTGATTCTTGCTCTCACCTTAAAATACGTGTCATTAGTTGGGCAAAATATGGTTGCAGAAAGAAGGTTTGACATTTCTGACATCATAAGCATATGGTAGGGTGCCTAGAGAGAAGTTGTGGTATTGTATGAGGAAGTCGGGAGTGTCAGAGAAGTACGTAAGAGTGGTACAGGATATGTACGAGGGTAGTGTGACAGCAGTGAGGTCTGCGGTGAGAGTGACAGATGCATTTAAGGTGGAGGTGGGATTACATCAAGGATCAGCTCTGAGCCCTTTCTTATTTGCAATGGTGATGGACAGGTTGGCAGACGAGATCAGACAGGAGTCCCCGTGGACTATGATGTCTGCAGATGACATTGTGATCTGTAGCGAGAGTAGAGAACAGGTGGAGGAGACCCTGGAGCGGTGGAGATATGCTCTAAACAGAAGAGGAATGAAGGTCAGCAGGACAAAGACAGAATATATGTGTGTGAATGAGAGGGAGGACAGAGGAATGGTGAGGATGCAGGGAGTAGAGGTGGTGAAGGTGAATGAGTTTAAGTACTTGGGATTAACAGTTCAGAGTAATGGTGAGTGTGGAAGAGAGGTGAAAAAGAGAGTACAGGTAGGACGGAGTGGGTGGAGAAGAGTGTCAGGAGTGATTTGTGACACATGAGTACCAGTAAGAGTGAAAGGGCAGGTTTACAAGAGGGTAGTGAGACCAGCTATGTTATACGGGTTGGAGACAGTGGCATTGACAAAAAGGCAGGAGTCAGAGCTTGACGTGACAGAGTTGAAGATGTTAAGATTTGCACTGGGTGTGATGAGGATGTACAGGATTAAGAATAAGTATATTAGAGGGTCAGCCCAGGTTGGAAGGTTTGGAAACAAAGCCAGAGAGGCAAGATTACGTTGATTTGGACATGTGCTGAGGAGGGATGTAGAGTATATTGGGAAAAAGATTCTAAGGATGAAGCTGCCAGGTAACAGGAAAAGAAGAAGGCCTAAGATAAGGTTCATGGATGTGGTGAGAGAGGACATGCAGGCGGTTGGTGTGACAGAGCAAGATGCAGAGGACAGGAAGAAATGGAAACAGTTGATCTGCTGTGGTGACCCCTAACAGGAGCAGCCGAAAGAAGAAGAAGATATGTGTATAGAAAAAGTGATAGAATGTTAAGGAGGAGTCTAGTGAATAGTTTGTGTTTAAAGAGTTTGAGGAGTTTGGAGATAAATTATGCTAGGCAGTGGTGATTGCCTTTTTATGGTAGTCTAATAAGAAAATACATGAATAAATAACAGTGAGAGTGAAATTAAAAAATATGTAGACATGGACTTGTGTAAGAGAACGCAGAAAGGAAGTCTAATAGCACTTTACAGATTTTTAGGGAAAAGTAGAAGAAAAATGATGAAGTTAAGACAAGTATTTTAAAATAGGAAGGCATGTAGGGGCAGATATTTCTGGAAGGAAGATCAGAATTTGGCAAAATAGGTTTCAGTTTACTCTTAAGCTGGAGATGTGCCCTGGTGATTCTTCTATAGATGGTACAAAACATCTTGCGGTTTGATGATCATTTTTGGAGATGTATTGAGGATAGAACTAATCAAGTGAATATGGTGTGGGAGTACAAAGAGATTCAAAGGCTATAGGATAGTTCACTGGAGGGAATGGGAAGAAAGGTAAAAAAATATGGGCATTTTGTTTGTGGGTTTAGAAACAGAAGGTTGAGACTGAAGATGGAGAAGAGATGAAAGAACTATTACTGGTAGGAGCAGACATTCAGATGAGGATAGGGCAGAGTTGAAACAAAGGTGGGGGAACACTGAGGAAAGAAAGAAACATCCATTTGGTATACAATGGTATGGTTATGTTGTAGGGTTGTTGAGGGTAAAAAGAATACGACAAATAGAGGGTGGGTAATAGAAATAAGAAATGTAAAACTGAAATTTTAGGTCAGGATTTGGTTGCAGTGTTCCAATAAAACAGAAGTGATTTTAGTGGTGAGAAAGAGAGAAGGTGCAATTTGAAATGATATGCAGATGTAGTAGAGGTTTAGTGAAATAAATTCTGGGCTGTTATATGACTCTTTATGCTGACATTTTTCACTGACAAGTGCAAATGGCAAACACAATAAAGACTACAGGGGCCTGGCAGTGATGAACGTTGCAATTTCTGATGCACTAGTTATAAAAACATAATATAAATCATAAAGCGAAAAAAGGTACAACAATCCACAGTGTGTGTGCATGTGTGTGTGTCTATATGTCTACATGTCTGTGAATCTGTGTGTCTGTGTGTGCATTCTGCTCTTGATATTTTATTATTTTGTAGAGATCAGCCATACACATTCAGGGACTACTGGATTTAAGGTAAAACATAATATCAGACTGAAAAGTTTGGAGGGTTTGCACTCTACTTCTTGCACTTGGACATGTTTTTAATAATATTAAATAAGGCAGCAAACATTTCTATTGACTGCGGCCATTAAGCATTGATAGAAGAAAAAAAAAAACAATTTCCACAATAAATTCACAGAAACAATGTGAGGACTAAATTATCTGTGTTACAGGAATAATATACAAAAAACTTCCTTCTGCACAAAGCAAAAAATATTTGAATCTTTCAGCACTCTACTGAAGGAATGTTTTCATGTATGCAGTTGTCTATTAAAAATAAACCTTTACCTATGACTTATCAACTTCAACAATGTCTGCAAGCTGTGTGTCATCATTTTTTTCCTTTTTGATACAGATTTATTTCAGCAAGAACTAGTCTTGCAAACCAAAGGTATAAATATAAATGCAAAAAAGTTTAACATTGTCATCTTTGTGAAATACCCCATCATTTATAAGTTAGTTACAGCATTGCCAGTATTTCACTCCACACAGATGAAGTAGTAAAGGATCTTGGCACCTGGGTCAACAATTCCCTCAGCTTTGGCCACCACATTGCAAGTGCAGTTTGGAAATCCTTCTATCAAGCACAAACTAATTCCCAACAATATATAATTTATGTCAAAGGATGTTTTTTCCCCTGTGTGCTCTGCCTTAATTAAGCCAAATATTGGGCACAATGACCTTTTCAGCATGTATATGCACAAAGGGTAAAAACAAAATGTGATTATTAGCCTATAACCTTTTACCTGCCATTAAGGACTAAAATTCCTGTCTCTAAACTCTGCTTCTTATATATTCCTGTGAAATCTATTCTTTGGATTCCAGCTCATCAAAGACCTTACTAATGTATTGCTTATACTTTCACAGAACAGCTGCACAAGCACCTGAATCAAGTATTCGAACTTCCTCCAAGATATAAATGAAACATTTTGGAGTTGTTGATTCTTTATTTCCTCATTTCTGGAACAGATTGCCCAAGCTTATGAAGAAGAGTGACATCTTTGCCTCTTATCGACCTAGCCTTGATGAGTGGTCCCTGTCCTGACATGTATATCTCTCCCAAAACCAGGGATAAATCTTGATGATGGTATTTACCAATGAGCACATGGTCTTCAGACATACTGCATTGTAGGTCTTGTGATCCTATCCCCTGCATGTTAAACAGAATGGCATTATTTTCCTCTTTAAGCCTATCCTTGATGATTGAATGGGCACCTGCTAGTTCGACTCCACACCATGAGATGTCTTCCTTAATGGAAGTAGGATGTGTATCTTGAGGACGGTATTTTGTACACTGCACGTGACCTTCAGACCTGTGTATCTTATAGTTCTTATGTATCTTATGACCCTATGATCCTATGATTTAGAATTACCATGAGTGCAGATTAAGTCAGTCTCATTTTGTTCTGGAGCAATGCAGGAGTATTTAACAAGTGTCTAACTAATGTCAAAGTAAGAAGTTCGGTATTTGCATATTAAAGATTTTGAAAAGTAGGTGATGGAGAGTATTAAAAACATGGTGTACAATGCATGGGACTTGCACACAAAAGAAATCACATGACTGAAGCATACAGACTCACAAAATGTCCAGAAATGTTGACTGTTTAAATTCTTACATTCGGGTAGCCATATCCTGGCAACAATGACATATGTACGCAAATGAATGTGGCCACTATTTGCCATGATTGATGAACACATGAACTTTCTAAAAAGGAAATATTGTGGTGCCCCTGGCTTGTGGGAATACAACTTCTGGTCTCATATAAGTAATAAAAGACAGTAGAACATGCTATAAATCTGATGTATTTCTTGACATGCCACTATTCGATAGTTACAGCAAACTGTTCATTAGAATTAGACATTGATATTTTAATAAAATTTCATGCTATCTTGTCTGGACAGAATACAACAGACAGTAACATACTGTCACACCCACAATATATTCCCATCCTACAAAGTAAGAAAGGAATGTACCCACCTGCAAATCCAGTGGCGTACTAGAGACCCTCATTAATCTGCTATGCAAAATAGAAGTATCTGGGGGAAGAGGACAGAAATAGCTTAAATAACTCCTGCCATTTGTTCAATACTATGTTAGGGATCTACTGCTGTCTCATCCTACCATGTGCTTTAATACTGAAAAAGTTACAATTT
This sequence comes from Protopterus annectens, assembly GCF_019279795.1. Lineage (NCBI taxonomy): Eukaryota > Metazoa > Chordata > Ceratodontiformes > Protopteridae > Protopterus > Protopterus annectens. The sequence continues at coordinate 1,957,985,593 of NC_056733.1, forward strand.
GTCTTTATTTACTGGGAAAGTCCCATTGAACAGATCCCATTTTGACCAGAGGCCCTGGGAAAAAAGCTTCACCACAGTGCATTTATATTAACAAGTGAACTTCAGACACTTCTCAGAAAAACAACAGATTTCTCATGAAACAAAAAATGATTACAAGACAGGTATATACAGTATTTACTTCAACAATTATAAGTCTGTACAGTTGTTGCAGCTGTAAAATCTTGCAGAAGTAAATGGATTGATACTGCAGAACTGAAACATTATTATAAAGAAATGTAGTGCTCTTTCACTTCAGTAAAGAATGGTTTGCAGGTACTTCAAGACAAGTAATGTAGTTAGTTATAAAATTAAGTAGGAAGGGAGAGTTTAGTATTACATAGGTTTATAACGAGTTCAATAGATATATTGAAGTAAGCTACAGAAATATATAAGAGGGGATGGAAGATATTAGTATTGCATAAGAGGATAGCAGTGGTGTAGTTATAGTTTGTGCCGCCCGGGGTAGCCTTTGAGTTTGCCCGCTGGACCAAGACCACTCCCCTTGTACTGCCTATAAACCCACCCATTCTGTCCCTCATCTGCCCACTCTCCTCCCATTCTGTGGTGTCATTGTGATGTCAACCGATAGGGGATGCCTTCTTTTGCCTTTCCTGGTGCCTTCTCTGAAATAAGTTTTTTCTGTTAATTTACTATGCTCTTCTGTAAAAAAGCATATTAAGTCCACACATTTAACAAATTCAGATAGTCTTGTTTATTTTTTTGAAACAGAATACTGGAGATTGTGCAGTGTTTACAGGACAACCGAACAATTGGTTTGATTTCTGGATAGTCCAGAAAAAAAGAATGGATAGATGGCAATGCTATATTTTGGACTGTTAATTCATGAACGGTGTGTTTCTCTGGCAGATCACTGAGGAGTGAAGTCATTAAACAATTACATACATTTGAATTTCATGCTTCAAATCCTTCTGAAAATGTATGCTAACACAAATCTTGTTATTCTAGCAAGCAACTTTTTTAAGTTTATAAACAATATTTAAAATATGTCCTTAGTTTTTTGGCCTTTGTCTCCCCTATTATTTTTGACTTACTTTGTCCAGATGCCTATTTATAAGAAAATTGGGCACATTGTTACTGACTCTTGGGATTTTTTGGGGAGACTAGAGCCAGTTTTAGCTACTGAAGCAAAGTGGTTAATCACTATTGATGTAGCTGATCTTTTTTCAAGTATACCCCAAGAGGAGGGTATACTAAGGTTTACCCAAAGTATTAGGAACTTTGGGAATCTGTCCTGGGATAGAACTTCCCTTGTTCTAGAATTCATGGATATTGTTCTTACACACAATTATATTATGTATGAAGGGGAATACTACATACAAAGAAAAGGGGTAGCTATGGGGGCGGCTTGCTCCCCCATATTCGCCAATCTGTTCCTATTGGATTGGGAAACAGAACATATATTCAAAACGGAATGGTTTACTAACATCATATGCTACCTCAGATTTTTGGACGCTATCTTTGTAATATGGAAAGGGGATTTGAAGAAGTTAGAAGAGTTTAAACAATATTTAAACACATGCAGTTACTATTTGAAATTTACTTTTAATGTGGAGAGAGAATCTATTTTTTATTTGGATACTAGAATAACAGTAGACAAAGGGAAATTTAAATCTAATGTCTATAGGAAGGATACGTTTAGCAATTTGTATTTATAATACACAAGTTGCCATCCTCTGGGCCAAAAAAGGAATATTATTAAAGGGCAATGCATTAGGGCAGCCCAGATGACCTCTGACCTTACAGATCTAAATTGTGAGTTAGAATTGATTGGGGGTTTCTTCAAGAGTAGGGGCTACCCTAATGGAATGGTGACAGATGTTACCAACTATGTGAGAAATGAATGGGGGAAAAAGTATAAACCCCTTTTAGGGGTTGGTCTCAGGAACAGTGAGGGAGCCACTAATGACAAGAACAGTACGGATAAGGCTGAATTTACAAGGGCATGTGTCTTACAACATGCACCCTATAGTAGTGATATTAAGAGAATTATCCAGAAGAATTGGAATATTCTGAAGACTGACAGCAATATATTTAGGATTGTGGGGGATATGCCACATTTTCTGTCAAGGAATGGTAGTAACATGAAACTCCAATTGGAGAAGAAAATAAGGAAGAAGAACAATAATGATGGGCAGAATGGTACCAGCAAATGTGGCACATGCAACCAGTGTAGCTTTATTATTAACACCCCTTCAGTCTTACTACAGAATATCAATATGACCGAGGTCAAATTTCAGAGGGGTAATTGTAGATCCAAGCACCTGGTATACCTTGCAAAATATACCAATTGTCCATATTTTTATGTAGGAAAAACCGACAGGTGCTTGAGAAATAGGATTTACGACCACTGTTACAGTATTAGAAAACAAGATGGAAATAATGCATTATGGAGACACTTGAAAGGAAATAGTGTTTGTTCTTCTTTCCTTTTTGGTATATTGGAGATGGTCAAATACAACCCTAGGGGTTGTAATATAAAGAAATTGTTGGGTGAGAAGGAGGCAAGGTGGCAGATACGTTTAAATGCCTCCGTGTTTCCAGGTATTAATGAACATATATTTATCAAACCTATATTGGAAAATAGTGGATAGATACTAGTGACCAACACATTTTCTTACACATTTTCCATTTTTTATTTTTTATTCATTTTTTTTCTTTTTTATTTCATATTTTTTATCTTATTTTATATTATATCTCATAAGGCGTATATATATTATGGAATCATAAAGTTTTATTATTTATTAATGATTCTATTGGTACTATTATAGGAATGTTATAAACTATACTAGGTACCTAAGTAAATGTGGATGGAGAATGGGAATTTAGCACTGTGCACTTTAAGAGCTAATTATGGCTTAATGAGAATTGAATGAGATTGGTATGAGAGTGTATTTAAGGTGAACATTTTGTCAAGAGCAGTGTTCTGATGAAGTCTATTTTGTTAGATGAAAGCGCTCAACCAGTATATTTTTTTAGTGAATAAAGAGTGATTTTTGCAACTCCGGTCGTGCCAGTGCTTCTTCCATGTTGTGACCAGGAACAGATTTGGGTTATTATCGTTATTGAGTTGACTGTTCCAGGACGTACACATTTTCTTCGTCCAGATTTCTTACATTTAGAGGTTAAAATGGGGTCTATATTATAACATTGAAATCTACAAAGATAGAATGTTATAATATCGAACCCTAAACACCCAGGGAAAAATTTGCTATTCCGAGAAACATACACACAACACAAACACACACAAAAAACAGCAATCCACACACATACACTTAAAATCCTACACCTAAACCTAAACTAAACTTTACATACACTACTAGCTATCCACTTACCTTAACCCAACCCTAACCCTAAGGTCCGTCACTATCGCACACTCACCTCACCCGCGCCCTAACCCTAACTCACCTAACCCGCCCCCTAACCCTAACCTACACACAACCGCACACTTACCTGACCCACGCCCTAACCCTACCTCACCTAAACCGCCCCCAACCCTAACCTACACACAATCACACACTTACCTGACCCGCGCCCTAACCCTAATGTCCACACAACCGCACACTTACCTGACCCGCTTCCTAACCCTAACTCACCTAACCTGCCCCCTAACCCTAACCTACACACAAAAGCACACTTACCTGAACCCGACCCATAACGTTCCAACATATTGAATGCTGAAAACAGTGAAGCCACAGCAATGGCCCACCAAATTATTTCCCTGGGAAAGAATTTGTTGTCCTGCACCTTCGCTGTTTTCAGTGATCGACATTATGGGGTCGATATTATAACATTTGATCATTGTAGATTTCAATGTTATAATATAGACCCGTTAAAAAGTATGGTGATAAGTAAACAGTTTGAGCCCAAGGTTCCATTTCTTGCTTGTCCATGATATGGGCATAGCAGCATGCTTTTGGGATACCCTGTGTCCTTCTGTGGTCAAATTTCACCTTGTAAAACACATTGGAGTCCAGGGCTTGGTTGGTGATGATTAAAATGTTCTGTACAGCACAGTGAAGTTTATTTAAAAAGTGCCACACCTAAAAAAGTGCCACCTGGGGAGGACCGCCCCTTTTCCCCCTTCCCTAGCTACTCCACTGGAGGATAGCAATACTAGCATATGACTGAGGAAACATGGTATAGGATTATTTCTATGTAGGCTGCCTTTTCCAAATTGGTGTAGCTAGAAAGTTTAAAACTTAGGAATACAGGAGATGTGTGAGAAGGGTAGGCCGATAGATAGTTGTAGTTAGAAAAATAACTAAATGAGAAGAGTTGTTTAAGGAGAGGTGAAAAGGGATGCCTTAATTCAAGAGCAGGAGGGAGAGTTGTAAGGGTAGTAATGATTCAAACAGAAGAGGGCAAAACGTTTGTGATAAGCAATAAGAAGTTTATGCTTTTACTAGAGGTCTCAACCTGGTGATGAACATGACCATGATCAAGATTGGGGAAGGTACTGGTTGAGTTGGAGTTTGTAGCTTAGAAGTTTAGTAATTATTTTACTAGTGTAGGGATGGTGTTCTAGAGTATGGGGATGTAACTGGACTATAGTGAGTCTCCCAGTGAATTATTTGCTTTCTTAGTGCTTAATTTAAATTTACCACCAGAATGTAGGTCCAATGTGGGGGGTGTAGGGAAATAATATGTTTTTTAATGAGCAACTTAGGCATAAAAATATATCAGTTTGTATGCCATAAGTAGCTGAGATTATGTTATGTAGTTGTTAAGCTCTAGCCAGTTTAGTTGCTTTAAGGTTTGGCATTGGTGAACTCGGTGTGTAGTGTTGGTAGCAAGATTAGCTACTTTATTGTAACAGGAGGCTAGTTTGGATTTTAGTGTACAGCTTAAGTTTGTATGGACAGCTGAGTCATATAAGAGGGTTGGAAGCAAACAGGATGAGGCTTTGTTTTTTCTTGCTGGATCTGCAAGGTATTGTTTTGTCTTGTAAAGGAAGCCAAGTTTCTGGTGTGTCTTGTTAATTGTTTAAAGAATATGTTGATCAAATTTAAGATTGTTATCTATTTCAATACCCAGTAATTTAGTCTGTGGCACTACTTCAATTTTAATATTATTTGCTGATGGAACTAAGAAAGAATTGTTTTGCTGGAGATAATATTTTTGGGTGAAGAACATCAACTTTGTTTTACTGGGATTAAGGAGTAGGTTTGAGTTTTTCAGCCAGGTTTTGATGGAAGAGAAAGATATTTGGTGATTTCTTATAGTCTATATGTTGTGGGTGCTGTACAGATTAAAGTAAAATCATCTGCATATTGTACTATATTTGCTTAGTGTATGGCAGTGTGAAGCTTGTTTATAAAAATAGTAAAAAGAAGAGGCGCTAGTATAGACCCTTGAGGGGCACCTGTCAAAGAAAGGCTTTCTAAACACACTACAGTGACACACCTAATTTTAAGTGCATTACAGAAGAGATGTCACAAGTGCATCTCATTATGTTTAGTGGGAACAAAGCACATCGTTACCATGTTCTACACCACAAAACATTATACATATCAATGCCTGTACTTGTGGTACAGAGGTATAAAGCCCTAGCTACAACCCAAGGGACTGAAGTTGTAATAGCAGCTTGTTGACTTGACAGAAAATGCTGGGAAGATGTATGTACACATCTTTGTAGAGGAGGGAGATGAATATATTCCAGGACTATTTGCACGGTCTAGCTTCCTGGACGTAGACCATGGAAATAACCATATAGTGCTACCTGAGTGTGAACAGTGTATACTCCTGACATTGGAACCTTGTGGAAGTGATGGGCAATTTTACATTCTGCCCTTAGGATTTTACTGGGCCCACACAGGGTAGGTGGGGAGTTAGGAAGAAATACTTTGTGGCAGCATGGGCAAACTGGATGGAGCTCCTCCATGTCCATATCAGCACTGGACTTGAGTCCAGATTAGCCTGAAGGAGTCTAAAATGGTCTGGTAGACCCAGGGGAAAAGGAGAGGACCTGAAATCAGCTGATGGTCAGATGTGGGGAGTGAAAATAAGTGCAAAAAAGTTATACACTTCACTTGTCTCTATATTAGTATAGGTTGAGGGTTTGACTGACAAAGAAACTAAATTTGCAATTATATACTCTTATGTTGTTTGAGACATTTAGGGGTAACATTCATTTATACAATTAAAGCAAACAAGAGTAAAAACTGCAGTGCTTCATTTCAAAAAGTTGTTGTTCAATTTAATATCTACCGCAGGATGGACAGCAAACCTAATGATACTGAATGAAAGCTGAAGCAATGATGTGGACAGAAATGCGTATGCACAGTAGAGCAGAACATGGTCTTCAGAGCAGTGCTGTATGAATGGGAACAGATAATAGAGTTATTCCTCTCTATGAACTGCTGAACTGTCCACAATGCATACCAAAAAGGTACATACAATGATTACATGCTACCGTATCCAATATTTGTGAATACTGTAGTTAGTAGTGGGCATTTTATTTAACTATATCAGGCTAAGCTTAATGCTTTGTGACTGTGGTGTTGCCTAAAACATAATTATGGGGCTAGGAAAACAAATGCTGATAACCATGCATTATTTATGAATACATTATCTTTTTAGCACTAAAATATAATATAGCAATGGATGTTTTTATTCTAAAAAAATCTGTGAGTCTTATTTATGCTTTAGAACTTCTACTTGCAATTTCATTGTGTCTGTGTTCTCTGCATTGGTTGATATGTTAGCTTGGTGGCATAAGGTACAATTTGCTACACTGTAATCATCTTATAAATTTGATGCAATAAACAGTCAACACATTCATGCACAACAGAAGTTGCAATTCTGAAGTTTTTCTGAAGTTGCAATTCTGAAAAAAAAATAAAACTATAATACATAATTTATATTTATTCTTAATAGCTGTAGGTAGCATATCATGATTATTATGTTACTTAGCTATAGTTTTCAGATACAGTTAAAGTGTTTCATTGCTGTGAAGCATGCTTATTCTCAGCCATCCAGCAACGACATTCACATCATAAAACACACTTCACTACTTGTGCAGTGAATTCTACAATTCTTCATACAGCCTCACAATCCAATATTGATTTTGAATTCTACTTTATCAGTAGCTTATGGGTATTGCAGGATTTATCAACATTTTATGTGATTTTAGTCATGAGGCCAATAAATGAATGATCAGTCAAAGGGTTTTCGAATAAATCTTGCATTACCCTCAACTAAACATAAGCTATTATATTTTTTTAGAAATTATATAAATTAAGAAAGAAATGTGTCCATTTTTATTTCTAAAGGAATTTAATTAGATTAATGGACTACAACTATTCATAGCCACTGTCATTCAGTCAACATCTGACTGATGAAATACACAAGCAAACAGTATATATATATATATATATATATATATATATACGTATATATATATATATATATATATATATATATATATATATATATATATATATACGTATATATATATATATATATATATATATATATATATATATATATATATATGTATACGGGACTACTTTGCCTCGTCAAAAGCTCACTTATTCGAATGGCAAGTGAGTGACTTCAGTTCAGTGAAAGTGTCTTTAAGCGAAAATGCACTTTTGCGAATTACACTTTACTGATCCACAAAACCACACATAAAACATACTACAAACACATTTTTGCAGGTGGGCAACCCTCCCGTGCACCCTTCATACTCCCACTACTTTAATATACCAACTCTGAGATTGTGCTACAGTGGAGAAAAGGGTATATTCCCTTACCTCCCTGTACCATGCTTCAGTAAAGTGTAATTTGCGAAAGTGCATTCTCACTTAAATGCACTTTTGTTGAACTGGAGTTGCTCAGTTGCGATTTGAATAAGTGAGCTTTCAATGGGTCAAAGTAGACCCATATATATATATATATATATATATATATATATATATATATATATATATATATATTTTATATATATATATATATATATATATATATATATATATATATATATATATATATGTATATATGGTTCCCCTTCATATGATCGAATTTCTCTAAACTCGAAAGTCATTAACTCGAAACCAGAATCTCAAATTTAGAAAAACTCGAACATTCACAGTCACAAAAATACCGCAGCACACACAAAGAGTCTCCACGTGAAGAAAGAGAGATGTAGGCAAAAAAACACTGGTAGACTCACCACGAACAGTAAAATAGTTAATCACCGAAGCCACAAAGCAATCTTCCAAAAGAAAATGTATTTATTCAAATAAAGAGACAAGATGAGCGCTTTCGCGTATCGTAATGTACGCTTCCTCAGATCTACATTCAAATAAAACAACTCAGTTTAAATACAAACTAAAACAATTGATTAATTAGTCAATTATTCAATCAATCTAAAAAATGTGTATAAAGATATACACCAACAATTAACTATTACTTTCTAAATAAAGAATAGCAATACCCTAAATTCATTTCTATAGCAATAGGGCACAAGACAACACACAATCAATAATGTATATAAAACAGCACTGTTCCTTCTTAATATGCATGTATGAAATAAAAATAAAAAAAACAAAAATAATGACTTGAAATCACATAAATAACGGGATGAGACACTATCCCAATAAAGCATTGTATACAAGCATGCTGCATGCCTGTGTATTGTAACCAAGTCATATAAATATGCTTTTATAAATAACCATAGATAACTTCATATACAAAACATAAACTCGAACATATGAAAGGGACAAAAAAATTAACACCTTTCAAATGTTTTTGCAAGGCCCCTGCACCCCCCACGTGGGGGGATGTGCCCCCAAACCCCTCCTACTTAAATATACCTACTCCAAGATCGCACTATAGTGAAGGAAAGGGAAATCTCCCATTCCGCACTATACGCGTAAGCGCAAAACAGAAGATTTTCCATTCCTCCGCTATAGTGCAGTCACAGAACATTCACATTTAAACTGCTAGAGTACAGGGGACATGGCCCCCTGCAATAAGGTAAGTTAACTTTTTATTTTTTTAAACCTAAGGCTCCCATTCACAATTTTGAGTGAATGGAAGTTCGAGATTCTGGTCAAGAGATTATGAATTTTGAGCTTCCATCCATTTGATCTTGGGAACTATATATATATATATATATATATATATATATATGTATATATATGTATATATATATATATATATATATATATATATATATATATATATATATATATATATATATATATATATATATATATATATATATATATATATATATATATATATATTTATACATATATATATATATATATGACAAGATACAAGATAAAACTAACACATGCTTGCTGGTAAATTGTGTCCTTTGGAAAATTACAGATTAAAATTAATATTTTCATCTAATGTGAAAATTACAGATTAAAATTAATATTTTCATCTAATGTTTGCAGTTTACACATTATGATACTTTTCATTTTGCTTAATATTGGTGACCATGTATTATACTATTGTTTAATTAATAAATGTGGACATGCTCAGCCATTTATTTCAACTTTTTTGGCCAAAGTAATATGAGTAATGGTTACTTAAATAATAACATAGCTACATCATTTCATAGTGTCTGGTAAGTTGCGTGAAGGTCAAAGATCATCATAACATAGATTTCAAGTTAATAGAATAGACATTAAAATCAAACCATGTATCCGGAGATTTCTTGAATGATTCCAATTAATTATTTTTCCATAGTTGTAATGGCAAGTCTAGTCCATGATCTCATAATACTTTGCAAGATAGCTTTAATTTAAAATGGTTTTGCATTTTATTTAAAATGTACAATTTGTACTATGAAAATTTTGTCATAATTGCAACATTTACCAAAAGCTGTGTTTTTTCATTAAGATGTACATAGTATTTAAAGCACAATCCACCACATAATTAGAGAAACTTAATAGAAAATAAGTTACGTTTAGCTAATCTTTCCTGACGTGATTGTATTGTTGTCCATAATTATTTTAGTACATTTTTGAGCTCTTTCCAATATGTAGAGGACTTCTCTTGAATATGCATAAAATAATGAGTTGCATTCAATTATAGAGTCAATATATATTGTAAATAATATCAATAAGATTGCTAAAGGTCTGGTCAGAAACTTTAGCTACAATTAACAATGTTGGATGCGGCAATGTGATGCATGTTAATTTAGCTGAGTTTATCTTTTATTTAACCCATATAGGTCATTAGTCTTAAACAGTTAAAAGAGAAATTGAAGTTATCAATTAACTTGTAATCATTTTGTGTTTTAAATTCCTGGCTATTTAGGAATGCTCATCTATAATAAATAATCTACTATATTTTTCTCTGTTGCAGCTTGAAAAATTTACCCTTAAATGGTATTTGTCATGTTAAAGTATAAACAAAGATTACCACCAAAAGATCGGCATGTATAATAACGTCTGCAAACTATGTACAATTTAGATTACTTGGTGAAAACACACACACAGCAGCATGTTAAATTTAAATCACAGTATTTGAAATTAACTGTTTCAGTAATAAATATTTCATAAGATAATTTGCATTGCAAGAATGTAGAATACACTCATGGAACTATGAATTATGGAAAACCTTATTACATTAAAAAAAGAAATCATAGCAGCAGAAGCCGGGTTAGGAAAAAAAAAAACAACAACAAATATAACAAAACCAGACAGTGTGGAACTTTAAATTTCACAGACTGCAGTCACATAATAGAACAAATGAATTTTTACAACTGTTTCAACATCTTTTTAATATACTGATCAGCCGACTAATCTATTTTCTAACATTAATATGATCATTTCTGCTTGTTTATATCTGTAAATATAAGAATATCACTGCTTTATTTAATGTTATACCTTCTTTAAGCATCTATCCAAGAGTAATCAAGTCACATCAATTATTTTCATTACTAAACTTTAGTTAAGCTCCTAATTAGTATTGTATAAGCACTAATGATAATAAATAGATAACTGATCAGTTTTGAGATATTTAAAATAGTTCTGTTATTCACTTTTGAGGTAAACCAAGTTCCATTTTTCTTCACTTATTAACTATGAATCAGTCTATTCCTTCAAACTTTAATTCAAGCTGCTAGAGACAGAGAAGCTGAATTCTCAGAGCTATGTCAAGGTTGAGAGCCTTGTATACTTAAATTTTCAGAGGTAGACAATTTGCTGTAATAGTTTGAGTAGCCATACTAGTCTCTTTAAAAAGAATAGCCACTTTCTTGAAACTTACTCACAGACGGAGTTCAGGTTAGGGCTGTACAATGTCTGTGACATAGTCCTATCATTTTAGGTCTGTTGCAATCTGACTCAGCTAAATAATTTTTGAAACATTATTGGTTTTCTTCCATAATATCTGTGTGCAGTTTACGTTTTATGTTTTATTATTTCATTCCAAACTGCTATTTGGATACTAGAGGAATAAATATAGCTTTACGTTTTCTTGCAAGGAACCTTAGTTGGATTTAAAATTTTCAAAAGTGTATTTTTTTAATAATTTTTAGGTTTTGACCCCATCGGTCTAATAGTTACCTACCATTTAAATTACCCCATTTAGATGAACATCCATTTATTATGTGTTCATACTTAGTATCGTGAGAACATGACTTTATAATTTTTCATTCCTGGTGACTTAATTCCAAATACAATTTGTTTGCTATAGCTGGGACAGCAATTTGGCTCTTAATATAACCAGAACATGAAATTCAAAACATAATACCAGCGTAAACTCTTGCACAAACCAAATATAAAAAATTATTAATAATGAAAACAATTTTTTTAAAATGTAGGCATAACATACATTAGGATCTCATCTGATGAAATGCATTTTTTTTCTTAATACCCAAAATTTATGCCACCAAGAAAAAAAACATTCTTCATATGTTCCTCTTTTGTATTAACATAAACTGTTCTTCTAAAATATATAAACTCATTTTAAATGATCCTTTAAAAATCTGTATGCCCCCCATTGTCATTATTTAATCAATATTCAACCCCAATAAACATGTTTAAATTAACATAGCAATAATTAATTAAATAAACTAGGATTGCTTATACAAAACTCAAGCTCTAATCTTTTAACATGTAAGGCATTCATCTATTTTCCTTTGATTTGTTCTCCTGCTTGAGAAATTTATAGTCATGATGTTACTTTTCATCTAATTACTGGAGCTGACCCTATTTACCTTGCAATTCTTGCAAAGGAATAAGATCTTCATGAAATATGTGTTAATGCACAGAAACTCATTTCTCAGTTTTTTGCAAAGAAAAAAGAAAAAGAAATTTTGAATTAAACATGTTCAACTTAAAAGGTTAATAGGTTACTAAACTAGATGTAGACCACTCAGGTGCCTTAGAAACTATGGTTTTGTTACCTTTAACATATTCAACATATTAGCTCTTGCTTATTTACTATACTTATTTTCTCTTTCCAGCTGAAGGACTGTATCCTTCTTTTCTACTGATGTTGTTACTTATAATTATATTACCTATTGTTGAGCTATGGTATGACATCTGCTATAGTATTTTGAGAAGCTAGAACAAGCATGTACTGGCTAATCAAAATATGTAACTGATTCCATATTCGTTGTTTGCTAAAATGACAAAGAATGACCTTTTTACTTACATGGCCCAGCCAAAGGATATTTGAAGCTATTAGCTCATTCATCTTCTGCTTCTGGTATCATGACATTGGTGAGCAGAATGTTTTTCTCCAGAAAAAAAAGGTTCTTCTTGTTTGAGGCTGGTTTTCAAGAAGATGCAACTTTTTCAAACTGCTGATGATCTGACTCTGGTATGTGTACATGCTGCTGCATTTTTGTATTGATTTTGTGGACAGAGAATTTAATCTGGAAGCTTCACCTTTTTTTCTGCACTGGGCAATTTTTCATACTGCAGCCCTCCATTTATCGAGGGGAAAGTTGCTTTGCTGAGCAGTAGAACTTTCCAAGTGCACCATGAGATAATGATGAATGATGCCTAACACCTTCATTTGACAAGCATGATCACCACATCCATAACTCATTAACTGTTCATAAACTGTATTAGAGTATAAGCCTATCTCCTCAACATACACATTTTTTTTATTATTTTAACGATAGACACCATTTTCTTCTCTTCAAATTAAAGTCAATACAAATTTGAATAAAAATAAATGGAAAACTATGTAGTTAACCTTCTTTTTTGTTACATTCGAATTAGCAAGGGCAGTTTATGTTTACTTCAATGCACATCAAAGCACAGGCAAAATTATTCTTTCTACTTATATTCTTCACCTATCACTTTCAACCATTAGGGAACACTTCAACTTTAAGTTATTATAGGCATCTGGCCATACATAAAATGGAAGAAAATCACAGTTTTTAGTTATGATTGATGTATTAGTTATTTTTTGCATTAATGCCCAATGAACTGCAGTGATGTAGATAATTGTAGCAAAATTCTCTTCAGTCATGCCTAAGTATTTAAAAGCCTATAAAATATAAACTTTACAAAAAAAAACAAGGTGGCAAAGCAAAAGTTGGCATGATTGGAACTGCTTCCTGCACAATAACCAATTGGCATTGATCTCATTTAATCAGTTCAGTCAGTTCTTATGGACTATATCAAATGTGAGTCTTGTCACAGCAGCAGATACACTGTTCATGTAACTCCATTGGCACTAATTGTTTCTTAACTTCACTAAAGCTTTCTATTACATTTCATTCTATTTCATTTATTTTAGTGAGGGCATAGATCATGGGTCATTTGCAGACTCTTGTTCCAGTAGTGTCCATTAAATATTCTGTAAATAACTGGTTACAAGAGTGTATTTCTTATCCCCATAAACATCCTCAAATTAACTCATTAACATAACTATTTGTATAGCTAATCTAAAACTGACTGATAACTCGCAATGTAAGTTGCCTTACTTTTAATTTTACACTTTGATAAAAAACTACATATAATAAAAATAAGTCACTTCTGATATTTATAATGTGATGGTAAACAGATACATGTCAATTAGAACTAGAGACCTCATTGGTAACAGCTTTGCAGGCATTAGTATGGTTGCCTGTCAGTAACCCACACTTGATAGAAAAGAGATTTAAGCTTCCTAAAAAACAGGCATAAGAAAGATGCCATAACTCAGAAATCTGGTAAATGAACATTGCACACCCTCAGGTGTCCTTATTTGGCCATACTGTACATGTAAAATGAGGCACCCTATTCTATAATGAGTCTTATCAAAAACTTATAAAGAATCACCAGTTTTTACAAAATAAATACTTATTCACAGATCTTTGATTTGTTCTGCAGTGTGAATAAATGTTGCATAATGTCATAGAAGTATATATTTTTTAATAGTACCACCATATCTTGTATCCCTATGTGATTTCAAATTGAACATAATAGCTCATAATACTAATTTGTTTAAATAAGACTGGAGAAACCAATGGTCATCCAGTGTTATTAACGGGATATGCTACTTTTGAATCATGCACATATTCTGAACACCATACAAGAAGTCATAAGAATGCTGCACAACACAGAGACTTGCAGAATGCCTTTGACTATTATGCAAAATTCTGAAATGCTAAACCCTCATTTTCTTTAAATTGCCATTCTGATAGCCATGCAAAACCAGAGCCAATAATGAGCAAATAGATAGTCATATCTAGAACCTGGTCAGTAATGGTTTGTAAACAGACAATTATTTTTCTTATTGTAAAATTAAAGTCTATCACAATCTCTTCTGAAGAAGAGGAGAGAAAAATAGAAATACGCGTTAATGCGTAACTCAAATTTCTTCAATTGATTGTGCTTCCTTCTTTATTTAGGACAATTGTAAATATTTTATATACTATGCTATAATATGTTATTCATTAGATAAAATTATTTATATTTATTGTTATTTCTGGAAATTAATAAAAAAATTGTTTGAACAAAAAAAAAAATACACCACTTCAGGATTCCCTGCAGACTCCATTACTCACCATCTTGCAACTTAGAACAATCACAAATAATATTAAAAAAATACAATTGTGAATGGACCCATAATTTCACAAACTTCAGTCAGGGCACTTTCAAATCAGTAGTAAAATCCATCATCTGCTTTAATCTAAAACAACCTCCCTCAGGATGAAGCAGTCATCACTTTCAATATAATATTCTTAAATATTTTAAATAAGTTAGCACCATTTAGAAGAAAAAGAGTTAAAAGAAACCATGCCCCCCTAACAGTCTAACAATGCTAGAAATATTATACATAACAGGGATAAGGACACCAAAATTTATGCAGGAGCTTAGAGAACTTGACATTTTCACAAAAAAGGTAAACAGTGACAAAAATAGTACAATAATCTGTTGAACCAAGATAGACTTAATTCCAAAAATTCTGGTCCTCCGTCAAAGTCTTAATCCATTCAGGGACAAAAATGACCCAGATCCTTCACCTAACTTTTCTTCACTTGAAGTTTCTAGCTGAACTGATTTCATTATTAAACCACTGTCAATAGAAGAGCACTTGAACAAATGGCAGTTTGATTAGCACTGCATGACCTTCATCTTATATACCTATGTAAGTAAGAGTTTTTAAGTTCATTGACAGATGAAAAAAATCAACTTTAGCATGACAACTCCATGTAACAAGGAGTGTTTCCATTCAAAATACCAAAGTACCAAAATAGCTAGTTTCCATTCATTAAGTCAAAACAAAATTGTATGGAATAGCTGGCAACTTGGAAGATGTTGCAGATTTGAGATTTCATAATAACTACCCACAGCACCATCAGGTCCTGTAGCAGTATTCATTTTAATGGGATCTGAGGTATCACTTTGGTGACATAGGGCAAAGTTTCTCATTGACATCATCTAATGACAAAATAGAAATACTATTGCTATGAGAACTTTATACAAATGCATTCTTTAAAAAATGTAAAAATAGCACCTCTATTATTAAAATATTTAGATTGGATCCGAGTTCAAAATTTGTATAACTGTCTTTTTGTAATTGTGAGGCAAAATACCCAAGTGTCTCTTACAGTGTTGTTTTCTGTTATAAATTTCATTGATTGACCTGGTAGAACTAGACAGCAACCTTGCTGACTTTATTTGTAAGTTTCATAGATTTTATAATAGTGCTTTTTGCAGATATATAAAGTATGGATGCCATAGTTCTACCATAGAAATCTGTTGTTGAATGGCTCAGCATTCTTTTTACCAAGAAAATTATCACAAATCTCTAAACAAAGTATTGGAGTTTTATCAAAAACCACCAGAAGACGCAGTCTCACTGTCACTAAAACCTTTAGCTATAGAACTGAACATACTATAAAAGTCATCACTTTAGCCCCCCCCCCCCATTATAGAATGCTAAGTCATCTTCTGTAGTTTTGCTGACATTTTTTAAAGGTAGACCAATGTTTAGATTGATAGCAGAAGGGTGCACATTCACCAAGTAGGTTATACCCATCTGGTTTGTTCAATAATCTTTTAAGAATAAGAAAATGAAGACATAATTTTCTACAGTTTTGCTGAAGAATATGAAGACTAGTTAATATCAGAAAAAATAAATATTAATAAGAACATCATACTCTTTGTTTTCAGGTTCAAAATTATAATAAAAAATTGGCTGGCTCATTGGGAAATATGCCAGTGCTTTTAGACAATCCAACAATTTAAACACAAGCTTTGAATCTGAATACCACTCAAATCTTCTACCCCTTTCTGGTTTTACAGTAAAGATGAATGGAAATGTTTTTTTTTATAGATCTTGATACTCCTCATCAATTCATGTCTCTTTGTATTTATGAAAGTTAGTTATACTGTACAATTAACATATCATTAGGGTTTATTTGTACATAATACTGTCTAGCAAATTTTTCAAGCTTATAAGTAAATCACCAGCATTGTAGATATCATCACTATGACTCACAGTATCTCCACAATCTCTATATGACATTTGGCTGTCACGTGTTCATTGCTTACACTCTGAATTTGCATGCTTAAAGCTTCTAACATTTTACAACCTAATAATAAAGACTATTAAGAAAATGTAATAAGTACCATAATTTGGAAAGAGGGTTTTGTACTTTTTAATGGTTTGTTTCATGTTTCAATAGTGTTTGATCCTGTGGATTGACTCAGTGTCCTGTTTTTGTTAGCAATGCGCACACAGCTCTCTTTTTGGTGTCTGATAATTCAAGTACTTCAAAGGTTTTTTCTGAGAAAATATTACACTTAAGCATGCATGTTAGATCTCAGTATTGGCAATTATCATCTCACTTGGATAGTAAGCATTTGAAATGTTGGGACCTGCTACAGTAGTTTAAAGGGGAAGGGGGTTGAAGGAGAAGAGTGATGATTAAGAATTTCCCTTGTCATGGAATTTTGGCATCTTTTTTGATATATTGGCATATGGCATTTTGAGTGCCAGCATTTCAATAATCAACTGACTTAAACTCTTATTTCAGTTCCTGAGATGCATTTTCCTACTTCACTGTCATTTCTTTTCACTTAGCACCCAGCACAACTGATTACAGGTAAAACTCCATTTCACATGTTCGTATAATGATATGAAATGGTTTGTACCAATGTGTCTTCTTTTACACACTATTGAAAAATATTTCCTTTTACCACAGAATCTAAAAAATGGTTGAAAGAATAACAGTGCTTCTTGTCATACATACATCTATACTTAAACCATGAAATCTGATTTTCAACTATATCAAATGAATATCTTTTCATGACTCCATTACAGCAACATTAATACTTTACTTCACATTTTTTCCTCCTTATCTGGCTGACATGTTAGCTAATATAGATCTCCCCCCTCTCACTTAATTCATTTAACTGGGTAAGAATAATTTGTCATACATATATTTATAGCTTTTGATTATGCTATTGTGTTTGTCTTTATATCCTATGTCTCATTTCAGTATTTTTATACCAAACACCATTCTGTCACGTACTATCTCATGTAACTCACCAGATTTACAAAACTTGGCACAATTCTTCAAGTCATTAAAATGACGATTTACAGTGTCTGCAGAAAGCTATGGGCCTGCAAAAACCAAGTGGTAACAGTGAACCCTGAATAATCCTAATTGCTGATATTCTAGCTTTCTCAAGTATGTTTAGTCTTCCATTATTTCATTATTTAAAGAAAAGGCATTTCTTCACTTCTGCAAACATTTTTCTCTGTATATGCTGGGATTACTTCTTCACTTCTGAATTTCTTATGAAACTTCTAATATTTCTACTCTGAAAGCAGATGATAACGGATAGTATGGGTGATGTAACATATACAGCCAACCAGAAAAAATGACTGAAGTGTAAAAACAAGTAAACAAATACGTAAATAAGTTAGCAATTATATTATTTATTTTTTTTTGGGGGGGGGTTGTATTCATGACCAATGCTCATTGAACACGACAGCCATGTAATAAGGCCAGCAACTTTCACCTGTACATGCAATACATGAATCTGCATATGTTTGCATAGCATCTATCAGAAAGACAATGACAAGTTTATTTGACTTTAATTCTGTCTTGATCTGAAGAAACCCCACGCCCCTATACTTAGCAGCATTGTACATTCCTACAGGTTACTTCCATTAGATAAATTACAAAGGACACAGTGGCAAGGTATGAAGGAATCTGATGAAGCACAACATGTGAACAGACTTCTGACTCTGAAACAAAATCTGCATTATGGCTTGAACTAAGACCTAAAATACTTTGCTTAGATATGAAATGGTAAATAAGACAATAACTAGAGAATTGCTTGGTTAGTAATTTATCTATACCATCTGCCCCTCCCCACAAAGAAAATTGTACACAAACTCTGATATAGTTTGCTATATTTTGTAGTGAATAGATAAACTATTCACTTCCATTTATCTTTCAGGTGAGAGCAACTGTGTGCATTATTGTTCATCAGTTAATGAGTGAGTATACAAGTTTGTCTGTGTGTGTGTTTGTGTGTGTGATCACACAGTGGAGATGGTGTAGACATTTTTGTTTGAATTCTAAACTTATTATTGTTAGTAGAGAAAGGAAGTAATGAAACACAACCTGTCAGACATGGAAATATGTGCAATGTATCAAGCAAGCTGGTCTCCTTCTTCATTTCTCTAATCATGATAATACAGCTTTGTTCTTAAAAAATAATATATCTAACCACACCTTTAAAGTTCAAGTATAAAATTACAACAGTATTATTATAGATTAGCAAGGCATGTAATGGTGAAGCCTGAACAGAGCCAAACTGCCGTCCTACCACAGTTAAAACAGCTCTTGCTGTCCTGAAGCATTTGGATGGCTGTCATAGTAGCAGAGAATTGACTCATGCTGTCTTCTGCCTGTTTTACTCTGACATTCTGGAATCCAGTATGGCCTGCATTCCTCTTTCTAGCTCTAATTTTACAAACATTGTCTAACTGTTTGTGGAGAACGACTATATTTTCATGATTGCAAAAGCTATTATTAAGCAGTTTGTACCTTAGTTGATAGACAATTAGAAATAATTACACAATCTTAAATCCAAAGTAGTTTTACCAAAAAACGACACAGACATTTAGGCTTCAGCAATGAATGGATTTAATGTTTTAAGATGGTAAGTATGCATGTATGCATCAGTTCTTTGCACTAAGTGCATAATGCCACAGCTGAATATATAAACAGGTTATATGCAAGAGGGTTTCTGATGCAGTGTACTATTTCCATTTTTGTTGGAGTCCTCAGCATAAAACATCTGTACCATATATGAGTTTCTATAGCGTCCATCAGGTGTTCTTTGGGAGAGAGCCTCCATAAGTTTTTCTAATACACGTTACTGTGATACTCCACTCAACTTTTTTAAGAGAATAATATAAGAATGCACATTTTTGTTCTCATTTCATTGTTAGTCAAATGCTATTAATATCTATAGAGTATTATTCCTTGTTATGTCATGTATGTTGTGGTGCATGTCATATCATGGACTTTCCTGTGAGATGTTGGTGGTGCAGGAAAGTTTTGAATGTTTCAGTGAATTTCACCACAATATATTGTGCTGTGTGAGCTGGTGAAGCACATTTTCTGTTTTATTTTCCATTTATTTCACTGTGGTGTGACTGTGAAGTTGTGAAGTTGGTATATATAATTTAAGGGATGCAGGAGGGCATGCCATCTGTAAAAATTTTTAGAGTTTTCATGTTTTTTGGTAAACCATTTTCAGAATTAATTTTTTTGGCAAATGGTGATCTAAGAATCTGCTTTCGGGACTAACAAGAAAACTCATAGTATATGTACCCTTGTTTTAGAAATGTTTCTATATTAGGACTGTTACATAATGGTTACAAATATAATAGGGGCAGCATGTTTGCTGGTTCCAGCTTTTGATACTTTGCATTGCTTGTCATACACTATACATTGTTAGTGCCTCTTACATTTTGTAGGTTGTGCAATGCCAAGATAAAGACAATGGAATCTATGAAAAATAGATACATTTGTTACTTCTGAAATTTTAATTCTATAGGAGTCTCTGAATAAACCTACTCTTACATTATTTGGCAAAGGTATCTCCTCACAGAAACTTTGGTATCAGGGTCTGTTGTGGCAGGTAAATGCAGATGGTTGCAAATGCAGGATACTTTGGTAGTACTAACCCAGGATCAATGTCATGAATGGTCAAGCAAGTAAAAATTCAACAGAAATAGAGGCAGTGGCTAGTGAGAAAAATATTATTAGTAAGTTGACAACATGTCAGATGATGTATTTAAGAGATAATAAAACATGTCTGCAAAGAAAAAGAGAAAAAAATATACATGCAAATTCCAAATGAGAATTTTGAAAAAAATGTACTTTGGTGGGATAGCAAGTTTAAAGATTTTCATTAGTAGAAGAAGAGATGGAAGTATGCTAGGGATGAGAGAGAGCAGGTGAGTACAAATGAAAAAATATATATATTATAGCTGGAGAAAGTGAATGGAGAGGATGGCTCAGGACAGTAGGAAGAGAGATAAAGCTGGATGAAAAGGGAATAAAAGAGAAAAAAAAATAGAAAATAGGATGGGACTACCATGGTGTGGAACATGAGCAGAGCTAGGGGTTAGTTAGGAATGATTTTAAAGAAGATTTGAATATGTGCAGGTTGAGTGATGACCTGATTATTTTTGGAGTGCTACTGACATAGCTAACATTGAGTGCTCTGCAGTTTTTTGTGGTTTGTGTATAAAAATGAGCAGAGCCATAATGGATTCATCTAGTACCTGGTGCCCATTACTGACATAATGACAAACCCCTTGGCTCTTTAGGTTTAGAAATAAAGAAATACAAAGGACTCTGGCTTACAATGTAGAAAGCCAGTTAATACATTTGTACCAAATGGCTTCCTACAGCCAAAATTACACCCCTTCATCTCTTCAAGTGAAGACCAAAAAAAAAAAAAATAAATAAATAAAATAAAATAATAATAATAAAGTACAGAAAAAAGACTGAAGGAACTACACTGCTGAATTTACTGTCCATGCTCACCGACACTTTTTTCCCAGAGTGGCTGCCCCATTTATCCCACTCTTGCTGTACTTCTAATAAGGAGGTGCTTATCATTTGATCTTAATGGAAGTTATTGAGTAAGATAATTTTGGAGAATTGTAATAAGAGCTAGGCAGCCTGAAGAATTATTTTTATTTTGTGCTGTGATTTATTGGGTGTATATAAGATGGTCTATCCAACTTAGCTCTTTTTTTGCAGTATGTGGTGACTTTGATTGGGTTTGCTTGCAGGAAATTGTGCAATCATTATATAACACAGCAAAAGTTACGTTTTTTGACAGTCGTTTGAGAGCATGGTTGCTCCCTATAAAATTGATGGTAGTAGGAAAGTGAAATACTTTGGTATTAGCTGTTAGGGCATTTTATTATTTTTGTTCTGTACAGCATTCCTAACTTTTGGTGTGTTTTTAAATTGCATTTAGAATATATAGGTTGAATTGTAGACTGTAATCTATGGTCATGCCAACTGATTTACTATGAGATACTACTTCAATATTAACATTGTTCAGGGAGGCAATTTTGAGGTTGCTTTTGTCAAGGCTATGTGAGTTTGGAAAAATAGCAGTAATTTAGTTTTTTGGGGGAAGTCATTGAACATTCTCTAGCCAGCTTTCAATAGAGATAAAGGCTGATTGCTTTATTTTTTGAACATGGGTTGGGCTATCAGTGGACCAAATGAAAGTAGAGTCATTTGATATTATACAACAGTAGCTTGTTGTGAAGACGTATAGAGACTATTGGTAAATATGTTAAAATACAGGGAAATGAGAAAATAGCCTTTGGGGTACAACTCTTGCACTGGTAGGAAGGGGATAAGGTGTAGAGCCATTTAACAGATTGTTATCTGTCAGATAAGTAGATTCTTAACCAGGTGACAGTAGTGTGTCTGAGGCCAAGGGAAGACATTTTGTGTAGAAATTTGCTATGTGATACAGTGTCACTGGTCTTCAATAGGTCAAGAAATAAAGAAGATACATATTTACTATTGTCCCTAGCTTCCTTGCTGGTGTCTAGGAAGGTTATGAGGGCAGTGATAATACAATGTGCTGGGCAGAACCATGTTGTGTTAGTTGTCAAGAATTGTTATCAAAGAAGATGTTTCTAGATTCCTTTTCCTAATATTTTGACAAGGGGATAGGATGGTAATGTTTCTAAAGTTGGATATTTCTGGTGAGTTTCCTCTATCATGAAGTGGGGCTATATATGACTTTTTGCAGATGTAAGGAAAATAGGATTCCTACATTGACCAATTTACATGGAGTCATAGTGAATAAGCTAAAGCACTGGCTACTATCTTGCTAAATTCAGGTTGGAGGATATCAGCAGATGGTAAGTATGGTTTGAGACTGTTAAGTAATTCATTCATATATGAAGTATGGACAGTTTTTAAACTGAAAGAAGGTGCAGTAGTGGGAGAGGTTTGAGATGCAGTTGGAATATTATGGATGTTTTGGTTGGTTTTGTTAAGAACAGCTATGCTGTCTTTGAAGTAGGTTATAAACTGGCTAGAAACTTCAAGTAAAGAAAAGTTAGATGAAGGATCTGGGTCATTTTTGTCCCCGAATGGATTAAGACTTTGATGGAGGACCAGAATTTTTGGAATTAAGTCTATCTCGGTTCAGCAGATTATTGTACTATTTTTGTCACTGTTTACCTTTTTTGTGAAAATGTCAAGTTCTCTAAGCTCCTGCATAAATTTTGGTGTCCTTATCCCTGTTATGTATAATATTTCTAGCATTGTTAGACTGTTAGGGGGGGCATGGTTTCTTTTAACTCTTTTTCTTCTAAATGGTGCTAACTTATTTAAAATATTTAAGAATATTATATTGAAAGTGATGACTGCTTCATCCTGTGGGAGGTTGTTTTAGATTAAAGCAGATGATGGATTTTACTACTGATTTGAAAGTGCCCTGACTGAAGTTTGTGAAATTATGGGTCCAATCACAATTGTATTTTTTTAATATTATTTGTGATTGTTCTAAGTTGCAAGATGGTGAGTAATGGAGTCTGCAGGGAATCCTGAAGTGGTGTATTTTTTTTTTGTTCAAACAATTTTTTTATTAATTTCCAGAAATAACAATAAATATAAATAATTTTATCTAATGAATAACATATTATAGCATAGTATATAAAATATTTACAATTGTCCTAAATAAAGAAGGAAGCACAATCAATTGAAGAAATTTGAGTTACACATTAACGCGTATTTCTATTTTTCTCTCTTCTTCTTCAGAAGAGATTGTGATAGACTTTAATTTTACAATAAGAAAAAATATTTTCTTCCAAGGGTTGTTGATCCATGTTTCAGGAAAGATTCTTAGCTCCTTGACTTATATTTCCAATAGTGTTGTTTCTTCCAATAAAATCAAAAAGTCTTCAATAGTAGGTTCTGAGGAGGATTTCCATTTTCTTGTAATACACTTTCTAGCAACTGCTAGTATAGTCCAGAGAAGATATAAATTATTTTTACTCATTTCTGTTTTTTCATTAACATTCAATAGAATCAAAGACTTAGTTAATACAAAAGTATCTGTAAAGATGGCTTGAAGGAATTTACTAATCTCTTCCCAAATGTTTTTAATGTTATTACAATCATATATTATGTAAGTCCAATCAGCTTCACAACTTAATGAACATCTCCAGCATATAATATATTTGGAAGAATTAATTTTAATTATCTTATTGGGAGCATAAAAAGCTCTATGCAGAAATTTCCATGTGACATTCTTCCAGACTTGTAAGTTAGAAGTTAATTCAGTAGAGTACAGTAAATTAGTTTTACTTTCAATTGATTAATTATATGCCCTTTAGTGATAAAATCCCACTAATTTTGTTTAGGTTTAACTTTATAATTTATTCAAATTTTGTACAAATTTGGTATTAAATTTGTCCAATTATGATTGTTATATATCACTTCCTGTATGTAAATTACAAGTTTAGGTTTAATTTTAAAGGATTAATTATTAATTATTCTGCATAGCTCTTGTGCAAAAGATAAGATACTTTGAAGCACTAGCCAGTCAGTGTTTGGAATATCAGATGAATTTTTATTTGTTGAATGTCTAGTACCAACTGGTTCTTTATACAGTGCTGCCAGCAAGTGAAGTTTTTTTAATTCCCAATTAGTAAGAATACATTTATGAATTTTGTTGAAGAAATTTTTGGAGTACTAAAGGGAGCTCCCACCATAATTTAATATCTGTACTGGAATTAATAAAAGATCTGAATAAATTGTAAATGTAATTTACTTAGTTTAGATTGGTGGGTTTCACTGTATTGTATTGTAGGTTAACATATAGTATATGCCAACATTTATTAATTTGATCATTTACCAGGAGATTTGTTGCTAATTTATTTTCATTTAAGAAAATGATAGTATGAAGTGATTTCCAGAGGAAGAGAAGCTATGATCTATGCAATTAATACAAATTTTAAAAATGGAGGTCTTAATATATGTTTCTAAATCCGGAAAGTTAATTCCTTCCAATTCCCAAGGTCTAATGTGATGAGAGAAGGCTATCCTATTCCTCTTTGGAAACCAGAAAAAGTTTAATAGAATTTTGTTGATCTCCTTTAAAAGCTTTTTATTTGGTATCATGGGAATAGCTTATGCTATGTAATTTATTTTGGGAAGTAGTTCCATCTTTATTAATTGCAATCTGTCCTTGAATTTTTAAGTGCATTCTATTCTATTTGTCTGTTAGTAATTTTAAAGTAATTAAAATATTGTTGTAGTTTGTAGTTAAAGTTGTAACAATATTTTCACATAGTGAAATCCCTAAATAATTTATAGAGGCAACCTGTGCACCAATTGTATGGTTTTAGTTTAAATGAGAGTTATGTTCTTTTATTCAATAACATATAATTTGGATTTTGTATCACTAATATGTAGACCTGAATTATGATAAAATGTCTCCACTTGTATATCTAATTCCTGTAGAGAATCTTCAGGACAATCAAGGTGAGGAGTATATTGCCTGCAAAAAGCATGATTTTGAAATTAAATTGACCCTGTATATCAATTCCTTTTATTTTTGTATCACAGCATATTACAGTTGCAAATAATTCTATTGCCAGAGCGAATACAATGGGGGGCATAGGACAACCTTGTGTTATACCGTTGGAGATTTTAATGGCTTTTGAGGTAAAAGGACCAAGATTTATATAAGCAAGATTATTTTTATATGTATTTTTTTAAAGATACGAAGTAAGGGGGGAATTAAAAATTTTCTAGAGTTTTAAAAAGATAATCCCATTTTAGCATATCAAAAAATTATTTTATGTCTAATGCAATTAAAAGGGCTCCTCGGTAATCTCAGTTTAAGATGTGTATAAGAGTTAAAATTCTTTGAATATTATCACAGGTATGCCTATTATAAATAAATCCTGTTTGATCTTCATTTATAATGTGTATTAAAGATTTTTTGAATCTGTCAACTAGAATAGACATGAAAGTTTTATAATCATTATTAAGCAGTGAAAATGGTCTATAAGAACTGCATTGCTTCGGATCTTTATTTTCCTTTATAATGGGCATACTTAATGAGTATCTCCATGAAAGTGGTATTATATTTTGTGTCCGTATTTCATTTAGGGTTTTATGATGAATAGCTGAAGATGTGAATATCTTATATAATTCAATTATAATGCCATCAATTCCAGGAGTTTTTTTTGTTTTTGCTTTCTTTAATTTCATCAACTATTTTCTTGAGGGAGATTTGTTTTTGAATATCTAATTTTAATTTTTCCGGTATTTTTTTTATTTTAGATAAATTTAGATCTAAATCTAAGGAATTGCGATACGAATTATCATTTGTCTGATGATCAGTGCAGTGATACTTAAAAGCTTCAAGAATGTCACTAACATCTGAAACTATTTTATTTTTCCCTTCATGAATGATTTTTGTGATATTATTTTCAATGGCTTGTCTTTTAACTCTCATTGCTAGATTGTGCATATGTTTTGGTGACACTGAATATGAGTTCAGTTTTAATTTTTCTAGTTCCAGGTTAGTTTTATGAGTTAATATTTCATTATATTTTTTTTATTTAATGCTCAATTGTTTTTTTTTTTTCTTTATGAGTAAATATTTTGATTCATCATCATTAGTATCTATGATTTGTTTTTGAACATTATGTAGTTCCGAGTCCCATTCTTTTGTTTTATTTTTAACCATGAAAGAATTTTACCATATAGGTAGGCCTTCAAAGTATCACATAATTTTACTGAATTTGTTTCTTCAGACTGGTTGGTATCTTAGCAGTATTGTATTTCAGAGTCTAGCCATGGTTTGAATTGTTTTATTTTAGTAATATAAGCTGGGATTCTTGTTGTAAATGTCAGTCGCTTAAAATCTATTTGAAATTTCAGGATAAGTGAATTGTGATCTGATAGAGAGCAAGGGATTATGGAAAATTAATTATTTTCATATTCACATCTTGATATATATAAATTTTGTCACTTCTAGTTTGTGTGTCAAACCTGTAATCTCTATGAAAAAACAGTAATGAGTTATTCTGATTATAAATATCCACTTCTGGAGCCGATATACTACAACCCAAACTGAGATTTATTAATAAAATTCACAAAGGAAAATAACATCCACAGTAGTCAAGTGCTTTCATCAAATGACTTCTTCAGAACACAATTACATAGTCTCATCTCATTTTATACTTGTTGGTAATAAGTCTAATTAGTCAATAATTAACATTTAAAAAGGCAATGTCTAAAATAATCATGAATATACACAAAAAAAAGTGTAAAACACCAGTAATTCTGAAATCAAACAGATATAATAGTAGTTAAAAAACTAGATACTGTGTGAATATTAAAACTAACATGTCACAGTTTTGTAGCCCTAAACCTAAGTTCAGGTTTGATAATGATGGTATCATTAATACCTGGAACCTCTGTGGCATTTAGCTTAAGTTGCCACCTAGCTTCTGCTCTTAATAATTTGTTAGTCCAACCCCCCCCCTCTAAAATCCACATAAACTACTTCTAAAATAGCAAACCTAAAGGAGTGGGAAGGATTTTTTCATCTTTTTTTATAATGCTATAACAATGTTCATAAATCCTACGATTTAACCTCCTTTCCGTCTTCCCTATGTAGAAACATCCACAGTCTTTGCATAAAACTAAATAGACCACACCAGTTGTTGTACATGAACCTGGAAAAAAATACTTCAATTTCATATGGACCTAATTTTACCATGGGGGCTTCAAGAATATAACAGCTATAGTCACAAGCACCACATTTGGTAGTCCCTTTCTTTTTATGGTTCTTTTTTTGGGTGTCTGGTCTCCAAAATACATTTCAAGTTACTATTAACCCTGTAAGTAAACAAGGGTTCTAACCCAATAAATGACCATAAGTCTTTATTTCCCTTCAACATGGCCCAATTATTTTTGATAATCCTTTTAACATCACTTGAGGTCTCACCATCTGTTAAAACCATGGCCTGGGAAAAAATCCTTAGCTTCATTTTGGTGTTTGTCTATAGTTTCTTCAGTTGCTCCTAGTAGGGGTTTATATCTAACATTCCATTCATTCATAACTTGGTCTCTAACTCTAACACCCTTTGCGGTTATTCTGTTTATATCTATAGGTATTGATTAGGTTTAAGCTTTCACTCCATTTTTAAGAGCTTTCTCTATAGACGTAAGACAAATATGTCATTAATTAATAGTCTCTGAGCTATCTAAAATACAATTAAGGTCCCCTCCAATTGTCAGGTTGCCTTTATAAACTTTGTTAATGAGGTCTATGTGTTTTCTAACTGTTCCTATACCTATGCCAGGAAAACAGTATATATTGACTGTTGTCCAAATTCTGTTGTTAAACATTATTATTGCAATTGCTATAAATCCTTCTTTGTCTTTATAATTATAAATAATTTGTGGAATAGTGATATTTTTCCTCCAAAATATTAAAACTCCTCTGTTTTTTTTTTCTTATATGAAGAGTGAGATAGTTTTATATATTCCATTGGACTCCAACTGTATTTATCATTTGTTTTAAAATGAGACTCCTAAATAAATACAACTTGCACTTTATTTAATTTCAAATATCTTAGTAGATTAAATATTTTCCTTCGATTATTTAATCCATTAATATTTAGAGAAAGTAAGGTTAAGTCCATCTAATTTACTTTGTTTATGAAGTATTTATAGTTTGAGACAAATTCAAAAGTTTTTTGATTCTGAAAGGGTGTGCAACTTTTCTGTTAATTTTGTACAATATAATCAGATTAATTCTTCCTAATATATGATAAAAGTAAGAACTTAATTTAGGCCAATAGAAAAGAGAAAAAATGTTAAAAAGTAGCTAAATATATATAATACGAAAACAATGGAAAATACTGCCAATAATCACCAAAACCAAAAACAAAAAGCAGTATCCATGATAGAAGGCTCCAACCAGTAAATTTAAAACAAAAATTGTCCAAGTTTATTTCGAACACACACAGAAATACTTGTATAACATAATGTTATACAAGTATTTCTGTGTGTGTTCGAAATAAACTTGGACAATTTTGTTTTAAATTTACTGGTTGGAGCCTTCTATCGTGGATACTGCTTTTTGTTTTTGGTTTTGGTAAATATATATAACCAAACAATTAAACAAATAAATCCCATTAACCAACATGGAGTAAAATGCACTCCTAATCCAAAAGAACAGAAACGTTCAATCAGATGATCTCGCATAACTAACAAGAAATAAGGAAATATATTTGTACCTGAGCTCCAAACTGAAATTCCAGGACATGTAATATTACCAAAAAAAGTAATAACATTTATTAAAGTTAATTAACAGATTAGTTAATATTAATTAATAATTCAGAAAGGAAATTATTATAGTTTCCCATATATACATTTTTAATTCCCTACGTCTAATGAAATTATGTAAATACATTAATCATTAAATATACAAATTACAAAATAAAGAATTCCTTGTAGCAATAATTAACAATTCCAGAACACCTGAAGAATTTGAATGAGTAGTATAGTAGAAGCATAAGGCAATCATAGTAGTTCTTTTAAAGAGTTAGATGGTTCATTTCTCTGTAAGGGTTTCCTTATTTATTTAATAAGCTTTTATAACATTATGAATGCTAATAATAGTATTGCAAAAAAATTATATGCTGATATTTCTTTACCAATCTAATATTCTGTTTATAATCAGTTATACATAGATATATTAATAGTACAGAACTGTTTACAGAGACATTATCCATACTTTACAATTAAATTAACATTTAAGAGTCCAATTACTATAATAAATATGATATTAACTTATTCAGTTAGTGACTGACATGGAAATGAAGCTAAAGCTTGGTTCACTTGTATTTTATCCTATTGCTTATCTACGTATAAAGTTACATTATGTTAGTGAGTACAGAAAGACTGTATTGTAGCTTCTTAGAAAGGCTTGATCTATTACAACTCTGTATTCTAAACCACAGAGAGCACACTAGCAATATGAATGACAGAATACCACCTTGGGATCATTGATACATATCAGGAAGAACAAAGAATCACATTTACTGTACTACAAGCAATGATCCAAAGTTCCAAAATGTGTACAAGCTGTGAAAATCAGATGTGACTAATATTATTCCCTTTGTCCAGCAAATAACAGTTTGCCCAAAATTATTTTAAATATAACAATTGGTCATATATGAGAGCTATTACAAATATAGCTTAAAGGGAGTGTGGCTGCCACTAAATGTCCAACTATTAAAGCTAAATTTGCAAATAATAAAGGAAATATGAAAAAAGGTAACAGTTTAGAGTTATTACACAACTCAACAGTCAGTTTAGTTAAGTGTGCAAAGTATGATGGGTAAAACGTCATGATTTTCTACAAAGCTTATAAGAATGTTACTTGTAGTGACCAAGGAGTAATCTAAATAAGTAACATAGTTATTAGTTACGCTATCCAAAGAATTAAGATTATGAGTCTTGTAACCTGTCTCCCAATTTCCAAGACCATAATCACTTATGAGAAAGGGCTTTGGGTAGAGTCACTCAGAAAAAACAAGAGTTCAGACCAGCTGTACCCATTTTCTACTCGTAATCAGAATAAAGCCATCAATACCTTCTATACTTAACATGCATCTAAAATATATTAATCAAGTTTTTGATATAACTTTTTTCCTTATAACCGCATTATCCATTACCCATTACCCAGGCAACTTGGCCAGTCTACATACATAGAATTCACCCACTTCAGACTCAAGAAGACATCTCATATTGTTGGTTATTCAACTTTCTTAATCTACACCCCTATTAATTCACATTCAGAATAATATTTAAATTCAAAATAGTACACTGACACCATTCATGTGTGTGTTTATGTGCGTATGTGAGGGGGGGGGTACAAGGATGAGTTGCTCCATACTTATTGTAGCGTGAGAGAGTATGTGACTGAAGTACAATGACTGCGTGTTATTGGGGCCTTCCATACTTAATAGAGCTATCCTACTGTAAAAAAAAACAGGAGCTCTAATATGAATACTAAAGTAGAAACCAAGGACATTTTTAAAATGCTACTCTAACTTAAAAAGCTAACCAACAATAATGTACTAATAGCTCCAAAGAAAGAAACCATTACTGCAGTGAATGCGACATGAATACAAAAGTTAACATTTCTTTCTAAAAACTGCATTTTTCTTGCCTCCCTCACCATTTATTTTCTCCCCCCCCCTTTTTTTGAGTACGTTGACTCTTTAAGTATAGTTACAGTTCTTTAAAACCCATATCTGCTTTACAGAGCTACTACTGGGACCACTGAAATCCCTGGGCAATCCTCAATCAGCATTGTTTTTCAACTGCAAATGAGGAGCAGAAAAAGAAAAAAGAATGTCTTTATTACAATGTTTCTGCCTGAAGATCTTTCCTGTTTACCCCACAGATGCTTAGTAAATACCTACACTAGTGTATTGTTGTTGCCATTAATATGAGGGTAATGATTTAACTGATTTCATTATGGCTTCTTAAATGATTATCAACATTATACACATACTGAATGAACAACCAATACATATTTCATCTTCAGCTTTCAGGCACCAAACAGTGACAGGTGTTTAACCTCATCATCTTATACCTTTGCAGATTACCACTGTGACCTATCCTAGTTATATTTTTTATGTATTTCATAAAATGGGAATGAAAATGCCCCTTTTACTTTGTTGAAGCATATCAATTTTATTATAACTGTATATATTTAGACTGTAATCACTTCAATAAACATTCACAATTCCATTATAGTAGTGCCTGGTGATTTCCTTATGTAAATTAGATTAACTATTTTTTTTTCCCAGATCATATCTGAAATATTTTTCTTAAAATCATACGCGTTCTAGCCTAAACACCAATGTCACATCATCAATGACATGCCAGTAGTTTATTCTGGTCCCAAAGAATTAATAAACGCTAACTATTTAACTGTATGACTAAACCTAGCTAACTAAAGAAAAACTGCTTAACAAAAAAAAAAAAAAAACAACCACCAACAAATGCTTATAAAACCAACATTTCATAACGAGCCATAAACTGGACAAAACAGAAGAGCAACATTAGCAAAAGGCTCCAAGAATAATCAAATAAACCATAACATACCAGTCACTAGAGGAATATCAAAGGGATTTGCACGTCCTAAAAATAAATCAGTGTGATGCATCCCTTTAGACATTCTATTCATTTGATTTCTTGTTCCTGTCCTCTTCCCTTTCCCCAGAAGGAAGCCACAAACAAGGAAATGCATGTGTACATACCAATGCATTCCCTGCGACTAATTATAATCATCCATGGCTTCCTAACAAAAAGCTAATATACTTACTTATTTCTATATGGATTAAAGTATATGAGATCAAAGGCAGCTAACTTTTATGTGGCAAGGACTATGGATTCTTGAACTTAACTCTTTGGAACATATCAAGGTGAAAATCAAAGTAAGCAAACATTCATAATTATGTTTAGTTTTAGTATTTTATGTAGCACAAGGTAGTGTATGTTCTGACAGGGGCTTACTAGGTGAATGACAGAAAAGTAACACAGATTTAATCTATGAGGTGGAAAGGCACTAGAAATAAGCTTGTGGACACTCGCAGTGAAGAGATTGACAAAACTGGCTTTCCATGCATTCTGTTAACTAAACGGAGTTCTTTTTTTTCCTAATAGACAAGACTCTAATGAAATGATATTAAGCAAAAAGCACAAACAACATTCTACCATAAAACATGAGTCAGAAAATACACATCATCTTCAATTCAAGTATATGACCCATTCAAATTCAAACAGTAAAAGCCCCAGCAGAACTATACAAGCTAGTAATTTTAAATATGTTAAAGAGACTGTATAGTAATGACTACTAACTCAGTAATAAGCTACTTAAAAAAAATTATTGCAGTTAAAAGTAAACTTCTAAGTATTATTAATAAATATCTTATGTTATCAATGTCTACAGGAAAAACAGATGAAAGCAGGTTTGTGAATTCAATATGGTAAAGAGAATACATTAAATATACATACTTGTTTGTCATTTTTAGTTAAGAAAACTCATGCCTTAGTTGAAGCTTTGAGAGTTTTGGTGACATCTTTGTTTTTAAGTTAAGTTTTTTGTTTCTTCTTCCTCACATCAGACAGATTATTTTTTCGGAAGATCTTTTCAAAGTGGAGGATGTTGCCCAGTCCATTTCTTTTGGAATAGAGATTATACTATTGTTTTTGATGAATGAAGTTGCTTCCTTAAGGTTGTTGAAAGTTCTCATATCATTTGAGTACAAAATTCTGATTTTTGCTGGATAAACAAGTTGAGCTTTTATTTTATTTTGTTTAAGAAGTCTCACAAGTGGCCAGATTTTTTTCCTTAGTTCTAACACTCTTGAAGAATATTGTGTATAGGAGCTAGCAAGTTAGGCTGGTGCACGGCAAGAGCACTTGTTAGACCCAAAATCAGAAAAAAGGCCAGCACCAAGGAAGGTTCAAAAGTAGTTTAATAAAACTGAAACTAGACCGGTTTCAGCAGCAAGGCTTTCATCAGTAGTATAGTCAGCAAAAAGCACTTAGTCATCATCTTATATAATGTTCTTTAAGGCATCTATATGACATCACTTCCTGATAAGTCAAAAATGCAAACAAGGCAAAAGTAATTGAAAAATACAATCAAGGCAAAAGTAATTGAAAAATACATAGTTCAGTAAACAAAAAGTTTGCCTGAGTTGCATGCATATCTCCAGATTATAATGAAAAAATCCAAAGAGACACAGTATACTGGTATATCAATGATAATAAACAAACTTAATAAGAAACATACAATAAAGGGTAAATGCCCAAAATAAACCCGAAACAAAAGTCAGGTTATAAGAATTCTGGTGTTGAATACCAGCCACAGTATCCTAAAATGAGCTGAAATGCAAAAACCTAAGCAATGCAACCTGATAAGAAATAAGTACATATACGTAATGCAAGTGATGGTTAATTACAAATTATAATTTATCATTTAATCCAGGAGGAAAAGCCCCCAAGTTTAATGATCCACCTTTTCCTTTGGTATTTAGGATATCATGCCAACCTGTTTTAAAAGATCGATTCCCTATGATATGATCAATGATGGTGAATGTAAATTTGGCAGTGGGATGTTTGATAACATGTCTATATAGTGCATTAGTTAATCTTCTGTTTCTAATGTCACCAAGGTGTTCAGAGATCCTGACACGAAACTGTCTAGACGTTTGGCCAATATAAAATGCATGACATGTACATGTGGCAAGATAAATAATCCAGTCTGAACTGCAGTTACCAAAAAACTGTATGTCGTATATTTGTCCAGTGTTCCTACTAGTGAAAGAAGTAGTTTTGAAAATATAGTTACAAAAACTGCAATGTCCACATGGATAAATGCCTGAAAGTTTATCTCCAGTAAGTGTTCTTTGAGTTAGAGTGTGGTCCATGACCCTGGTTTTTTTATAGTGTGAAAATAAATTCCCTAAAGTTTTGCCTTTCCTATAGGAAAAATAACATCGTTCTCCGAGATAATCTTCCAACAATGGATGAGAATTCAATATATTCCAATGAGTATTAATAATATTTACTAAATTGGCACTATTCCTGCCATAAGTGGTAACAAATCTACATACATCTGATTCCTCATTATGAGTTTTAGTATTGTATTGGAGAAGAGAATCCCTGGATTTAGCATTACTAAATTGGACTGCTGACTCAATAGTACGAGTGGAATAACCTCTGGACAAAAATCTCTTGGTTAGATCCATTTGATGACTCTGAAGATCATCCACTGAAGAACAAATCCTTTTCATCCGCACAATCTGTGATTTCGGTATGTTCTGAATAATATGTTTCGGATGGAAACTATCAGCATGTAGAAGGGTATTATATTGTGAGAATTTTCTGTGTACGGACGTTCTAAGAGTGTTATCCTCCTGTCGAATTAAATTGACATCCAAATAACTGATTGCACTCCTATTATATTCCACAGTGAATTCAATACCCCAGATGTTCCCATTCAAATGTTGAATAAATTCCTGGAGGTATTCCTCACCTCCTTTCCATATAAGCCAACAGTCGTCCAGGTATCTTCTCCATATATCAATCTCAGGTAGATATATGTTATGCAAAGGGTCATATAAAATCATATCTTCCATGTAGCCCATAAAAAGATCAGCATAAATGGGTGCAAAGGATGCACCCATAGCCGTACCCTGTACTTGCCAATAGCAGTTTTGTTGGAAATAAAAAACATTTTTAGTTAGAATGTGTTCAGCCATACACAACAATAAGGTGTTCATCCCTGGGGGGTATAAATTGGTTTTATTTAGCCAGTATTCCAAGGCATTAATACTTGCCCAATGAGGGATGCTGGTATAAAGCGAGGATACATCAAGGGTACACATAAGCCATTCAGGGTCCAATTGAGACTCGGAGACTATCTGCAAAAATTCAGTCATGTCCTTGATTCTTGCTCTAACACATGTTAACAGTGGTTTCAATTTTTCAGTTAGAAAAACAGACAAGGGTTCAGTGAGTGACCCAATGCCAGATACAATCGGTCTGCCTGGTGGCTGATCAATGGACTTATGAATCTTAGGAAGTAGATAAAGTTGTTGTTTACAGGATCCTTAACCGTCAAATGAGTTTTGGTTTTATCAGAGATAATTCCAGATTCTACAGCCTTTTCCAAAAATTCATTAATTTCCAAGGCAAAACCTGGAGTAGGATCAATCTCCATCTTCATGTAATGATGATGGTTGGAAAGTTGTCTAAGACCTTCATTCACATAATACTCAGTATCCATCACCACCACCGCACCCCTTTGTCGGCAGAAATAATAACAATATCCGTATTATTTCTGAGTTGTGTGAGTGCTATTTGTTCCTTCCTAGACATGTTATGCTTTATAGTGTCAACAGAACCCAAATTGAAGTGTATATCCTTTATAACCGCCTGCTGGAAAACAGCAACATGTTTATCCATGGGAGGGTTAAATGTAGATTTGTGAAATCTAAAATCAGATGATCTTTGAGCATTGTCAGTTTGATCTTGTTGTTGAAAAAATAATTTCAAGTTAATTTTCCTACAAAAATCCATTGTATCAGAAACCAAAATACTTTCATCAGTGAAAAAAACAGGTATAAAACCAAGGCCTTTATTAAGAAGGGAATATTGATCATCAGTCAAAATATGACTTGAAATATTTAAAACATTAGTACATGAATGATTTACTTCACTATCGACATGAAGAGCTCTTCTAAGTTTTTGACCTCTGTGTTTCCTTCCTGCCCTGTGTTTTTTCCCCCTAAAGGGACCTCAGTCCTTCGACCCCTTTTAGCATTTGGAGAATCACCAATAATAGGTGTCTCAGTATCAGTAGTCGAAGAATCCTCACCAGAGGTAATAAAACTAGGCCCAGTCTTTTTTAAAATAGATCTTGGTCTTTTTTTGCGTATAAATGAAGCATTCTTGGTACCATGAGCAAACCTCACACCCCTTTGTGAATCAAATTGTTTGCCCCTATCATAATCTTCCTTATCCCGGGCAAATTTATGCAATTTCTTTTTCTTAAGGTTATTTTCCAAAATAGAGATTTCTTTAGATAATTTGCCAAGACAACCCTGAAAACTAGCCTCATGTTCAAACCGTTTCAGGTTGTTACATGTTTTTTCTACTTCAGTAATATTACTCTGTATTGTTCTCTCATAGAAAGAGGCCAAAATATTAACTCTAATCATGGCAGCCTCCTGTTGTGCTTGTTGCCAATCTTTCAACAGAGTTTCATCCGGTGTGCCCACTAGTGGTTGGATTTTACATCTCAATCCTCTAGGGGATATATTCTGTATTTGGTAAGCTTTAAACAATTTACTGTGCCAAATGTTTGTTCTAAGCATCTTAATTTGTTTACCTAATTGAAAGAATAAGTTTTCGCAACCGTCAACTGGATCCATGATTACCAAATCCACCTTTTCTGTATGTTCAGTTCCTATGCCAAAAATTTTTAAGTCATCCTTGTCGGAGCATAAACCAGATAACAATTTACTGAGATCCATGACAATAAGTTGCAATGAACCGGAGGAAGAAGATATAAAAAATAAAAAATAAAAATGAACCCTGAAAAGATTCTTTTATTCTTAAGGGTTGAATTGGCAAATCACGAATAAGTCCAAAAAAGAAAATCACAATCAGAGTCACAAAGAAGTTGAAGCCAGAATAAATGGCAAATGTAACCCTATATATAGGGGAATAATTAACCCTAGCACCTAGGCAAAAATGCTATACAGACCAAAAAAGTCAAAGGCCTGTAATGTCTAAAATGCAATGTTCTGAGTAATGCACAACCCACAGTTGTTCAGAGGTGGTTAAATCCATATGGAGTATACCAATATGTAATGAATTTAAGCCAGACACACTTATGCACCTTATTTAAATCAGATAACAATATTAAGAAATCAATAATTGTTCAATACAGTCCTCAGATGAAATTGTTATCAAAGGTATAAATGTACAGATGATTATTGTCAGCACTGTATACCCAGCAATTATTCTAAAAGAAGACCTGAGTGCAACACTGGGCAAACAAAACAAAAGCCCTCAAAATATGTGACCAATATTGACTCAAATGTGAAACAAAACATGAACCAGTAGGAACATAGGAATGAACAGATATAAGCAATAATATTGTATCAACCTAGTGTATATAACAATGGCTAGTTCATCATAATCAAATGAAATAAAATAAAATTATGCACATATTACAAACTGAGCACCCATACATGAAATGTCCTTGAAAAATAGCAATGTTGTATTATGCTACAACAGTACTCAGAAATCCAGTATATAAAAAAAAGCGACTAGGCAAAATAATATGAAATATACACGTGTTATAAACTAAGAACACATCCATGAAAAGTCCTGAAAAAATGGCACTGTTATATTGTGCTACAACAGTTCTCTAAAGTCCAGTATTCAAGAAAAACGACTTAACAACATCTTCCAGACAGTTAAATGATTGTCGCAGAAAAATTCTTCATTATGGTAAAACAATTACCAATGAAAATTAATCCAAAAATAGATGTCAAGAACAGTACCTGGAAAGATGAAGTTTGAAATGTATTAGGACCCTTAAAAAGTTGTTCCAAACAATGTCCCAAAAGGCCAAATCGATCCTCGAAGTCCTGATATGTCCAAAAACAGTATGGAGACCACAACGACCTTGAAAAACAAATCCCAATCCGAAAGATGGTGGAAAAACACTTGCAACCACGTGTAAACGAAAACGATAAACTCAACAGCGTTAATGCATCCAATATACTCACTTATTAACTTAGATAAACATGATAATCCAACAAAACCAAAAGGATGACCAAAAGTCAATCCTTTAAAAGCGATGTAGATGCCATGCATCCGAAAATAACGATGTCCAGGATGAAAAATCCTAAGCAATCCACAAAAAAGATGACTACC
Source organism: Protopterus annectens (assembly GCF_019279795.1). Taxonomy (NCBI): domain Eukaryota; kingdom Metazoa; phylum Chordata; order Ceratodontiformes; family Protopteridae; genus Protopterus; species Protopterus annectens. The sequence continues at coordinate 1,958,024,150 of NC_056733.1, forward strand.
TGAATGGTAGAACTCCCAAACGCCAACAGCCAGCACAAACAAAAATCAATGTTGTGTATAGGAGCTAGCAAGTTAGGCTGGTGCACGGCAAGAGCACTTGTTAGACCCAAAATCAGAAAAAAGGCCAGCACCAAGGAAGGTTCAAAAGTAGTTTAATAAAACTGAAACTAGACCGGTTTCAGCAGCAAGGCTTTCATCAGTAGTATAGTCAGCAAAAAGCACTTAGTCATCATCTTATATAATGTTTATTATCATTGATATACCAGTATACTGTGTCTCTTTGGATTTTTTCATTATAATCTGGAGATATGCATGCAACTCAGGCAAACTTTTTTGTTTACTGAACTATGTATTTTTCAATTACTTTTGCCTTGATTGTATTTTTCAATTACTTTTGCCTTGTTTGCATTTTTGACTTATCAGGAAGTGATGTCATATAGATGCCTTAAAGAACATTATATAAGATGATGACTAAGTGCTTTTTGCTGACTATACTACTGATGAAAGCCTTGCTGCTGAAACCAGTCTAGTTTCAGTTTTATTAAACTACTTTTGAACCTTCCTTGGTGCTGGCCTTTTTTCTGATTTTGGGTCTAACAAGTGCTCTTGCCGTGCACCAGCCTAACTTGCTAACTCCTATACACAGCATTGATTTTCGTTTGTGCTGGCTGTTGGCGTTTGGGAGTTCTACCATTCAGGTAGTCATCTTTTTTGTGGATTGCTTAGGATTTTTCATCCTGGACATCGTTATTTTCGGATGCATGGCATCTACATCGCTTTCTTTTTAAAGGATTGACTTTTGGTCATCCTTTTTTGGTTTTGTTGGATTATCATGTTTATCTAAGTTAATAAGTGAGTATATTGGATGCATTAACGCTGTTGAGTTTATCGTTTTTGTTTACACGTGGTTGCAAGTGTTTTTCCACCATCTTTCGGATTGGGATTTGTTTTTCAAGGTCGTTGTGGTCTCCATACTGTTTTTGGACATATCAGGACTTCGAGGATCGATTTGGCCTTTTGGGACATTGTTTGGAACAACGTTTTAAGGGTCCTAATACATTTCAAACTTCATCTTTCCAGGTACTGTTCTTGACATCTATTTTTGGATTAATTTTCATTGGTAATTGTTTTACCATAATGAAGAATTTTTCTGCGACAATCATTTAACTGTCTGGAAGATGTTGTTAAGTCGTTTTTTCTTGAATACTGGACTTTAGAGAACTGTTGTAGCACAATATAACAGTGCCATTTTTTCAGGACTTTTCATGTATGTGTTCTTAGTTTATAACACGTGTATATTTCATATTATTTTGCCTAGTCGTTTTCTTTTTTATATACTGGATTTCTGAGTACTGTTGTAGCATAATACAACATTGCTATTTTTTCAAGGACATTTCATGTATGGGTGCTCAGTTTGTAATATGTGCATAATTTTATTTTATTTCATTTGATTATGATGAACTAGCCATTGTTATATACACTAGGTTGATACAATATTATTGCTTATATCTGTTCATTCCTATGTTCCTACTGGTTCATGTTTTGTTTCACATTTGAGTCAATATTGGTCACATATTTTGAGGGCTTTTGTTTTGTTTGCCCAGTGTTGCACTCAGGTCTTCTTTTAGAATAATTGCTGGGTATACAGTGCTGACAATAATCATCTGTACATTTATACCTTTGATAACAATTTCATCTGAGGACTGTATTGAACAATTATTGATTTCTTAATATTGTTATCTGATTTAAATAAGGTGCATAAGTGTGTCTGGCTTAAATTCATTACATATTGGTATACTCCATATGGATTTAACCACCTCTGAACAACTGTGGGTTGTGCATTACTCAGAACATTGCATTTTAGACATTACAGGCCTTTGACTTTTGGTCTGTATAGCATTTTGCCTAGGTGCTAGGGTTAATTATTCCCCTATATATAGGGTTACATTTGCCATTTATTCTGGCTTCAACTTCTTTGTGACTCTGATTGTGATTTTCTTTTTGGACTTATTCGTGATTTGCCAATTCAACCCTTAAGAATAAAAGAATCTTTTCAGGGTTCATTTTATTTTTTATTTTAACATCTTCTTCCTCCGGTTCATTGCAACTTATTGTCATGGATCTCAGTAAATTGTTATCTGGTTTATGCTCCGACAAGGATGACTTAAAATTTTGGCATAGGAACTGAACATACAGAAAAGGTGGATTTGGTAATCATGGATCCAGTTGACGGTTGAAAACTTATTCTTTCAATTAGGTAAACAAATTAAGATGCTTAGAACAAACATTTGGCACAGTAAATTGTTTAAAGCTTACCAAATACAGAATATATCCCCTAGAGGATTGAGATGTAAAATCCAACCACTAGTGGGCACACCGGATGAAACTCTGTTGAAAGATTGGCAACAAGCACAACAGGAGGCTGCCATGATTAGAGTTAATATTTTGGCCTCTTTCTATGAGAGAACAATACAGAGTAATATTACTGAAGTAGAAAAACATGTAACAACCTGAAACGGTTTGAACATGAGGCTAGTTTTCAGGGTTGTCTTGGCAAATTATCTAAAGAAATCTCTATTTTGGAAAATAACCTTAAGAAAAAGAAATTGCATAAATTTGCCCGGGATAAGGAAGATTATGATAGGGGCAAACAATTTGATTCACAAAGGGGTGTGAGGTTTGCTCATGGTACCAAGAATGCTTCATTTATATGCAAAAAGACCAAGATCTATTTTAAAAAAGACTGGGCCTAGTTTTATTACCTCTGGTGAGGATTCTTCGACTACTGATACTGAGACACCTATTATTGGTGATTCTCCAAATGCTAAAAGGGGTCAAGGACTGAGGTCCCTTTAGGGGAAAAACACAGGGCAGGAAGGAAACACAGAGGTCAAAAACTTAGAAGAGCTCTTCATGTCGATAGTGAAGTAAATCATTCATGTACTAATGTTTTAAATATTTCAAGTCATATTTTGACTGATGATCAATATTCCCTTCTTAATAAAGGCCTTGGTTTTATACCTGTTTTTTTCACTGATGAAAGTATTTTGGTTTCTGATACAATGGATTTTTGTAGGAAAATTAACTTGAAATTATTTTTTCAACAACAAGATCAAACTGACAATGCTCAAAGATCATCTGATTTTAGATTTCACAAATCTACATTTAACCCTCCCATGGATAAACATGTTGCTGTTTTCCAGCAGTAGGTTATAAAGGATATACACTTCAATTTGGGTTCTGTTGACACTATAAAGCATAACATGTCTAGGAAGGAACAAATAGCACTCACACAACTCAGAAATAATACGGATATTGTTATTATTTCTGCCGACAAAGGGTGGTGGTGATGGATACTGAGTATTATGTGAATGAAGGTCTTAGACAACTTTCCAACCATCATCATTACATGAAGATGGAGATTGATCCTACTCCAGGTTTTGCCTTGGAAATTAATGAATTTTTGGAAAAGGCTGTAGAATCTGGAATTATCTCTGATAAAACCAAAACTCATTTGACGGTTAAGGATCCTGCGAAACAACAACTTTATCTACTTCCTAAGATTCATAAGTCCATTGATCAGCCACCAGGCAGACCGATTGTATCTGGCATTGGGTCACTCACTGAACCCTTGTCTGTTTTTCTAACTGAAAAATTGAAACCACTGTTAACATGTGTTAGAGCAAGAATCAAGGACACGACTGAATTTTTGCAGATAGTCTCCGAGTCTCAATTGGACCCTGAATGGCTTATGTGTACCCTTGATGTATCCTCGCTTTATACCAGCATCCCTCATTGGGCAGTATTAATGCCTTGGAATACTGCCTAAATAAAACCAATTTATACCCCCCAGGGATGAACACCTTATTGTTGTGTATGGCTGTACATATTCTAACTAAAATGTTTTTATTTCCAACAAAACTGCTATTGGCAAGTACAGGTACGGCTATGGGTGCATCCTTTGCACCCATTTATGCTGATCTTTTATGGGCTACATGGAAGATATGATTTTATATGACCCTTTGCATAACATATATCTACCTGAGATTGATATATGGAGAAGATACCTGGACGACTGTTGGCTTATATGGAAAGGAGGTGAGGAATACCTCCAGGAATTTATTCAACATTTGAATGGGAACATCTGGGGTATCGAATTCACTGTGGAATATAATAGGAGTGCAATCAGTTATTTGGATGTCAATTTAATTCGACAGGAGGATAACACTCTTAGAACGTCCGTACACAGAAAATTCTCACAATATAATACCCTTCTACATGCTGATAGTTTCCATCCGAAACATATTATTCGAACATACCGAAATCACAGTTTGTGCGGATGAAAAGGATTTGTTCCTCAGTGGATGATCTTCAGAGTCATCAAATGGATCTAACCAAGAGATTTTTGTCCAGAGGTTATTCCACTCGTACTATTGAGTCAGCAGTCCAATTTAGTAATGCTAAATCCAGGGATTCTCTTCTCCAATACAATACTAAAACTCATAATGAGGAATCAGATGTATGTAGATTTGTTACCACTTATGGCAGGAATAGTGCCAATTTAGTAAATATTATTAATACTCATTGGAATATATTGAATTCTCATCCATTGTTGGAAGATTATCTCGAGAACGATGTTATTTTTCCTATAGGAAAGGCAAAACTTTAGGAATTTATTTTCACACTATAAAAACCAGGGTCATGGACCACACTCCAACTCAAAGAACACTTACTGGAGATAAACTTTCAGGCATTTATCCATGTGGACATTGCAGTTTTGTAACTATATTTTCAAAACTACTTCTTTCACTAGTAGGAACACTGGACAAATATCGACATACAGTTTTTTGGTAACTGCAGTTCAGACTGGATTATTTATCTTGCCACATGTACATGTCATGCATTTTATATTGGCCAAACGTCTAGACAGTTTCGTGTCAGGATCTCTGAACACCTTGGTGACATTAGAAACAGAAGATTAACTAATGCACTATATAGACATGTTATCAAACATCCCACTGCCAAATTTACATTCACCATCATTGATCATATCATAGGGAATCGATCTTTTAAAACAGGTTGGCATGATATCCTAAATACCAAAGAAAAAGGTGGATCATTAAACTTGGGGGCTTTTCCTCCTGGATTAAATGATAAATTATAATTTGTAATTAACCATCACTTGCATTACGATATGTACTTATTTCTTATCAGGTTGCATTGCTTAGGTTTTGCATTTCAGCTCATTTTAGGATACTGTGGCTGGTATTCAACACCAGAATTCTTATAACCTGACTTTTGTTTCGGGTTTATTTTTGGGCATTTACCCTTTATTGTATGTTTCTTATTAAGTTTGTTTATTATCATTGATATACCAGTATACTGTGTCTCTTTGGATTTTTTCATTATAATCTGGAGATATGCATGCAACTCAGGCAAACTTTTTTGTTTACTGAACTATGTATTTTTCAATTACTTTTGCCTTGATTGTATTTTTCAATTACTTTTGCCTTGTTTGCATTTTTGACTTATCAGGAAGTGATGTCATATAGATGCCTTAAAGAACATTATATAAGATGATGACTAAGTGCTTTTTGCTGACTATACTACTGATGAAAGCCTTGCTGCTGAAACCGGTCTAGTTTCAGTTTTATTAAACTACTTTTGAACCTTCCTTGGTGCTGGCCTTTTTTCTGATTTTGACTCTTGAAGAATAGTCGTTATCAAATCTTTTTTTGATTTTGCTTGTATGTTAAGGGACTTTTTCTTCAAGTATAAGATCTTTATCCAAATATGATAGGAATGTAACTACTATAGATCAAGGAGGTGCAGTAGGTGTGGAAGGAATTGATTTTCCTGTGGCTCTATGTGCTCTCTCTATTCCATTTCATAGACCTTCTTTTAAGTCTAGTATTTCAGGAAGCCAAGAATTTAATAATAAAACAATGTCCTCACCTTCTGATTTTTCAGGGAGTCTAAAATGTTCATGTTTGTTCTCCTTTCTCTATTCTCCAGGTCATCTATTTTGTTGATTAACCAGGTGTTTTGCTTTAAGAGGAATTCACATTGATTCTCTTCTTCCTTAAGTCTCCCACCAATATGTGAAGTTTCAATGCCCATCATTTTAGTTTGTTGTTGTTGTAACATTTCCTTAAGGACATCAGTATGTTTTTGGCAATTTTCAGAATGGGAATTTTTTGAGTTGTTATTTCCACACAGATGAGATAATCTCCAGGATATTTTGACAGGAAAATATTGATGAATCCACTTCAAAGTTGGTATATTTATAGTTTGGAGGACACATTACATGTTTTTGTTTTGTTTTTGTTAAATAGAATGAGTATTTTCCTGGATTCTAGTATAGTTTTGTGGAGCTCAAAAAAGTTGCTGCTAACAGTTGGCCACTTAGGCTCCGCCCTCAAGGTGGTGTATTTGTGAGGGTTAAACACTATTATCAGAGCTAGTGTGGTGTATAGTTATACTTTGAATTATATCTAATGGATGAGATGATTAGCTGTGTAAGGCCATATAAGTTAATACTGGAATTGGGAAAGTTGGAGGTAATGCTTTGCTGGTCAGTATTTACATCTTTCCATATAATTCTTCATTCAGAATTGTATTGGATATCCACAGTAGGCTGCCTTCCAAAGGGTTTATATTGTTTCTAGGGATTATAGAAAGCAATGATACAAAGATTTTTTTTTTTTTTTTTGGTATTTAATTTTTGGTATGATATGAGTATTCTGGCACTGTCTAATTTGGAGTACTGCTGTTCAAAGGATTTAGTTTGTATAAATTGCGTATAAGAAGGCTATACCCCCATCTTTTTTGGGGGAGGTGAGATTGGTCTGTTCTTATGATATCATACCAAGGAGGATATATTTAGGTGTGTTTTATGTTGAGCTTTAGCCAGATTTTGGTATCTGACAGAAAATCTCGAGAATATTGGACCATCCATGTATGAAGATCTGAGATTTTATTACCTGTATTATGGATGCTTAATGAGACCATGTTTAGTTTTTGTTTTTCTAGTGCAGTATCTTTTAGTATTGGGGTTAGGGCGTGATTTGTTATGGGTGATTGGCAGGTCCTGGATTTGGGTGAATATCTCCACATTGTGATATTTTATAAGAGTACAGGTATGATATCAGTGCTCCTTTCGATGCAATTTTTATTTTTCCTTTTTGGTTTGGATGAGTGTGAAAGTATTCACAAGTTCTGTATTTGTAGCAGAGATTGGCAGTGTTTTTGAAAGGTTATTGTGCAATTATAGACTTCTGTAGTGTATGGCTGCTGGATAGTGAGCAGGTCATGCATTTGACTGCTGTACAGTAGTCTGTAAAGTGAAATAGCTGGGTGAGAAAGAAAGTTTAGTAGACAATCTTGGCAACAGAGACAAAAAGGACAAAAAGGATAGCATTCACTCTTTTTATATACCTACTCTAAGGGAGATTAAAACTATTTATTATTATTTATTTATTTATTTCATTTTGATGACTAGGGAAGTCCACTGGGCCTAAAAAGAGTCTGTTTTCAGTGGAGGCCCGGGGAGAAATGCTCCAGTAAGAATGACAAACATATTAGCATATAAATATATCAAGTAAAGAAGTCATACAGCTTTATGCAGAATTCTACAGTAAAAAATGTTTACATTCTGCAGTAATAATAAAATCTAACAACTGTACAGTCTAAGAGTCATTAACAGTAAATTACAACTGAAATTTTACATTCCACAATAATAGTAGTAAAAATCTAGCAACAGAGCAGTCTAAAACTAGAGAAATGATAAGCAAAATGACAGTGAGAGGAGCTTCATAGGGAGAGAGATGAAATTACATAGCCAAACTGGAAGTAAAGCTCTCTCAGCCATGACTGTGCTAGACAATGAAGAGGAGAAGGTAAACATCTGCACTACACCTCAAGCAACACATAGCCCTACAAAACCCACACCATCAACACCCACACATAGTAACATGAAACCCACATATGTGGAGACCCTTAACATTAACCTACCCAAGCAATGAGGACCTCCGAAATTGAAAAGCAAACACCAATCACAACATGACACATAGCTCACAACACCAGTGTGTCACCCAAAAACAGCCCCTAAGGTAAGACAACGTACCAAACACTTTAGTCACAGGTGACTCTATAGTCAGGTACACTGATGTCCCACTTGCCAGACTGAACAAGGATAAAATTACAGTCAGCTGCCTGTCGGGTGCCAGGATCTACCACATAACACATGCACTCAAGTCACTCCACAACAAGTACAAATATGGTGCTGTCATTGTCCATATTGGAGTGAATGATCTGAGACGTACCTCCCTGGACTACATGAAAAGAGACATGGAGGAGCTCTCCGATCTTGTAGCCCAGGCAGGTATGACCCTAGCCCTGAGTAGCATCCTGCCATCACCTAGAATGATACCACAGTACAAAGACAAAATGATTGACTTCAACAATTGGCTAAGCTTCTGGTGTCATTCTAAGGGGATCCAGTATCTGTCTGCCTGGGATGACATGACCGACAGACCACAGTGTTTTGTCAAAGATGAACTGCACCTGTCGCCATTGGGATTCCGGATACTGGCTAAGGCTCTTGCCACCCCTATAGTGCCTTTTTTAGGCAAGGTTCAAATGACAAATTCACCACTGTAACAGGTACAAGCAAGCAAAATCTGAGGGTAATGCTACTCAATGCTAGAAGACTAAACCTCAAAATGCACACACTCAAGGCACTCCTTAAAATGGAGAACATCGACATCTGTGCAGTGACAGAGACCCAGTTCAAGGCTCCAGAAAGCACCCCTGCATTACCAGACTATAATTGATACCACACCTTTCAGCCACCTAACCTGGACCAAAACACTAAAGGTGGAGGCGTGTCCATATTCATCAAGGATATCCACACCTCCAGGTTAGTTGCTCAGCATAACGCATCCGAGATTATTCAAGTGCAAATAACTCTGGGCAAGACCGCAATCCAAATTGTAACTTGCTACAGATCCCCCACCATGCCCCAGGATTCCCACTCCTCATTTCTTGATACACTGGAAAATATTAGGGTACAACCCAACACCCTAATAATGAGCAATTTCAACTACCCCACCATTAACTGGAAAAACGACTCATGCACCAACTCTTTTTGCTCAGCGTTTTCTGGAATTCATAAATTCCAAGGCCTTGGATCAACTTATCCACACCCCCACCAGGGGCAGCAATATCCTAGACCTGATCATTACCAACATGAGCAACTGGTGTTCCATACCAGAAGTCAATTCCTCGTTGGTCAGATCTGACTGCAAGCTAATCAGCCTAGACATCCACATCCCATCCCCACCCCCCCATTAGGGAAACCACTGTAAAAAATAATTCTCCAAAGCCAACTTCAATCTTCTTAAGACAGAAGTGGCAAACTTCACGATACCCATGCAGATGTACAATAGAGGTACAACTGCTGAATCCTACACAAATGCACTTTATAAGCACTTACACAAGTGGATCATGCTGTCCCTAACAGAACCACAATGCTATCCTCCAAAAAAAGGAAGCCAATCTAGTGGTTCCCTGCCATAAACAAACTCTACAATAGAAGAAAGAAACTGTTGCAAAAAAGAATAAAATTCCATGACTGAAAGAATTCCTTGGTCAGCCTCAGTAAGAAGCTGAGATCCCTCATAAAATCCTCCAAACCTAGTTATGAAAACAAAATCGCCACTGATTCTAAAGACAACCACAAAGCATTCTATAGCTATGTCAAGAATCTCAATGGCAAAACTCAAATCTGCTCTAAGTTGCAGCACAATGGCACTAAATATACAGAACCAACTGATATTGCCAACATCCTGGCAGATAGGTTCAGTGCTAACTTTACCCCCACCCCCTAAAGGGCCCATCTCTATACCAGAAGAATGCAAAGTTCCTGTAATCACAGCTGCACAGGTAAAAAACACACTCTCCAAAGCCAAGAACACAGCATCCATGGGACCTGACAACATCTTAGGCTGTGTTCTACATGAACTACTGAATGAACTGGCACCCCACATAAGCACCATGTTCAATCATAGCCTCACCTCAGGCTTTTTGCCCACTGAATAATGCACAGAGATGGTTATCCCACTCCACAAAGGGGGAGCCACCCCAGACCCTGTGAACTACTGCCCCATTAGCCAAACAAGCTGGTCTGCAAGGCCATGGAACGTATCATCATGGAACATATAAACAAAGACATTAGTAATCTCCAAACTCTGGACCCCACCCAGTTTGGGTTTGTAAAAGGCATATCATGTCTCCTAAACCTGATTGACTTCTTTGAAGCAATCACCAAAGCCGTAGACAAGGGTAAGGTGGTTCACACAGCCTATCTAGATCTCGCCATGGCTTTTGACACCATCTCCCACTCTGGAATTATAGATAAACTTACTAAACTAGGTATAAATCCCTATGTCACAAGATGGGTTGCCAACTGGCTCACTGACAGAACCCACACTGTAAATGTAGCAGATTCCAAATCCGACTTCAGACCAGTGACAAGTGGAGTACCACAGGGTTCAGTCCTGGGTCCTCTCCTGTTTGGTATGTAATTTTCTGAAGTACAGGCTAACATAGAAGGTCTTTGGCTAACTAAGTTCACAGATTACTGCAAACAAGGAGCCATAACTGAAACTCCTAATGATGTGGACATCCTACAAAAGGGCCTCACTGAGACAGATGCCTGGTGTCAAAGCCATGACCTCAAGCTCAATGCCAAAAAGTGCATTGTCATCCCCTTTGGTAAAAACTCTGTACCCATGAGCTACCACATAGGTGGTAGTCTACTTAACGCCAAAAGTATGGTAAGAGACATTGGGACACAGGTGGACAAGAGACCTTGGGACACAGGTGGACAGTAGTCTCTCCTTTTACAGTCACATCACCACAGTAGTCAGGAAATCCATCTATGTGGCACACCTCATTACAAAAGATTTCTCATCCTGGAAAAAAAAGGTTATTGTTCCCCTCTACTTGTCACTCATTAGACCCATTATTGAGTACAACGCCTCTTTTGGTATGTACCTCACAAGACATCTACAACAACTGGAAAGGCCACAGAAATACCTCACAAAGAGGTTTACTGGCCTCAAACAGATGCCCTACGCAGATCGTGTCAAAAAACTCCAGCTTTACTCTGTCGCATATCGCCTACTCAGAGGCAATCTCTGCCTAACATACAAAGCTATGTCAAACCCAGAGCTTTTGGACATGCTCCACTTAAAGAAATCCAAATCCCTCTGAGCTACACGCTCTCGTGACCTAAACCTTGTCACCACAATAAACAGAACATGCTGGAGGGATAGATTCCTGTTTCAGAGACTTCCCATACTCTGGAACAAACTACCTATCTATATCAAACAAAGCTCCTCGTTAGCACTCTTCAAGAAAAATCTTGATGATTGGATGGGAAATAAGAAATGCACCCCGGGGATCACCTCTGTGGCTCTGCTCGACAGGGGCACAGGAAAATCATTTTCTTGTGTGGCGAAAGCCAGGGTACCTTTTTGGCTAGGCTTGTATAGGCCCTAGGGCTGATAGCCTAGTACCTGCCTATGAACCTATGAACCTATGATAGACGGGTGTAGCTATTAAGTGGAGTATGTTTAAGAAGAGTATATGTATGTGTGTTTGAATGGAGAAAGCAGTGGTGACAGACATTTAGAGGGTAAAGAAGGATTTGTTCTGTAGAACAGTGTGGAATATTAGTACTTGTATTGGTGGGATTCTACATGTGTGAGACGAGAGGAAAGATCAGACTATGGGTGGAGTGGGAGGTGCTTTTCAGAGCGCATAAGTGTGGGAGGAGAGTTTATAATGGATGAAAAAGATGACTGGATGTATTTAAGTGAAGAAATAAGAACTGTTGGTCATGTGCTTGGGGGTGGAGTTTTTGATCAAATAGAAGAAAAAAGGGAAGACGTGGAAATTGGGGGTAGGGTAGGAGGCCTGAACAGAGTGTGGGCACACAGAATAGGTTCAAACTCCAAGAAACAAATTGCCTGCCAGAAACAATCAGTATAGAGGCATTCTGTATGAGCTGCTAGTAAGACTGTACTATTATTCAGACTTCTGCCTTTCTTTTAATAAAGTCAGAGTTGTTTTTGCAGTTGCCAGTACTCAATTGAAGTTTTTGCTTAGCCTAGTCAGGGCTCTGTTATATTTTTTTTCCTCTAGACTCTGGCATATCTAGGAATTGAAACGAAACAGCAGCCTATGATTAAGCCACAACTATAACCAGTAAAATGAAATGAAAAAAACATCCAGGGAAAACGAAGCATTTTGTTGTGCTTTTATTCCAACTTGCAGAACAACTCAATGAAAAGCATAAACTCAGATAATCTACACGTTTTTCGTCACAGTAGCTGTAACGTCTTCAGATAATGACATTACTGAATCAGTCTTTATTTAAACACATTGGTTTCCCGCTAAAAACATTCCAACCTATCAGGCTTGAACAAAACCATTTGAATGACATTCACAAATACCTCGTTAAAAATTTAAAGCTCCCATTACGTACCAAAAAAAAACTTTTTTATAGTCTTAAATAAATACTAAAAACTTGTCAGTATTAAAAACTTAATTTCAATGATACATCATCAGAAAACTTGAGTTAAAAACATGTTAAATAACATAGTTTAAAAACGTAGTTTAAAAACCATAATATATTAATTTAAAATATGCATTTGCTGTTACATTAAGAAGTGTTCATGCTCCCTCTTGTGGCCAAACATATGCACCACTATTAAACACAATGAAAAGAAAGAGATAGAGAAAGTATTCTAACATTTTTTCTTTTACAATTTAGCAGCTCTCATTTTTAACAAAGATTTAATAGAGATGGTCTCATTTAGGCCAGCGGGAGATGCTGCCTCCAGTGTCAATTGCCACCACATTTCTTTGTATTCAATCCTCTCCTCCCAAAGGCCCCCTCTGATTTCTTTTTTCACCCCCTTAAGGACAAAAAAGGAGAATTTTTCCTCTCCACATTCCATACTACGTTTGTACATGGCATTGGTTTCTTTTTTCATTTTTGATGTCATTTAAATGTTCGTAGATCCTTCTTTTTAGTTTTCTTTCTGTTTTTCCAATGTAGAAAGACCCGCAAACCTCACATGTAACCAAATAAACCAATCCAAAAGATTCGCAATTAAAAAAATCCCTTACTTGTCAGCAATCTACCTCTACTACTTAAATTGGTTTCACTTTTATTTATTACATATTTGCACTGACTACAATGTCCACATCTAAAAGTGCCTATTCTTTGTCTGTTATTGTTTTCTGTAACATTCTCTAACAAGTTTTTTAGATTTACTGAATTACTATACACAAATCTTATATCACTCGATGGAAGCCCTTTTAGGTCTGTAATACTTATAAACCTTGACCATTCTTTTTCAATAATTTTCCTAATATGTGGGGTACTCACATTAAATTCCAAAACCATGGCATGGTTGAAATCTTTAGGTATTGATTTCCATTATCAAGTTCTTTGGTGTTGTTTTTATCATTCACGTCCCCTAAAATCGGTTTAAAGTGTGAGTACCTTTTCAAGCTCACTTCTTTCCTCAACCCTTTCAGCATTTTCTCAGGGTAACTTCTTTCCCTAAACATCTTAGTGAGGAAATCTATCTCATTGTTGAATTCACATTTCTCTGATGTCATTCGGCTTCCTCTGACAAATTTCCCTTTCACTATGTTTTTCTTACAGTGAAACAGGTGGGCACTATTAAAGTGTAAAAAAGAATTTGTGTATGTATTTTTTCTGAATACCTTTGAATGCAAACACCCTTACTTTTTGTATATTTCTACGTCTAGGTATTGAAGGGTGTCATTCTTTATATTCCATGTGAAATCAAGAAAAGTTGTAGAATTTTTCATCATTTCTATGAATTCTGTGATGACATCAGTATCTCCAATCCAGAAAATACATATGTCATCCAGAAAACGCTTGTAAAGATACCAGCATGTGTTGAAAGGGGAGGTCAGAATAAATTTCTCCTCCCATGTAGCCAGTACAAGGTTAGCATACGTGGGGGCACAAGCTGCCCCCATTGCTATTCCCTTAATCTGGTGGTAAAATTCTCAATGAAAAAACAAATAGTTGTGCTTCGATACTAAGTCCATAAGCTGTAAACATGTCAACCTTTCTTCATTATTAATTTCAGTGTCCTCATATAGTATTTCTTCTAACATTTTAACCCTTCTAAATGTGGAATACTAGAAAAGAGATCTATTACATCAATAGTAATAAATGTAGTATTTGAAACTTCAAAATTCCTATCTATTTCCTTTAACAGGTCCCAAGAATCATTAAGAATATTTTTCCTTTTAAGCCATATTTTCTTCAATTTCTTGTCAATGTATTTGGCTAAAGGTAAAGTCTTGGTTCTGTTCAAGCCTAAAGTTGGAATGTTTTTAGCGGGAAACCAATGCGTTTAAATAAAGACTGATTCAGTAATGTCATTATCTGAAGAAGTTACAGCTACTATGACGAAAAGCATGTAGGAGATTTTCTGCGTTTATGCTTTTCATTGAGTTGTTCTGCAAGTTGGAATAAAAGCACAACAGAACGCTTTGTTTTCCCTGGATGTTTTTTTTTTCATTTCATATCTGGGAATTGCTTATCTCATGCTGTTCTTCTGTCAGGTAGTGTACCTGCCTGTTGATTTGCTTCACTGCTTCTGAAGCTTTATCATAGAATATATCCATATGAGAAGCAGTGGTGTTTTATTGTGCAGCTTCATTTAGGACTTTTAGACAAGCTTTATTTTATGGAATCCCTTAAACATCGTAGCTTCTTGCTTTCAATAGAACAGCTAGTTCACATCAGGTTTGTTTGTTACTGCAGCTGACTTCCTTCAATTATTCTTGAGAAGCTCCCGGTTACATTAATGTCTTGTCATTTATCAGCTTGTTCAGTTTCACCACATGTATTACTTTTTTGATATTTACTCTGTTCAGCTGAGATTATGTCCATTACTATTTTAAATTATTTATTAACTACTTCCTTTTCGTTATCCATATTCATATTAGTATGTTCTTGTTTGTAATTTATTGCATGGCATTAAGATGATTAATCACTATAACACATATGAACTTCAACTAGAGAACTGAAGAGTGTGTGACAATTATTCTTTTCTAATCACTGTATCTTTGTCATTTGTCTTGACTTCCTCTCTTCCCTCTATCCTTCAAAACACAGTACAGACAAAGTTTTCAACACAAAAAAATTAATTACAAGGAAAGGCAAAAGATGAGATGGATTTTTTATAGGTCAGCATAAACATGGGTGCTTCGTAACAGACAAACACACGCACACACACACACACACACACACACACACACACACACACACACACACACACACACACACACACAGTTACCTTCTGATCTTCATCAAACTACAGATATTCATCAACTTTATTGTCTTCACTGCACGATTATGAGGAGAAATTCCCTGAACATCAGTACCCTGCACAAAAATGTTGATCTATTAATGGCCAAATGCTTTTCCCAATTGGAAATCATTGCCAGTACAACTAAAGTCTGGGCCACCAAGAATTCACTTTCTAGGGTATTTTCCCACTTCTTCTAGTATGTGCAACCGTGTAGTTAGTATATATAACTTTGGAGGTGAGGAAGGCTTACCCTGCAAAAAACAAGAACAAGGGAGGTTTTCACATTTTTGGTTTTCAGGAATTTTTCTTTTTATCCATTCTGTTGAAATGTCAGCCTTCAAGAAGTTGGCATTTCATAGTAAAACCATTATATTTTAGCCAGATCTAGGAGTGCAATAGATTGGAATATTCCACTATAAAGAAACAAGAAAAGGGAATACTACTTCTAAAACAACATCAGGAAACAAAATAATTCCCTTAAAATTGCAAAACTATATTATTAAAAAGTCAGCAAAAACAGACACAGAGGTCATTTGCTAAACAGTATTATTTCCTCAAGGATGTAGATATTATATGGGCCTTATATGGGTGGAGAGGACTTTAATTTGGAATAAGAAGACCCCCAGCAATCCATTATTTCCCTATAATATCGATGTTGACAGACATTACTGCTTATTTAGCATGCTCAGACATCTAGTGATATTGTATCATTATGGGTATTGATTTCCATGTTATGACAACACTCACATTAGAAGAAGCTATCTCTCTTGCAGCACTGTTCTGAAAATAAAATTTGTTCCATTTTTCATAGCTATTCTTAACAGTTTTCTAAAAATGAACACTTAATTTTGCACAACCTTAGAAACTTGTTTGGAATATATTTAAAACAAAAAAAAAACTTTCCTTGGTTTACTTTGACACAAGAATATAAGGTCACACTTACAGTCATTAATATCTTGATCCAACTTCTTTTTTCTTTCCACAATCTCCACCTCCACCTTACTCATTCCAGTTCTTATGGCTCTCATCTTATTAAAAAAATATGGTCTCAGATGTCTCTTTGATGACAGACTCTTGCAACTGTATGATGTTACTCTGAACATTACTGTGTGACCTTAAATTTCTCTTCATAAGCAACTTAAGCCATCCCAATGTACACTGAAGATAAATAATTTTCCATTCATTAAACAAATCAAACTCATCATCAGAAAACTCAAAAGCAGGCAGATCAACTCTCAAACCTCTAGGGGTAATGTTGAGATTGACATATTTTTCTAACAGTCTAACATCATAAAAAAGTATAACTTCTTTAACCAGCAAATGCTCTAATTATTCATACTTGACTGAATGTCTGTTGTCATTACGCAAAGATCAGGGATCACAGGAGGCAAGTTTATCATCCATTTCTTTCCACAAATCAGCAAATGTGAATCTGTCCTGATCGGGTTGTATTCAAAACACTTCTGAAACTGCCAAGGCTCCTTCCAAAGACATTGGTAATGAGATGTGCCACATAGAAGGACTTTCTGACCACAGTGGCAATGTGGAGGTCAAAAGAGAGGTTGTTCATCACAGTCATTATTGCCTTGGCTCTGTGTTTCATAAATACATAGGGGGTAGGAGGTTGGCATAATGGTTAAGATGTTTACTTTACAGACACAAAGTGCAGGGTTTGATTCTCACATGGGGTAACTGGCTAGGCTTAAAATGGCCCACAAGGGCAATTAGCCTAAAATTAACCTATACTACCAACAAAGACTTTGATGTATGGGAACTGATTGAGCAGTTTTAATTAAGTGATAGGGATGTGTGAAAACATTTGTATATACAGGACTGTGGGTGGTGTATTATTTATTCCTTGAAAACAAATTTGGCCTGGGTACCAGAAGCACCAGTAAAGCTTATTTCATAGGACCATAGGTTCATAGGTGTGTACTAGGCTAATAGCCCTGGAGCATTTACAAGCCTAGCCCATAGGATTACCCTGGCATCAGAAAACTCAAAAGCAGGCAGATCAACTCTCAAACCTCTAGGGGTAATGTTGAGATTGACATATTTTTCTAACAGTCTAACATCATAAAAAAGTATGACTTCTTTAACCTTGCAGACATTGGACCCGACCCAGTTTGGCTTTGTCAAGGGAAGATCATGCCTTTTGAACTTGGTCGACTTCTTCGAAACAGTCACCGAGGCCATTGATGAGGGAAAGGCAGTCCATACAGCCTACCTTGACCTTGCAAAGGCTTTCGACACAATACCCCACTCGGGTATTGTAGAAAAACTTACCAGCTTAAATGTAAACCCATATGTCACAAGATGAGTTGCAAACTGGCTTAAGGACAGAACCCACAGGGTTAGAGTTGCTGGCGCTATGTCAGACTCCAAGCCGGTCACAAGTGGTGTCCCACAGGGCTCGGTCCTTGGCCCCCTATTGTTTGGCATCTACTTCTCAGAAGTACAGGCCAACATGGGAGGACTTTGGCTGACAAAGTTTGCAGACGACTGCAAACTGGCGCCATAGTGGAAAGTGCATCGGACACGGATATCCTTCAGAAGGGACTCACGGAAACAGATAGCTGGTGCCAGAGCCATGGCCTGAAGTTAAATGCCAAAAATTGTATAGTCATACCCTTCGGGAAAAACAAGGTAACCCCAAGCTACCATATAGGTGGCAATCTACTAAGCACAGAAGAGGTTATCAGGGACCTGGGGACCCAGGTTGACAGTGGCCTTTCTTTTGACACTCACATTGCTAAAGTGGTTAGAAAGACCTTCTACATTGCCCACCTGATCATGAAGGGATTCACATCCAGATCTAGTGAGGTCATTGTTCCCCTGTACTCTTCACTTATCAGACCAATGATCGAGTACAATGCCCCATTCGGGATGTATCTCACCCGACATCTGCAGCAATTGGAGAGACCCCAAAAGTTCCTCACCAAAAGGATAAAGGGACTCCAAAATCTGTCATATGCTGCCAGATTGAAGAAACTCCAGCTCTATTCAGTCGCATACCGTCTGCTCAGAGGTGACATGTGCCTGACATACATGGCCATGTCCAACCTGGAATTAATGGACATGCTCCACCTCAAAAAATCCAAATCCACCAAAACCACTAGAGCAAGCGACTTAAACCTTAGCATGGATATAAATAGGACGTGCTGGAGGGATAGATTTATCACTCAGAGACTCCCTATGCTGTGGAATAAAATCCCGGTCCATGTGAGGCAGAGCACCTCACTGACTCTGTTCAAGAGAAATCTAGACCTGTGGATGGGAGATCGTAGGTTTACCCCGGGAATCATCTCTGTGTCACTGCTGGACAGAGGCACAACAAACTAATGGGCACAGTATTTTTTCATATAAGGGGTGGCGTAAGCCACAAAAATTTGGGCTAGGCTTATAAATGCCTTAGGGCAGATAGCCTAGTATAAACCTATGAACCTATGAACCTATGAACCTATGAACCTATGCCACCTGACATTAGTTCCCAGTGCCTCTGTTGAGTAGAGTCACTGGAGTGACCCCCGGGGTGAATTTTTTATTTCTTATACATTCATCAAGATTTCTCTTGAAGATGGCCAGTGAGGCGCTCCAGTTGACATGTATGGGAAGTCTATTCCATAGCATGGGCAGGCTCTGGGTTAGGAACCTGTCCCTCCAACTTGTTCTGTTAATTGTGGTAATGAGGTTGAGGTCTCTGGAGCATGTAGTATGGAGGTGAGGGATTGGGATGTCTTTATCTGTACATTTTTAACAGAGCTGGGTTAGACATGACTTTGTAAGTCAAGTAGAGATCACCTCTAAGTAGAGAATAGTTAGAGTTTTTTGAGTCTGTCCATATACTGTAGGATAAGTGTTTAAAGCCTAGGATCCTCTTTGTGAGGTACTTTTGTGGCCTCTCCAGTTGTTGCAGGTTTCTAGTGAGGTACATGCCAAATGGGGCATTGTACTCGATGATTGGCCTAATGAGGAAGAGAAGAGAGAGAAAATGACCTCTTTCTTCCTTGATGCAAAACTCTTGGTAATGAGATGTGCCACACAGATGGACTTTCTGACCACAGTGGCAATGTGGTGGTCAAAAGAGAGGTTGTTCATAACAGTCATTATTGCCTTGGCTCTGTGTTTTTTTTTTTTTTTTTTTTGTGGTTTTGCTAAAGTGTTAGTTGGTAGTATATCTAAAACAAACAGCCATTTACATAATTATATATAATTAATTTGAAGAAATGGGATTTCCTGTTTCCTCTTCCTCTGTGGTTGCATAACTGCAGAGCTGGTATATATAAGACTGGAGGTATGGGACCCCCTCCAAACACCTAGTAGTACAGGAAGACAAGATATTTCCTACAAGGGATTACACCAGGACAAGCACTTTTTGTAAAGCCGTTCCAGAAGTGAAGGTTTGATTGTAATTTTTTTGTCCAGATGAACTTTCATTATTTTTATCATTTTATGTGTATTGATCTTTGGCAAGTGAACCTCTGACATTCAGTCTCTGTCTACCAGTATGTAAAACATATCTTCACATTAACTTGGAAAGGAGAAATGCATACATATTAATTGATGTATTTCTAGGAAGGTGATTTAAATTAACAGCCTGTAGAAAACAATCCAGTGCTGAAATTTAGTGTAATACATGATGTGATGGCCTCTCTACCTTGGGCCAGTAATAAAGGAGCCTCAAACCTTACCACTGACACCAGTAAGAGACAGTCACTAAAAACACAGCATTTTTCAGATGCTGTATCGGCATCAAGCACAGTTTTCCCAAAGATCACACAGGGAACATGCTCTAGACCTGGAAATGGACACTCTGTCTCTCCACATCCCAAACATGACTCACTTTGGAGCACTGTGTCCCAGTTCCAAGTAGCTGACACACCCACACCTGGGTATTTGATTTTCATACACACACACACACACACACACACACACACACACACACACACACACACACACACACACACACACATACCCTCCTTGGAAAGCTTTTACAGATTTACTAGCTATACCCCTTCTGCCCAGACTAGAAAGTAACCACGCTGCCACCAGTCAACTACTCTCAGGCTCTTACAAGTGTATTCAAATATACTTAGTAAAATCAATACTAGTAAAGTGTAACCAAAGGAGCAAGGCTTTTCAATAGGCCATAGCATCACTAAAATAAGCACAAGTAATAATAAATAATAAAATAGAAAACATGAGAATACTAAATATCTAAGTACAATAAATACCAGAGTTTCAATGACTTGAGAAATAAAAGTAACACAGATGGACATATTGAAACAGATGCAGAAAAACAATAATTAATTTCACTGTATTTCCTTACTATCTAAATAATAACTGTTCCCTAGCTAACTTAATTAATACAGCAAGGCAAGATTAGATGCTGAGATACTTACTTCCACAAGGCAAGGTAATGAGCTTCAAAACTAACACTGAACGGAACTAACTCAACTGAACTGAACAACTGTCTTTGATAACTGACATAGATATTTTATATCAGGTGTGGCAAAAGGAGATACTGTGAGCCCAGCTATCTGGAGTTTTGTAAATAATTATATGTCATTTGTGAATATTAACATGATTTATACAGAAGTGTAACAAAAGGGAGGTATTGCCAGCACAGCTGTCTGGAATTTTGGTTAGGTGTCATTTGTAAATATCAACCTGATTCATGTGCTTGTGTTGCAAATGTATTAGAACTGTATGTCATATAAGATAGTTTGTACAGGCATGTGTGCTGAAGAGATATGTTGCAGAGTACTCAGCTTAGAGATGTTTCCACAGTACACCCTGTTGGAAGAGAACAGAAATGTACATAAACTATTGTAAACATGTAAATGTATATATTTTAACAGTGAAAACTGGAGCAGGCAGGGTACCTAGGAAAACGTCAGAAAAGGTAGTTTAAATTAAATTATTTTATAAGTGTGAAATAAAAGGTGGTTTCAATGCAGCAAGAAGACAGGATGTCTAAAACTAGAGAACCTTCTGCATTGTCTTGTAAGGGTGTTATTGTTTTATGTCTTCCGGCAGCTACAAACATCTGATGGCTATGTATTTTCACAGGGAAATATTAAATGCTGATAGTTTCTAGCAATGTGGTTTTAGCTTGGGAACTAATGTCAGATGACAAGAAGTGGTGTTATCCTGCAAGCATCCCAGAAGTAATATTTGATATTATTTAAAAACTCTCTGACAGAAGGAGAGCATTTTGTATTTTGACTTTGACCTGGGAGCATCAGCTGGAAGACCCACATACCACTTCTGTCTTGCCTGGCTCTATAAGTAAGTTAAGTAGGGTACAATAATGTATCTTAGATACAAACAGGTGTATAGTGAAGTATAGCTTATATGTTTTCTTTATTTATTTGAGACTGTCCTGCAATGCTGTTTTAAATATTTCCTGTGATTTTGAACTCTGATGTAAATGTGATTGTTTACTGAGTATTTTCTTGTTCTTTTATTATTTATTATTATTAAATATATTTAAACATTTCATTGTGGCTGATATATATAGAGACATATTTATGTTCTGAGAGTACTTGCATATTTATTTGGTGACACTGTCTGGGCCACTCCTAATAGCCTTGCTCTTGGTTATACTACCATTCGGATTAATAGTAACTACATAGTAAGACTGGACACCCTTTGTTAAGGACCTTAAAGTAGTTGATAAAGAGTTGGCTGGTAGCAATAATAACTACCTTATAGTCTGGACAAAAGTTGACATAGCTGGTAAACCTGTACCAGCCTTTCCCAGGTGTGTGTCTGTGTGTGTGTGTGTGTGTGTGTGTGTGTGTGTGTGTGTGTGTGTGTGTGTGTGTGTGTGTGTGTGTGTATAAATCAGATTTCAAAGATTGTGTATGTCAGCTAATTGAGCAGGGACAAAATGCACTGGCTGGACAGACAGGGTGCTGGAGGTCTTGACTTGATCACTCAACTCTATAGATGTGCCAGTGGGGAGTCTTATTGGGGATCTGGAGAAAGAGGGATAAACCAGCCCTAGACTGACTGTGGTCTTTGTGTGCTCATAATGGAAATTGCACTTTACTGTGTGTGTACTTGTCATCCGCCCAGTGTGTACATCCCCCACTGTTGCCAGTGGTGAGGATTTTGGCTCCTTGATTACTGGGCTAGTGGTATGTTGTCACATCAAGTGGCAAAGAAAACAAAACAAACATCTGGGAGAGTTCCATCCTCTCAGTGCTGGTTATAGAATGACATCACATTTGATCACCTGACTCTGGTACAATATACACTCAGTACTTTGCTAAGATCTTTTGCAGTATCTGAAAGCTATAGAAGAATTTCAAAAACTTCTATTCTTCCCTTCTAGAATTCTTTGTTTAAACGTATATATTTAATCAGTTATAACACTGTTGATACATTTTTAACACAAGCATCTGTACAGATCAGCGTGACAGTCAAATGACACAAAATTCTCCAAAAAAACACGAGCCAACCAAGCCAGCACATGCCACACATGCACCACCCCACTCTCCTCGACACACGCAGCAATACCTCATATCGTCACCTATCTCTCCACCCCCCCTTGAAGACTCAAGCTAGTTTTTCTAGTGACCCTGAAAAAACATTGCTTGAGAGAAATGGGCCTATCTGGGAACGCATTAACCTATAACCTGTCTTGAAATTCCATCTGCAGTGGCATTGCTGACTCCACTATGGTGCTGCACTGTTATGTCAAATGCCTGCAACCCTAGGGTCCACCTTAATAACATGGCATTTTGTTGGCTGACTCTATGTAACCATGTTAAGGGATTGTGGTCTGTAACCACAATGAATTTCCTTCAATACAGATAAGGTAGAAGTTTCTGCAGTGCTCATACTATGGTTGGCCATTCTTTTACTACAGCTGCATAACGTTCCTCCCTGGGTTGGATTCTATGGCTGAGATATACAACAGGGTGCTCTTCTCCCACTGAGGAAACTTGGCTGAGTACAGCCCCCCCACCCCATGGTTTGAAGCATCCCCCTGCACAACAAATTCATTGCTGTAATCTGGACTGGCTAACACAGGGGGTCATCCCAAAGTCCCTTTAAGCTTTTGGAATGCCTGCTCACAGGTTGTGGGCCACGCTACCTTGTCTAGACTGATTTTCCTTGTCAAGTCAGTGAGGGTTGCAGCTATTTTATTATAATTGGGAACATACTTTCTATAGTAACCTGCTGTCCCCAAGAATGCCCTCACCTGCTTTTTGGTAACAGGGCAGGCCACACCTGAATACCTTCCACTTTGGCATGTTCTGGCTTAATCTTGCCACACCCAACTCTATGTCCCAGATAAGAGACCTTTGCCATACCAACCTAACCCTAACTGAGCTTAATGGTCAGTCCTGCTATTTTCAGTCTGACCTTGAACTCCCTGACATGCGCAAGCTTCATCATGTAAACACAGTACAATTTGTGATCCTGTCACCTGCCTAGCAGGTTTACCATATAATTAACATTACTGACCTTCCTTACCAGTTTGAAGTGTCTCTCCAAAGCTGCTTACAGCTTATTGTCTATGACAGGAATGAACACCATAGCCTTCTGTCCCACAGCATTCTCTCAGGCTTGAGCATTCCTGTCATATAACACATTTTTCTGCTGTTAGACTCCTGCCAGATTCTCCTGGGCCAAGCTCATGATCTCCCTAAGCCTTGTCCTGAGATTTAGAATATATGCCACAACAGACTCCTTTTTGCGATTTATGCTCACCCTCCCACTCATCACAATTCAAATCTAGAGGCCCCCTCACCCTATGCCCATAAAGCAACTCCAAGGGTGAAAAAGTTGTGGATTCCTGAGGTACCTCTCTGTATGCAAACAATAGATGGGGCAAATATTTGTCCCACTCTCTCCTAAACTGGTCTGCAAATACCTGTAGCATGGTAATTAGAGTAGAGTTTAACCTATCCACAATACCATTAGTATGGGGTGGTAGTGAGTGGTCTTTAGGTGCTTCACCCCATACCACTTCCACAGACAAGCCAGCAAGTCTGCCATGAAATTGGCACCTCTGTCAGTTAGTATTTCTTTTAGGAAACCTACCCTGCTGAAAATCTCTAACAAACATTTGCCAACTTTTCTGCCTCAATGGAGGACTGAGCCACTGCCTCGGGATATCTAATAGCATACTCTCCTACCACCAGGTTATACTTCTTCCCTGTGGAACCTGGGGTACTGAGAGCCCCCACAATATCCACAGCTACCATCTGAAACAGCTCCTCAATCACAGGCAAAGGCATCAAATGAGCTTTAACCTTGTCCCCTGTCTTGCTTGCCATTTGGCACTGTCCACAGGTCCTGCAGTACTCTGTTACATCCATTGCAATCCCAGGCCAATAAAAGTTCTGCATAATGCACCTTTTGGCATGCTTTATGCCCATATAACCTGCAAAAGGAATGTCATGAACTATGACTAGAAGAGTCAGAATATAGGATATGGGCAATACCAACTGCTGTATTACCTCACTTTCTAGCCCTCCTTCAGGAGTGCAGTCTCTATACAGTAAACCCTTGTTCCAGTATACAGACTCCCCTTTTCCTTGAGCATCAGATGTTTCCTTAGCTACCTCTATCAAGCCTGATAAGGTAGAGTGTGAAACCTGAGCCTTTCTCAACTCTACCTTTCTGAACCTTCCCAGTTCCCCTTCCACAGGAAGCCTGGTATCTTCTGACAGCTGTGCCTCACTGTCAGCCTGGGTACTACCACTCACCTCTGTCCTTGCAGTCACCCTGTCTACAGGAACATTAGTACCTACCAGCAACTGTAGGTCATTTTCAGGCTCACTGCTATAAGTTAGCTCCATCCCCGAAATAGCCACATCACCAGCCCCAGCTTCAGATGTGGGGGTCTGTCTGGGTCTCCCTCAGGCTACCAGACCTATATGCCTGATCCCAAGCTTGACTACATGTAACTGCATGCACACAAGGTGCTGCATTATCAGAATCATTCCCTATCAAGACATCTGCAGGAATATTCTCTTACACAGCTACCTGATTGCTTCCTTTTTCACCCTCCCAGTCAAGGTAAGCCCTGTCCAATGGTATGTGGAATGGGGTCCCCCTAAAGCTCTGATTGGAGTGGACTTACCAAGCAAGTACTGTTACTCTTTAACCACCACAGGCTTTACAATACTTATGCCAGAGGCTATGTCTGTCTTAGCAGTGGCCTATCTTCCATGCACTAATTTAGGATACAAATGCTGGTGATAGTTTTATACCCCTGTTGACTGTAGACAACTTACTACAGGCATGCTGTTATTGCCACTTGCTGTCTCCCTCACCTTTTGTTCCCCACCTTGCTTCAGTAGACATTTATACGCTGCATGGCCCCTCTGGATATATTTAAAACTTCTAACTCCTGATCTGGCAGTGTACCTGAACTAGTGGCTTCCCCTGTTACTCGTAGACTCTGTTTGAGTGATTTAGGCTGCCCACCATGGGTTCTGCTATATCTATCTGCAGTACTGGGTATCCCCTTCTTGTGCAGTGATACCCTGCTTGCTAAGTATATATCCACTTTTCTCCCCAGCACATCTGCAGAGTTATACTCCCAGTCTGGTAACCAGATTCTCATGTCCTCAGGCAAAGCACTAAGGGCTTGTTCCCTCACTGAAAGGTCTTCCAGTCTTTCAAAAGTGGTGACCTGACACCCTCTCACCCACCTATGAAAATAAGTGTCTAACTCAGCAGTATAATCACATACACTTTCATCTGCCCTGCATCTATACAAACAACATTATTTTTCTGTAAGCTTCAGGTGTTAAGCTATAACAGTTCAACATATTGTTTTACTCTATCATAGTTTAAACAATCATAATCAGACAATTTAGATGCAGCCATTACAGCTTTACCATCGAGTAAGAGGGACAGAAACTACCCAGACATATTGGCCAACATTATACTGTTTACACACTCTTTCAAATGTATGAAGAAAACCATCAAAGTCATCCCCTCTGCAAATTATGGAAGACATTTGCTGACCTTTATTGCTTCTGGGGTCCAATTATTCCCTTCCCCATTACCTCCATGAGTCTGATAAAGTCAATATATTTCTCTCATGTTGTCATGCTTCTCTTTTTCTTCTACCTCCAATCATCACAGTCTCTCATTTTCTTTGATCTCCAAATGCCGCAGCCTCTCTTTGGTCTCCAATCATTTGGACTCCAGTTCATGCTGATGCTGCTTCTCCTTTTCTTCAACCTCCAAATATTTGGCCTCCAGTTCCAGCCTCTTTAAATCAAGACAGATTATCTAAGTCCTCTGAGTAAAAGGTAAACTGTCCTGTTCCGAAAACTGCACACCTCCATTACCACACTGGTTATCCTTCTAGCCACTCATCTGAACTGTAGCTGCAATTAAAGCTGAAATCATTTCCTCTTTAGTCCTGTTAGCATGCACCAGCCATTTGGCTTTGCACACCCTGGCCAACTGGCTCTTTGTCAGCTTACCATAATACTCTGCTGACATATTTGCCTGCTTTCTCTGATTAAACTTAACTAAAAAAATAAAGCTGTTTTGAAAATGAAACTCTGAATGTTTACTTTGTGGTTGTTGAGAGTACATGCACCTTCAATGACAGCTGCCTACAAGCTACCGAAGTTCAATTAACATCCTACCACTCTGTCACCAATATGTGACAGCCTGTCTATCCCAGGCCAGTAATCAAGCAGCCTCATTCCTCACCACTGACACTGGGGAGAGATGGTCACTAAAAACAGGAATGGATTTACACAGTATTTTTCAGATGCAGCTCTCTACATCAAGCAGAGTTTTCCCCAAGAGCATACTGAGAACATGCTCCAGACCTGGAACTGGACTCTGTCTCTCAAGATCCCAGACAAGACTCACTTTGGAGCACTATGTCCCATTTCCAAGTAGCCTATTCACCCACACATGTGTATTTAATTTTCACATACACACACTTCTGGGAAAGGCTGGTATAGATTTACTAGTTGTACCCCTTCTGTCCAGACTATAAGGTAACCACTCTGCCACCAGTCAACTACTCTCAGGTTCTTTCAAGGGTATTCAATTATACTGAGTAAAATCAATACTAATATAAATGGCACAGTGTAACCAAAGCAGCAAGGCATTTTGGATTGGCCATAGCATCACAAAAATAAGCACAAGTACTCTCAAGATGTTAAAAGCATTCTCTAAAAGACCAGCCACAATGAAAGGTATAAAAATAGTAATAATAAATAATAAAGAAGAAAACATGAGAATACTAAATACCTAGGTACAATAAACACCAGAGTTTCAATCACTGGAGAAATAAAAATAACACAGTTGGAGAGAGTCAAACAGATGGAGAAAAACAATACTTAACTGCCCAACCGTTCACCAGCTAACTTAATTAATATAGCAAGGCAAGATTAGAGGCTGAGATGCTTACTTCCATGAGGCAAGGTGATGAGCTTCAAAACTAACACTGAACTGAACTAACTCAACTGAACAACTGACTGTGATAACTGACATAGATCTTTTATATCAGGTTCCAAAGAAAACAAAATCAAAACAAACTGCTTTCTGCTAGTTATAGAATGACATCACATTTGATCACCTGACTCTGGTACAATACACACTCAGAGCTTTGCTAAGATCTGTTACAGTATCTGAAAGCCATAGAACACTTTTAAAAACTTCTGCTCTTCTCTTCAAGAATTCTTCATTTAAACATGAAAATTTAGTCAGTTAGAATGACACTGTTGATATATTTTTAACACTAACATCTGAACAAATCAGTGTGACAGTCAATTGACACAAAATTGTCCACAAAACTCCAGCCAACCATGCCAGCACATACTGCCCCACTCTCCCTGGCACAGACTGCAATACCTCACATCATCACACACGACATCATTATTCACTGTCTATATTTCAAAATGCCAAGCTGTTGCACAAACATGGAAGAATGTTAAGTATTTTAATAACATGCACAAATGACAGAATACAGCTTATATCTTAGCACAAAGCTCACTAAACGTAACTTGATAATGCTATTTGCTGTCCATTATTTATAATGAATGAATAAATACATACTACAGTGGGAACACTTCACAATGCTGAAATCCTGAAAGATCAAATTTCATATGGCCGAGACCATATGATCGAACTTTCAGAATCCCAACATTGTGAATGGAGATCTGCATACAGTGCAGAATGGGAGATTTCCCTTTTTCTCACTGTAGTGTGATCTCGGAGTCGGGATATTTAAGTAGTGGGGGTGTGGGGGGTGCAGGGTGGCTTGGCCCCTGAAGAAACATATAAATTGTTGTTTTTTTTTTTTTTTTTTTTTTTTTTGTTTCAGAATTTTGATATTCCAAAACATCGATCATATGGTCTTGGTCATATGAAATTCAATGTTTGGGAACTTTGAGATTCTGAAGTGAATTCACTGCAGTACATGCATGTTGTAATAAAACTAGTAGCTAGTCAGACAAAAAATGAAAAAGCATGAGGTATGCACATGGATTTGCAGAACCAACAGTAACAATGACACATAAGCAAGGCAGACTGCAGTTTCAGTCTTCAAATAATGCGTCTGAGTGAGTGGAAATGAATGAATAAATGGTAAAAGTAAGCAGATGTGTGAAAGGGAAAAATAAGGATAAAATCTTTTCCCAGGTATATGCTAGTTATTTTTTTTGATTGTTCATATAAAACTTTACATGTATATATATATATATATATATATATATATATATATATATATATATATATATATATATATATATATATATATATATATATATATATATATATATATAAGCGCCTATCAGTTTATTCAGTTTTCAGAAACTCAAAATTCATATCGTCTTGACCATATGATTGAGTTTTTGAAAACTCAAAGCTTTTTAATGGAGATTGAGGTACAGTGCGGATCGGGAAATTAACCCTTTTGCTCACTGTAGTATAATCCAGAGTTGGTACAGGTAATTTGTAGTTGGTATGGGGAGCGCAGCCTTCCACGTGATTTGTGCATGGAGGCTTGCCACCCTGCAAAAATGTAAAAAAGGTAGATTTTTGTGTTTGGCCATGCCAAAAAAAATAAATAACCCAAACAAAATTAAACCCACCACATCCCCCTAACTAAATATTCCAACTCTGAGTTTGCACTACCGTGGGGGTAAGGAGCAAAGTTCAACAGGATGGCCAAGCATTTACTTACCTCAAGTGGAATGGCGGTGTTCTGGATGTCGGTCTTCTGGTTCTTTGATCCTTTCATATATATATATATATATATATATATATATATATATATATATATATATATATTTTTTTTTTTTTTATATTTGTTTAGTTTGTTGGTTGACCCCTCTTAAAACATCTAATCCATCTAACTCATCACTTCTTGGCCTACTAATAAGATCATTTATTGCCCCGGATAAAAGCTCATTGACTCATACAATGATCAGGGTGAAAGCCAGGTTGATATTTAGGGGAAGCAGTCAAAAATGCAGTAAGTACTTGGAATTTAAGCATACGTTCTTTTATTTCCACTCATCATTGTAAATGCCTAAAGGAAGCATGCAGTAGTGTATTGTTCCCAACTCCTCACTTGATGCAAATTCTTGCCTCTCAGAAACAGCACTTTTGTATGATCTCAGTCAACATGCTTCAACATTGTACAGTGCATGCACTCCTATAGAAGTCACAAGGAAACTCTGATTATTTCCCCATACCTGTTCCAACAGGTGTACAATCCTGTAACTGACAGGAAACCCAGCAGCAGAAAGTTGTACACAAAAACTAAATACCTAAATAATGAATAAATTCATACGAGCCAAAAATAGTGCTTTTTTTTAATCAAATATTAAACTTCCTCAGACATTATACTGCTTACATCACTTCCTTAAATACTACATAAAATCATCTCATTGGTTAAAACATTACATTAAAGCAATACTTTCATTCATGCATTCACAACCACTTATAAAAATATAAGATTCCATTTCTGCCATCACTCTTACTAAAAAAACATATATCTTATACAACTATATAAGAATAATACATATAGTTTATATTTTAATATTACACATACTGTACTTATTTGTGTAATTGTTCTCTAAAAACTGTAATACTAGATTATTATATACTAAAGTCATATATTTTGTATATTCAACATTGTAACTTCTTCCTCTGTAAGGCTTTTAACTTCAATACTGCTGTAATAGAAGTGCATTAATTTATACCTGGCCATGAATCTGCTTGCACCTGAAGTTGCCATTTTAGTTCTTTTAATTCCAACAACAATCCCCAAGGCTTCTTATCATCTACAACTACATGATCAATTATCATAAAATAAAACTTATGACCCGAAGGATCTATGGAGTGTTTAGATAAGGCATTACTTGAAATATATATTTTATGGCATACTCATGCTCATAAATTCTTTGACTAATCTTTCTCTCTGTCTTTCCAATATAAAATGTGGTGCATGAATCACAGTGTGCTAAATAAACCACTGCCTTGGAATTACAGTTATATTTTCCTTTCAATTAATATTTTCTTACTGTGAAATTATCCATCTCTATTATTTTATTACACCATGTACATGCACCACATTTAAACATTCCACATTTATTGAGAATGACATGATTTTATGCAGCATTTAAAGAAGTGTATATTAGTATAATGTCTGAGGAAGTTTAATATTTGATTAAACGAAAACCCTAACTATTTTTGTCTCGTATGAGTTTATTCGTCATTTAGTTATTCAGTATTTAGATTCTGTATACAGCATTTGGCTGCTGGGTTTCTGGTTTACATTTGTTTTTGTGTTGTTAAATGAAAAATACTGTAATAAAAAGATTAATACACAGGAGGTTTAGGTTTAGGTTTTTTACTAGTGTACACCAGGAGGCAAAAAACGTACAAGTACAGAATTTTGTCTGAATGAAACTGGAAGAACACAACTTTTATAATATTTTTTACTAGTATTAACCCACCAGGCTGACGTAGTCAGTCAAGAGGGGTTTTACATCACTTTAGTGTACAATATTTTATTTATTTAAAATGATGATACTACATTTTGCTTAAAAAGTCTTTTTGGTAAACAACGTGGCCTTGCTAGCCACCTGGTTAGTTACAATACCCTTTTACAAAAGTTTTTACTCAAGGTTTTAAATTAATTCGAACATAATAGCAGATACAGTTTTGAATACATTTTTTTTGTTACATGTTATTACTTTTTTTTTGCAGCCGGTGCATTATTTAACAACATATACAAGGTCGATTGCTCAAGCAGGAAAGAGCAGAAGATTTTCATTATTTTACACATTTAATTTTCTGACCCAGCAGATAATCACTTGTGAGAAGCATAAACATTAATTTTTGCTGAGCTAGCAGCTGCTGGGGTCAGAGGCCAACTTGCAAAAAGGCACACTGCAGTTTTTAAAAGCCTTTTGCAGTTTTATATGAATTTATTTTTTTTGTCATAACATTAATAGAATAAAATGCATTATATCTTTCTTATTTCTTAATAAGCACTAAACATATACATTAATACATATTTTTGTAACATGTGTTCACTATAGTTTGTTTGTTTAAGTGTTTTCAATAGTTTATGGCGTCAGGTAGTTTACTGGATAACTTTCCATTAGCATGCCCCAAGGACACGATGCATTGGATAAGAGTATCGGCAACCTTACAGCATTGGTTTTACAGCTTACTCAATGGATTGATGTTTTATAAGAAACAATTGGTTTGTCCAATAAAGCACAAGTGTCTGATGGAAATGCTCCACCAGAGGGACCCACAGGAACAGAAACAGTGACTGATTTTAATGTTATACCACTATGTTTAGCCTCACAAGGGGAAGAACCATCTCTGCTTGTTAACCAATGTATTCAGCAAGAACCGCAACTTCATCATTCTACAACGACAAGATGCCTGAACATAAGAGAAGGAGCTGTACATCATATTACTGGAAATGTGCCTTTGCTTGATGAATGTCTCGAAGCTCAGTTCTCATTCTCTCTTGGACATAAGCAAACACAACAAACCCTGGAGGGTAACTTAAATGACTTTGATACTAAGCTGCTTAAATGTAAAAAACTAAAGCTTGAAAGTGCATATTTTAAGGAATGTATAAAGTGGAACATTATCCCTAAGGGTTTACATGTAAGGAAGTATCTGGCAGGTTAAATTACTAATTCAGCTTTGCATATTGATCTCTTGAAACTTTTTGACAACTTTGGGTTCCAATTATTAGAGTTGCTTATTAAACATAATGAGAATGAGATAGAGAGCATTAGCAAAGATTTAGTGACATTGGATAGAGTTATCACAAAGGACACAACATATGAAAAGTTTAATGTTGAACATTTAAGAGTATATAATAGTATAGAGTGACATATTGAGAATTTGAAAGTGAGAAAAAGTCAGAAGATTAATAGGGACCTTAATGAGTATGCTAATGGCCTAGCATATCCTAGACAATCAGGGCCTTGGCGTACAAAGAAACAGAATAAAAGTTTCAACAATAACTGGCACAAGTCTCGTGACAACAATTCTTGTATGATTCAAGATATGGACATTGAGCCATCTCAAATAGTGTCTGATTATAATTCTGAATATCCCCCCTTGAGAAGATCCGAAAGAATCAGGAATAAAGCTGATTCTTATAATAAACCATTAATACAAACAGAATCCCATGGTCCGGGATTTCAAGGAGCCAGACCAAAACAGAAACATTGGAAGCATTAAGTTTTGTCTCGGAGCTGGCATATGATTGTGAATACAACTTAATGGACACTACAAATGTGTATGATAATGCTGGATGTAAAAACGATGTAGAAATAGTGATAAATGTGTGACTATTATTAAAAATGAACATGATGATTTCAGTGTATATAATTATTCTGAAATGGATATTAATTCAGACATTGCTAATTTGTTGGCAAAAGGGATGACATTTGTACTAACTAGAGCATTTAATTATACTAACACTATGATTGATTTGAAATTATATCTAAGAAAGCTCAATTTTTCATTGTTGCATCAGAGAGAAGTATATGACAGCAATCATAGTAATAAGTATAGTATTAACTCTACATTCAATCCACCCCTTCATCCTTAACTGATTATGTATGAAATGATGTGTGAACTTGATTTAAAATCTTTAAATACACACAGTATAAAGAGGGCTAGGATAAACCCTAATTTAAGTCATCAGGAAGCAGGTCTATTAAAAGAGTTACAAAACGCAAACATAAGAATCATTAAACCTGATAAAGGAGGAGGGGCTGCAATAATGAGTATAGATAAATACACAGACACAATGATGAATTTATTGTGCACCGATACATATGAAGAAGTATTGCTGAACCAATTAAATGGGGCATACAAAAAAATTCAAGCTCAACTGAGTGATATTTTTTAAAGCAAGGAATTGACATCTCTTTGTATAACTATGTAAATGTAACGTCCCCTAGAGTACAGTTTTTTTTAACCCAAAAATCCATAAGAATATCAATAATCCCCCATGACACCATTAGTAGATGGGAGGGGATCTATTACTTCAGCTTGTCCACAAAAAGCTAAACCTTGTCACCACAATAAACAGAACATGTTGGAGGGATAGATTCCTGTCCGCGAGACTTCCCATACTCTGGAACAAGCTACATATCTATATCAAACAAAGCTCCTCATTAGCACTCTTCAAGAAACATACTAAAGGGGTGGCGTAAGCCACAAAACTATGGGCTAGGCTTGTAAATGCCCTCGGGCAGATAGCCTAGTATGAACCTATGAACCTATGAACCTATGTTGATGATTGGATGGGAGATAGAAAATTCACCCAGGGGATGACTTCTGTGCCTCTGCTTGATAGGAACACAGGAAAACAATTTTCTTCGGTGGCAAAATCCAGGGTATCGTTTGGCTAGGCTTATATAGGCCCTAGGGCCAATAGCCTAGTACCTACCTACGAACCTATGAACCTATATGTAGACCATGAGTTGTAAAAAGTCCTACAAAGAGAAAGTAAAATCTGTAAGGATTCATGGACTTTCTTAGCCCAGATAAATTAAATTCAACTTGACCAAAATGATATATTGGCAACTATAGATGTCAATGACTTATTTACAGTCATTCTGAAAGAGGTAGGGCTAGAATGGATGAATGAAATATTGTTGCAACATAAAATATTGCATGAGACAACCACACTTATTATGGAACTTCTTGAGTTAGTCCTCACTAATAATTTTATTAGTTTTAATAACATATATTTCCTCCAGAAAAAGGGTATAGCTATGGGCTCGCCTTGTGGGGGAGATTATGCTAATACTGTGATGGCCTATTGGGAGAGTAGGTTGTTTTTAATACTAAGTATTGTATTTATTTTAAAACTTATTATAGTTTTCAAAATGATATAGGTATTATATGGAATGGACCTATGGTTATATTAGAAGAATTTTTACAATACATAAATACTACGACCACATTCCTAAAATTCACATGGAAGATTGATACAAATCATATGGATTATTTAGATGTACATTTATTTAAAGACAACATATCTAATAGATATGCTGCTACTGTATGCAGGAAGCAAACATATTCTAATTCTTTCCTGCATTATAGCAGTTCACATCTGTATCATCAGAAAAGGTCTGTGGTCAAAGGTCAGTTAGTGAGGGTAGATCATATGGTTTCTAAAATGGAAGATTTTCTCCAAGAATATAATACATTGCATTTTATGTTTATTCAACAAGCTTATCCAGTCGATTTTTTAGATGAGCTGATTCAAGAAGTTAAAACTAAAAGAATGAAAGGTCATTTTAAACCTATTTTAGATGGCCATGATCAAATAATTAATCAAGTAAGAGACTTTGAATTATCTCCTTTTTTGGCACAAGAAGGAAGTGAAGTGGGTAAGATGCAGTATAACAAGGAAGAATGGATAGATTGTACAAAAGCCCTTGTTATCACTTTTAGCGCAGATTATAGGTTAATATCCATCTTTCAGAAAAACTGGGCCATCTACACAGAAGATTATTATGTCAGGCAACATGTAGGTAAAAAAACAGTAATGGTGTATAAAAATGCATGTAATAAAAATGCAGTTTATTTAGCACACTGTGATTCATGCATCACATTTTATATTGGAAAGACAGAGAAAAAGATTAGTCAAAGAATTTATGAGCATGAGTACACCATGCTACACAATATGATCCTGTGGAAACAGCTGCAGCAGGAACAGCATGGGGCAGTGCCATACAGCCACCCACCAGTGCTAAGGCCTGCACAGGTGCAGAGTGACTCAGAGGAGGAACAACCTGAGCATACTCCAGTAGGCAGAAGGAGGCATGCCAAGTATGCCCTGGCCTTAACAAAGAGGCAACGCATAGCACATGCACTGGCACAGTAGGGACCCAGGGAATGACACCTCTCTCCAACTCGCACATACAGTAAAAGGGATGCCAAACATGACACTTACCTGTGCTCAACCATGTATAGGGAGTGTACTATGTGCATCCGACAAAGGTACCCCTGCAGCACCACTCTCAATACCGGGACACCCACAAGGTAAGTGACTCACACATGCCAGTTGGGGGGAGCACATACCCAACAACAGTCACAGCCAGCAGGATAGGTGTAGACAAACACAAACAAATGCTGTACTATGGCCTCTGAATGAGCCCTATGGGTAACCCCTACCCCAGGCCTACACAGACAGACTACAGCAGGCCAGCCAGTGGGATGTAAGTTGTGAAGACTAGGAAGTCAGAAACTAATATGTAGGTAGTTAAAGCTAAGATCTGTAGTACACTGGTATGCCTCTAACCAGCACGATAGGTAAGACTACAGACTGAAATGGTGTACCCAACGTCCTAGCTTTAAAGATTTATTGAAGGGAGGACAATTTATTTCTAACAATAAATGTGGAATGTTTAAATGTGGTGCATGTACATGGTGTAATAAAATAATATAGATGGATAATTTCACAGTAAGAAATTATTATTATGAATTGAAAGGAAAATATAACTGTAATTCCAAGGTGGTAGTTTATTTAGCACACTGTGATTCATGCACCACATTTTATATTGGAAAGACAGAGAAAAAGATTAGTCAAAGAATTTATGAGCATGAATATGCCATAAAAAATATATTTCAAATAATGCCTTATCTAACACATCATAGATCATTCAGGTCATAAGTTTTATTTTATGATAATTGATCATGTAGTTGTAGATAATAAGAAGCCTTGGGGATTGTTGTTGGAATTAAAAGAACTAAAATGGCAACTTCAGGTGCAAGCAGATTATTGGCCAGGTATAAATAAACACACTTCTATTACAGCAGTATTGAAGTTAAAAGCCTTACAGAGAAAGAAGTTACAATGTTGAATATACAAAAATATATGAGTTCAGCATATAATAGTTAAGTATTAAAGTTTTTAGAGAACAATTACATGAATAAGTACAGAATATGTAATGTTAAAATATAAACTATCCCCCGGATTCTCAAAAGCTTGCACGGAGTGCAAGATGAGTGCAGGAGCTCACGCAGGCAGTATGTCTGCTGTGCGATCCAGGAACAGCCGGCAGGGGCGTGCACGAGAGCTCCAGCACTAATCCTGCAAGGACTAAGCCTGATATGCAAATCACCTCATTTGCAGGAGAAATCCATGTAAATGAGGTAATTTTGTAATCCAGGAAGCTTGCAATAGTCCATGCAAGACTAGTGCATTCTGCAGAAATGTACTCGGTTAGTAACCGAGTACATTTCTGCAAATTCCAAAACGGAGCTATGACAGCTCCAAATAAAGGCTGCATATCACTGAGGAAGCATGCCAATGCCCAAGTATAAGGCCATTGGCATTACAAACTGTTAAAAAAAAAATAGAAAAATCAACTTTTAATTTTTTTCCTCGATCTCGGCTGTTTAATAATAGGGCAGTGGCACGCAAACGGGATCGGGGGGGGGGGGATAAGAAAATAAACTGAAAATGAGCATTCTAACTAAAATAAGTATTCTGCCATGCAAGTCAATGGCAGGCAGAAGACAGCCTGGCCAGTGAGTAGTGGTTGCTAAGGGGGGAGGCTCAGTGTGGGACATGTAACTAAGCAGGCAATCCTATGCAAATGAGGGAAAGGTTAGTGAATCCCAGAGTTTCCCTGGGTGTAAGGCAGGTCCCAAGAGTGTAACATTATAAATAGCTGGGTGCAAGACTAGGATATAGGTGACATCATGGGGGTGTGTGTCAGGCATACTGTATGCGGATTGGAGACCTGTGGCTCAGGATTGCTCCTAGCTTAGCACAGCTAAGCTAGGGGTGTGTCTGAATCTGCCTAGCACTCTTTACAAAGTGTAAGCAGGTGTGCGCACCGCACACCAGGTTTTACAGGAAGAAAAAGGAAGTTAAACCAGGAAGAAGCAGCTCTGTGCACATTTGAGCACTCCGTTTGCATGGCACGCACATGGACTTAAACAGGGAGGCAATGGGAAGGGAAAACAGCAGTAGGAAGATAATCAAGGAGAACTAGCTTAGCTGACAGGCAAAATGTATCAGAATCAGCTAATTACACAGGCAGCAGACCAGCCCAGCCCAGCACACTACTATAAACTATGCAAACACCTTTCCCCTTGTTTTTCCCAAAAACTCTGCGCCACCGGTATATACAGACAAGGAAATTTTACAAAACAAAAGCAAGAGAAAAAATGTTAGGGGCTGCTTTTGCTATCATAAACCAGCATGTGCAAGAGGCTGAGGGTGTTGAGGATGTGAACTCTGCTGAGAAACCCAGAGTGAGGAGACTGAGAAGAGTGTACAGACCCAGGGTAACCTACCAAGGGCTGCATGAGCTGGAGATAGTGGAGCGCTATAGGGTGGACAGGGACCTCCTACAGCAAATAGTTGAGCTGTGCAGGCCATGCCTGACACACAGAGCTAACAGACGGGAACCCATCCCAGTGGATACCAAGGTATGTATAGGCCAAAGAATACTAGCTACAGGTACCTTCCAAAGGCCAACTGGGGCTATTATGGGGATTACACAAGAATCAGCATCCAGGGTACTCCACCAGTTCCTGGTTGCCAAGTTAGCACATGTTGGTAAGCACATATATTTACCCATCACCCATGAGGCGTGGGCCAGCAATATGTGTCTTTTCCACCAAATAGCAGAATACCCTGAGGTAGTGGGTGCAATAGACTGAATGAACATATGCATTAAAGCACCACCAGGTGAGCAGGGTAGGGTCTACATCAACTGCAAGGGCTATCCCTCCTTCAACTGCCAGGTTGTGTGCAATGCCCAGGGGAAATAATGAATGTGTGTGTTGGCTGCCCTGGAAGCTACCACTATTCCCACATCTGGCATCTGACGCAGCTGTACCATACATTTGCCAGTGGGGACATCCCACACGGTCACCTAGTGGGGGATACTGGATATGCACTGGAGCCATGGCTGATGACACCTATCAGAAATGCACACACACCTGAACAAGAACTCCATAATGAGGCACACGGACAAACATGAATCATAATAGATCATGTGTTTGGGATGCTCGACATAGTTCCAGTGCCTGGACACATCTGGTGGAGCCTTGCAGTACTCACCAACTACATGTACCCAAATTGTCCTTGTATGTGCCATTCTACACAATATGATCCTGTGGAAACAGCTGCAGCAGGAACAGTATGGGGCAGGGCCACACAGCCCCCCACCAGTGCTAAGGCCTGCACAGGTGCAGAGTGACTTGGTGGTGGAACAACCTGAGCCTACCCCAGTAGGCAGAAGGAGGTATGCCCAGTATGCCCTGGCCTTATCAAAGAGGCAATGCATAGCACATGCACTGGCACAGTAGGGACCCAGGGAATGACACCTCTCTCCAACTTGCACATACAGTAAAAGGGATGCCAAACATGACACTTCTTCTGCTCAACCACGTATAGGGAGTGTACTATGTGCATCTGACAAAGGCATCCCTGCAGCACCACTCTCAATACTTGGACACCCACAAGGTAAATGACTCACACATGCCAGTTGGAGGAGCACATACCCAACAACAGTCACAGCCAGCAGGATAGGTGTAGACAAACACAAACAAATGCTGTACTATGGCCTCTGAATGAGCCCAATGGTAACACCTACCCCAGGTCTACACAGACAGACTGCAGCAGGCCAGCCAGTGGGATGTAAGTTGTGAAGACTAGGAAGTCAGAAACTAACATGTAGGTAGTTAAAGCTAAGATCTGTAGTATACTGATATGCCTCTTGCCAGCACGATAGGTAAGATTACAGACTGAAATGGTGTATCCGACATCCTAGCAAATGTGTAAAAGTGTAAGGTGTGCCCCACCATCCTAAGCACACTTATATTAACAGTCAGGTGTGCTCCCCCACCTCTGTGTCGAAAGTTAGAAACAGTCAGGTCCCCCCCCCCCACTATGCAGAAATGTAGCAACAGTCAATGCCAAATGATCGATTTTTATCCTGCAGACACAGCATGCTACCTGTCGGTGTACAACACAAATGTCAACACCACAGTACAAACTACCTGGACTTGATCCACACATGCAATATAGATGACCATACTGGGCATGCTCACACACTTAAAGGCAATGTCAGTCAACAACATAATGAAAGGCCATACTGGGCATGCTTACACACTTAAACACATGAAGGCTATGTCAGCAAACACCAGTAGACCAGACATATTTGGCAGTTGGAGTTCTTAGTGCAGACACATGTCAGTATGCACCACTCCTGCCTTGCACATACAGTGGATAAGAATACATACAT
Organism: Protopterus annectens; assembly: GCF_019279795.1. NCBI lineage: Eukaryota > Metazoa > Chordata > Ceratodontiformes > Protopteridae > Protopterus > Protopterus annectens. The sequence continues at coordinate 1,958,064,357 of NC_056733.1, forward strand.
ATATGTAAGAACAACACACTATACTAAGCCAAAGTTAGATGGACATAGATGTGTGGGAGAGGTTGACCATGACAAGGAGCCATCTGGGCCTGTTCCACCCAGCACACAGCCAAAGAGCCCCAAACACATGAGGTGCAGGTGTCACTCACTGCTGATACTAGCCACCAGTATCTGTCAGCATGACAGCGTGTTGCACGTGCCATCTGTGCAACATGAATGTACAAGGAAGTAATCACCTAGTAGCTGTATACATGTACCTGTGGCATATGACCCCGTGTGTGCCTGCATGTGGCATGTCATCCCCTACATGAATAGGTTATGGCCAGTGCACACACCGTCCTCCCCATAGCAGTATCATGGCAAGCCTGCTGAGGTCATCCAATGTGAAATACACCTTTGGGAGAGCTGTATCTCAGTAATCCCCATGGTGCATCCCATAACTGCGTACTGCTGTAGTGATAAACTAGTTAGGTAGTAGTCCTAACCCCAGACTTGGCAACTGTGTGAGTGCGTGTTTGTGTGCGTGTCTCTCTGTCTCTGACTGTGCAGAGAGAAATGTTTTTTAGACTACTCACACTCCTTACAATTCATATGCACAACTTTGGCAAGGCTGCTGATGTCACTCATCTAGAAATACACCTCTGGGGAATTGATGACCCAGTAATCTCCATAGCATGTCCTGTATCTGCATACTGCTGTAGTGTGATAACCTAGTTAGGTAGGTGTTTTAACCCCAGACCTGGCTAGTGTGTGTGTGTGTGTGTGTGTGTGTGTGTGTGTGTGTGTGTGTGTGTGTGTGTGTGTGTGTGTGTGTGTGTGTCTAACTGAGTAGAGAGGAATGCTTTTTAGGCTACTCACATCCTGTACAATACATATACTCAGCTGTGCTAAGGCTGCTTATGTCACTCACCTAGAAATACACCTCTGGGGAAAACATAGCTCAGTAATCTCTGTAGCACATCCTGTAACAGCATACTGCTGTAGTGTGATAAAGTAGTTAGAGAGGTGTTCTAACCCCAGACCTGGCAACTGTGTGTTAATCTGTGTGTCTTTTTGTCTCTGACTGAGTGATGACCAATGCTTTTTAGGTCAAACACACTTCTTAGAATTTATATACCCAACGTTGGCAAGGCTGCTGATGTCACTCACCTAGAAATACACCTCTGGGAAAGTCATAGCCCAGTAATGTCTGTAGCATGTCCTGTAACTGTGTACTGCTGTAGTGTGATTTAGAACTGTGGTAGGGTTCCATCACCACCCATGGCAGTTCTGGATGTTTTGGGTGTGTTTCAATGTCTGTGTATGGAACAATGCATCATAGGCTACTCACTCGCAGTACATTTCAAAGGCCCTACTTTGCCAGTCCTGCTTATGTCATTCATTGTGAAATACAACTGTGGGGAAAAAGTTCCCTGTAATTCCTGTGGTTCAACCTATAACTGCTCTATGCTGTAGTGTGATATAGGTCTTGATGAGGGGTTCTATACTTACACATGATAGTTATGGTTGTTTTTGTGTGTGTCTCATTGTCTGTGTAGGGAGCAATGCATTTTAGGCTAGTCACTCACAGTACAGTTGAAATGCCCTACTTTGGTAATCTTGCTGATGTCAGTCACTGTGAAACACACCTTTGGGGAAGAAGTATTCCAGTAATGTCGTGTGTGTGTGCGTGTGTGTGTGTGTGTGTGTGTGTGTGTGTGTGTGTGTGTGTGTGTGTGTGTGTGTGTGTGTGTGTGTGTGTGTGTGTGTGTGTGTGTGTGTGTGTGTGTGTGTGTGTGTGTGTGTGTGTGTGTGTGTGTGTGTGTGTGTGTGTGTGTGATTACATTTATGGTGGCCCTACTACATATCACAATGTCAACCACACAGGGATAACAGATGTACAATAGCTGGGAGGCTGGGCTGCAAAGTCATACCCATACATGTGACATCAAGGCCTGCCAATGCAAATTAGCAACCCCACCATTACCTAGAGCACACACTCAACCCATGTGTCATACGCACACTCATGCCTAGGCAGCAGCCCATATGTGGGTAGTGCACTGCATATTGGCCACTGATAGTAACTATGCAGTGATAGCAGTGGGCTACAGAGGGTATGGCACCCTGCCCATCCATCCAATATGCATGAAAATGCAGACAGTGCACCTTCACCATGTTCCCCAATGGACACCTGCACCACCTGTGGTGCCATCACATGTGACTCACAATGGACATACCATGCCTGACAACATGCCTTGTATGGACAGATGACACTGACATCAGGGAATGCTGTTGGCATGCTATCAATGTAGGTGAAGGGTAAACCTGCTGCCCATTACCAGTTCTTGCCATAGGTGGGCAAGACTGGCACAACTGATGATAAGCTGTGTTCACAACATGGGCCAGACACCCCAGGTACAGTTCCACATGTCACTGTACATGCATGTGGGAAGTGTGCACATCCCAGACACCATCCATGTCATGGACTAAGGAACACATACATGGCATGTGGTGTACAGCATTGGCCACACACAATAGTCACCCAGCTGACTGGATGGGAGATGCAGTACCCACTTGTGTGGGCAAATTTAGCCACAATGCAGACCATTGTCATGTGGCCTGATGCCATGGTATACCCATTACTTACCCTTGTACATCCTGCTGGCACAGTTGACCACCACACACCCGTGTAGACATGCACCCATAAATGTCAGAACTGGCACCCTGTCTGTACATGTGTGTGTGTTGTATGGTGTGTATGTCCACATCTACACTCACTACAATCCCCCCAGGGCAGACTGAAGCATGCTGTCTGATGTCTGACATTTCCTCACACTCTTTGCCCAAACGGCCTCCGTATGACCCATGTGGTGCATGTGATACCTGCATATTGATGTGTTGTGGCAGTCCCACTAGTGATGAGTTGCACTTCTGGCCCTGCCAAGTGTGTCATTGTGTGTGCATCACTGTGTGAGTGTGCCTGTGTTGACACTGGCACATGTTCATGCAGGCAGGCATGTGTACGATACCTACTGTATATCTACTGTATCCCTGCTGCAGCTGTCATTCACCCTGACATATATGTTCTGAGTGATCCGCATCAGGTAAACCATGTGGTGCATCCGATAACTGCATCGAACTGAGATAGCACTACATAGTTGTAGGGGGTTTGATACCCTGTGCTGGTAAGTGTGTTACACAAACATGGGTTGGGAGTGTGGCCTAATGGCTAATGTGTTTGCCGTACAAACACAGGGTGCAGGGTTTGAGTCTCACAAGGGGTAATTGGCTAGGCTTAAAATGGCTCACAAGGGCAGTTAGCTTAGTACGAACCAATGCTTCAGTTTTACCCTCCCACACCTCACTGATATGTATCTGCATGTGTCTGCCTCCCCCACTCCCCCTCTGGTGGATGTGGAGACCCACACCTGCCTTGTTTAGGCAGCAGCATGTGTAGGTTATGTGATGCTCATGATCAGCTGATGGCTTCTACATGAATTGCAGCCCTCCCCTAGCTGATTGCATGTGGAACAGCTGTAGTAACAAACCCATAGCCAATTGCATGGAAACACACTCCAGTACCTAGGAACATCATGGTGGTGTTAGGTCTTTGCAGTCACTGTGAGCAGGAACTAGATTTGATATTTGGCAAACAGCATCCCAGATGGATTGGGGATTTACCTCTAACAACATACACTGTGGAAAAAGTGCAACCAAAAGGAGGGGGAGGTGCCTGACCTGACTACAGACTATAAGTGCTGCCATACTGCATTTGGAGTAATGTTGGTTTAACAGTGTTTGTCTGGATATGCCTGTCGTATATGTGGCAATACCTCCCATGTCAATTCCATGTATATGAGGAATCCCCATCTGCATGGTCATCTGCAGACTGGGCAATGTTGTGCCTATGGTTTCATGTGTTAGCCACAGTGCATCAATCCACTGTTAAACCAACATTACTCCAAATGCAGTATGGCAGCATTTACAGTCTGTAGTCAGGTCAGGCACATCCCCCTCCAAATCCGACTTCAGACCAGTAACAAGTGGAGTACCACAGGGTACAGTCCTGGGTCCTCTGCTGTTTGGTATCTACTTCTCTGAAGTACAGGCTAATACAAAAGGTCTTTGGCTAACAAAGTTCACAGATGACTGCAAACTAGGAGCCATAATCGAAACTCCTAACAATGAGGACATCCTCCAAAAGGTCCTCACTGAGAAAGATGCCTGGTGTCATAGCCATGGCCTCAAGCTTAATGCCAAAAAGTGCATTGTCATCCCCTTTGATAAAAACTCTGTATCCATGAACTACAACATAGGCGCTAGTATACTTAACACCAAAAGTGTGATAAGAGACCTTGGGACACAGGTGGACAGTAGTCTCTCCTTTGATAATCACATTGCCACATTGGTCAGGAAATCCTTCTACATGGCACACCTCATCACAAAAGGTTTCTCATCCAGAAAAAAAGAGGTCATTGTTCCCCTCTACTCATCACTCATTAGACCCATTATAGAGTACAACACCCTTTTTGGTATGTACCTCACAAGACATCTACAACAACTGGGAAGGCTGCAGAAATACCTCACAAAGAGGATTACCAGCCTCAAACAGATGCCCTACGCAGACCGTCTCAAAAAACTCCATCTTTACTCCGTCGCATATCGCCTACTCAGAGGTGATCTCTGCCTAACATACAAAGCTATGTCAAACCCAGAGCTGTTGGACATGCTCCACTTAAAGAAATCCCAATCCCTCCGAGCTACACGCTCTAGGGACCTAAACCTTGTCACCACAATAAACAGAACATGCCAGAGGTATAAATTCCTGTCCCAGAGACTTTCCATACTCTGGAATAAACTATCTATCTATATCAAACAAAGCTCCTCATTAGCACTCTTCAAGAAAAATCTTGATGATTGGATGGGAAATACGAAATTCACCTCGGGGATCACATCTGTGGCTCTGCTCGACAGTGGCACAGGAAAATAATTTTCTTGGGTGGCAAAAGCCAGGGTACTTTTTGGCTGGGCTTATATAGGCTCCAGGGCCGATAACCTAGTACCTACCTATGAACCTATGAATGTAGAAGGTAGTGTGAGGATTGCAGTCTGTAGATGGTGAAGGCCGTGACAGTTACTGACTTCATATCCCTCATAGGATATATGTTGCAACAAACCCTGTTACAATGGAAATTATATGGGGTTATCACTGTAACATGTCTATACTGACCCTGTGTATGTTCTGTCAGCCACACCTCTGTCAGCCTTTGTACATATGGTGTTCATGAAGTGGTGCATATGTGCTGTACAACATAAATAATGTCATTATATCTGAAAACAAGCCAGTGATATATCAGGTTGCTACACATGTCATGTACAGTAGTGGTTATATTCCATGACATAAGCTGGACATTCTGTGGATGATTGTGCAGTACTGATGTCTGTGTAGTGATGGTGAATGTCGGCAGTGTGTGTATTGTTAATATTTATCTTTGTCTGTATACAGACTGTGATAGATGTCATTGTTCTACCTCCCCTTCTCTCAGATGTTACATGCTGCCCCACTGTACTGTACCATTTTGCCGTACATGTTTGTAGAGGCATGCACACACACATGTCCCATACCACAGACAGACATAATGACAAACTGTGTAGCAGCCCAGTATATGTAGGGTCATTCTGTGAGTGGCACATATGAGGATGGTGTAGAACAGATAGTCCATATACTGTAATATTATACTAGCTTACCAGATGTGGCTGTGGCTGTGTTCACATTGGTTGTGGTTATGCACTGTCACACAGGTGTATCTTACCCTGTGCTGTGACGTGGCTGTTGAGCCTGCTATATATGCAGGTATATACCCCATACAAGAAGAAGGCCAATGTTGAGCCAGTCTGCCTGTAGCCTGCACAGTGCATTGTTACATGCCTTGCAGCTTAGTGTACTTAACCAGTGGGATGTTATGTGCAGATACTCACCAGCTGTACTGCTGCTGGCCTTCCCTTAAATGTTATGTATGTCAGACAGAGCAGTGGGATGCTGTGCAGATGTATGTCAATATCTAGTGGGTGTTATGTGCCCATGGCACCTCTGTACCAGCAATGTAAACCACCAACGACCAGCAAAGAATGATAGTGAACATGCAGTAATGAAGAAATAATGATTATTTATTTATAATTCCTTCAAATCCAACAGAAATGCTGTGTCACTATCAAGAACCACCAGCGAAGCCAAAAAAAAACAAAAACAAACATACATCTGCAAGGATGGCATGTAGGGTCAAGCCAACAATGTAAACCACCAATGACCAGCAAAGAACGATAGTGAACATGCAGTAATGAAGAAATAATGATTATTTATTTATAATTCCTTCAAATCCAACAGAAATGATGTGTCACTATTGAGAACCACCAGCGAAGCCAAAAACGTCAGCAAACAACCATACGCTCTGCAAGGATGGCATGCAGGGTCAAGCCAACAATGTAAACCACCAATGACCAGCAAAAAATGATAGTGAACACTCAGTAATGAAGAAATAATGATTATTTATTTATAATTCCTTCAAATCCAACAGAAATGCTGTGTCACTATCGAGAACCACCAGCGAAGCCAAAAACGTCAGCAAACAACCATACGCTCCACAAGGATGGCATGCAGGGTCAAGCCAACAATGTAAACCACCAATAACCAGCAAAGAATGATAGTGAACACGCAGTAATGAAGAAATAATGATTATTTATTTATAATTCCTTCAAATCCAACAGAAATGCTGTGTCACTATCGAGAACCACCAGCGAAGCCAAAAACGTCAGCAAACAACCATACGCTCCACAAGGATGGCATGCAGGGTCAAGCCAACAATGTAAACCCCCAAAGACCAGCAAAGAACGATAGTGAACACGCAGTAATGAAGAAATAATGATTATTTATTTATAATTCCTTCAAATCCAACAGAAATGCTGTGTCAATATCGAGAACCACCAGCGAAGCCAAAAACGTCAGCAAACAACCATAGGCTCTGCAAGGATGGCAAGCAGGGTCAAGCCAACAATGTAAACCACCAACGACCAGCAAAGAATGATAGTGAACACGCAGTAATTAAGAAATAATGATTATTTATTTATAATTCCTTCAAATCCAACAGAAATGCTGTGTCACTATCGAGAACCACCAGCGAAGCCAAAAACGTCAGCAAACAACCATACTCTCCGCAAGGGTGGCATGCAGGGTCAAGCCAACAATGTAAACCACCAACGACCAGCAAAGAACAATAGTGAACACGCAGTAATGAAGAAATAATGATTATTTATTTATAATTCCTTCAAATCCAACATAAATGCTGTGTCACTATCGAGAACCACCAGCGAAGCCAAAAACATCAGCAAACAACCATACGCTCCGCAAGGATGGCATGCAGGGTCAAGCCAACAATGTAAACCACCAACGACCAGCAAAGAACGATAGTGAACACGCAGTAATGAAGAAATAATGATTATTTGTCTATAATTCCTTCAAATCCAACAGAAATGCTGTGTCACTATCGAGAACCACCAGCGAAGCCAAAAACATCAGCAAACAACCATACGCTCCGCAAGGATGGCATGCAGGGTCAAGTCAACAATGTAAACCACCAACGACCAGCAAAGAACGATAGTGAACATGCAGTAATGAAGAAATAATGACTATTTATTTATAATTCCTTCAAATCCAACAGAAATGCTGTGTCACTATCGAGAACCACCAGCGAAGCCAAAAACGTCAGCAAACAACCATACGTTCCGCAAGGATGGCATGCAGGGTCAAGCCAACAATGTAAACCACCAACGATCAGCAAAGAACGATAGTGAACACACAGTAATGAAGAAATACTGCATGTTCACTATCGTTCTTTGCTGGTCGTTGGTGGTTTACATTGTTGGCTTGACCCTGCATGCCATCCTTGCGGAGCATATGGTTGTTTACCTCTGTACCAGCAGTCATTATATGTCAGGCTAGACAGGAGTGTGTGACTCCAACACCTATGGTGCCAAATGTATACCAGTAGTTATGTGTTATACCCATATACATGGCTGTCTACATCCATATTGTCAGGCCTGTTACACATGTGGTGCACTAAGGGATCATGTATATACCTCTGAACTGTACAGGTTGTGTCCGAAGTTCCACATATATTGGCCAATATCTCTGCTGCATTTCACAGGGGCATTACATGCAAGCAATGGTACCTTACAATGATTTCCTTAGGATGTCTGTCAGTAGCCAATGGCGCACATTATAAGCAGATGTCAGCATCCACACACACACCATGTCTGTGAAGGCAATCTCAATGACAGTAGCAACAGTCTAGTAATATACCTGCTAAACATAGCTGTCATCCCCTTCCACTACTACTGTGGGACTGTAGGAGGTGGCGTATGGCTACACTCCATGTCCAGGATGTATGGTGGAAATATACGTACATATACTTATCCAGATAGCTATATCTATATATATATATATATATATATATATATATATATATATATATATATGTAAATTACACATGTACTGCATTGAGTTACCACTGTCATGGAAACCACTCACTATAACTCCCTACAGCATGTTGCCGTTGTCCCTTTACATTTCCTGTGTGATGAACATCCTTCCTGTGTGTGAGCATCAGTGATACAGGCAGCTGGTAGCAATACCTCTTACAGGAGAACTTGCACATTCAGAGTGGACACATATTTGTAGGAGGTTTAGGAACTACAGACAGACTGTGGATAGAGTTGTGTAATTCTTTGCATAGTACTGGTATTACAGGGTGTGTGTGTGTGTGTGTGTGTGTGTGTGTGTGTGTGTGTGTGTGTGTGTGTGTGTGTGTGTGTCTGTACATACTAGTGTACCTTGATTCTAACCTCTTGCTGGGCAGGGGTATGCCTATCATGTGTTGTCCATCCACCACACAGGTCCTGTGTCAGATAAGACACTGGCAGTGTGTGTGTGTTGCGTGCTACCAGTACATGGCTACATCCATGTCTATATCTAAACTCAATTCCCTGACTAAGGCTATGTTGCAGACCATCCTGTAACACCAGCACCTTGCTTAGTGTATGGCAACAGTGTTCCACATATATGCCTGTGTTCCAGTCTCTGTCCCTCATCTACATACCAAGCTGTGCACATATGTCATGCTGTTGGGAGTTGTTCTGTAGTGGGTGGTGAGTATATCACACTGCCATTGCTACCATTAGTACACTGCTGTTGTATCCCCCACACATACAGTGGGGCTGGGGACATATATTTGTGGGTGTCACCTACACAACACATGTGCACCCTTATGCACTGCAGGGGCCAGTGTATGTAACAGTGGTATATGGTCTTGTGTTATTGAGTCCAGGTGGTTAGCACCATAAATGACCTAGGCTGTTACAAATGTGGGGGTATCAGGGGTGAGCTGCCACAAGGTATGTGGATGTACAGTACCGTATACTCCACCTATATTGACATTACTTGCATGACTTGGGGTACTGCAAGCCTACTACTGTCTCCTGCAATACAGACTGTTCTGTGTGTTATGCCTTGTTATGTTCTGGGTGCAACCTATTTGATCACAAAATGTCTTTACCTCCTACAGAGTTTGTACAGAGTGTAGATAGAGGCTTCTGAACTACACACCTGCAGTACATACTGTTGATTGTGTGGTACCCTGTGGCCCAGTCTGTCAGCACTATTGTACATTCTGAATGGCTTGGCTTGGACTGCAACAGTTGTGAACCTTTCCAGACTGCTGTATAAGTGTAACTGTTTCAAAGTTGCAGTACTCCATTTATATGGTTGTCAGTATTTGAACAGCTATATGATATGGCATATAGGATCATTATGGTACTCAGTTAAAGGAGTCCCATTTCTGCAAACCTGTGTGTGGTGTCTTTCCTATGACCTTTCTATGGGTATATGTTGCAGGCAATTACATGACATTGTGGATGAGTTCCAATGTCTCACCCCACCATCTATCCATGACCTCGGTGTAATTACGGATGGCAACTGCTAGGTCACGGATGCTGTCAGTTACAGAGGTGTGATGAGCCCTCTGCACCCTTAGACCCTGCCTGGTGTACCATTCCATTTGTGCCTGTGCCTCCATGACAGTCTGTAACATGTGTGTGGTTGAAATAGATGTGGCACGTCTGCCAGGGGCATGATGACCAGCAGTGCTCCTACGAGCACCCCTGCACATCTGCCTATATGAAACCCTGCCAGACATCTGTCTATGGCTGCTGTGTCCTGACACACATGCCATAGATACCACACTGTCCTGGCCCATGCCCACCCATGCCAACCATAGGCTGTCCTTCAGCTAGGGCCAATGATGATGAGGTGTTTAGAGGCAGTGTACCTGTGTGCATGCATGATGTGGATTCATGTGGGTTGTCAATTGGTGGCCCAGTGGCAGCACCTGACAACCCTTCCTGTGCCTCAACATACCTATCTTCTTGGTCACTGTCTGTATCAGTGACGTCAGATTCCCTGTGGAGGGGACCTAGCCCCACCTCGCCACCTGTGAGGAGAAAACAGGGAACAGACTGTAAGACCTATACAATACTGCTAAACAGTAAATACACACGCACACACACACACACACACACACACACACACACACACACACACACACACACACACACACACACACACACGCGCGCGCGCATGTGCAGACATGGCCACACACACAGACATACATACATGCAGTCGACATACATGGCAACCCATACACTCCACCAGACAGCACCTATAGACAGCTTCAGCAACCCCATAACACACAATAGCAGGCGATGGTGTAGTACAGTATAACACACGTACCTGTAATTACACACATGTCAGCATGCGGGACATGTGGGGCTCAACAGCATACAGTGCAACTGTAGTCAATCCCCGTTACCAACATAATACATGGCTGTGATGCATGGCTTCTATTTGTAGGTGATGGGCCTCCCCCTGGAACCCACTGCACCCATGTCCACAGCATTGCTGTGCATCTGTTCAGCACCCAGACATGTACTTTGCACCATACATCACGGGTGTACACACCATTGCAGGATGTATCTCTGTGTGTCAGGTGTGTTTCCGCTGCTGCTCACAGCCTCTGTGTTCCTGGATCAGGTGTGGACACGTGTTTAGTGAATGCTTGATGTGTATTCACATATGTCATCATCAGTGGTGCATGTATTTGTGGTAAACTACCACTAGACCAACCACAGGGACAATGTACTGTACCTATGGTGAGTGTAGAGACAATTATTGACCATGATTGGGCTCTGGCAGATGTTGCCTGTGGTACACATTGGTTCATAGGTGAGTACTGGCTTATTGGTCCTGCAGCCTACATAAGCCTAGCCACAGGGGTTCCCTGCCATGCACTACCCACTAGTGTTATTCCCCTGTCAGGCTGTGGCACAGGCATGCTACCCAGGGTGTATTCCCCATTCCCCGTCCAATTGCCAAGTGTTTCTGTCAATAGGGCCAATGAATAGCATTGCCTGATATGTATGGGTAGTCCGTTCTAGAGTGTGGGGATTCCCCAGGACAGGGCCCTATCCCTCCAGTATGTTCTGTGTAATGTGTTGATTATGTTTAGGACCCTGGAGCATGTGCTAGCAGAGGGAGTGGGATGTCATTATATGCAGCATG